>NW_027363924.1:0-381610 GCF_046119375.1 Phyllobates terribilis
TGAAAGTAGATGATCGGTACAATTGCTGCCAATGCATTTTTTAAAGCTGTATTGTCATGAGTCAAATTTGATCATGTTAGGTTCTTGCATAGGTCCTATAGCATTGATAAGTTTCCACCCTCTTTCCTACATACACACATCTCTCCTGCATACACACAACTCTACTACTATCACACACGCAATTTTCCGAAATACACACACAACTCTCCTCCATACACAAACACAGTTCTAACACATATAGCTTTTCTACAGCTTTGAAGTATGCACTCACACCTCTGTTACATACACGCACTGTTTTGCTACATACTTGTACACAGCTTTCTTACATACCATACACCAACAGCTCTCTTATATACTCATGCAGCTCCACACACACAAACACTTATATATATATATATATATATGTACACTCATCCATCGTATACATTACCACATCTTGAAATTCCTTCCAGGAATGTGACTGATCACATGACCTGAAAGGTTCAATGGCTAATCAACAACTTTGTTTGATTGGGACCCTATCCATGCCACCTCACATATCAGGAGTGTCGTTCTTCTTTTCATAAAGAGGTCCAAGGGCTAGTCTTGCAGAAGTTTTTTCAGCTACACAGGATGCGCAACATCCGTGCAAGTCCTGGTGACTTTCTCCCCTGCACTGCACCGATCAGATAGATCAGTGTGGGGCAGGAGAAAGGAGAACAGTTCTTTCAGTGATCATGAAGGATGCTGTCAGTGTTTTCCTCCATCAGAATAAGCAGCCTCTAGACTGTAAGAAACACACACATTTTAACATCATTTTGATTGTCTAAAATTTACTGCAGCTAAAAATTACATTTGGTTTACAATGCATTTTGCCAGATATGTTGTCACTTGTCAAAGCTAAGAATTTTACATGCTGGGTTTTTTTATGGCACATTTAGCACTGATAAGTTGTCACACTCTTGCTTAATATGTTAACATTCTGTCTGTAAACTGTATATGCATAGCTACCTTTTTGAAGCAATATTGAGATTTACTTAAGAACGTGGGGCCCAATAAATACCATCAATGGTGCCCAGTCCAAGAGATGGTGGATCCTATAGGTAAACACCACCTCATCATGCACTAAAACTTACTAAAAAAAAAAAAAGATGTGAAGTTCACACATATAGAAAATGGACATTTTGTGAATACATATTACACGTATTGTAAAATAGATAGAGCTCATATGTAGAGTTTGTTTGATAAACTTTCCTACTACTTTGTCTAAATTAGAAGCAAATTGGTTGAACATTACTTCTACCTAAAATGGCAGAAAACGCACCTATCTTGGTGATGGACAGGACAGCTAGAGGGGATATGGAGGAGGCTGTTATTTTTTTTTAATAGGTGTACTTTCACCAATTTGCTGATAATTCATTGAAAGTAGATGATCGGTACAATTGCTGCCAATGCATTTTTTAAAGCTGTATTGTCATGAGTCAAATTTGATCATGTTAGGTTCTTGCATAGGTCCTATAGCATTGATAAGTTTCCACCCTCTTTCCTACATACACACATCTCTCCTGCATACACACAACTCTACTACTATCACACACGCAATTTTCCGAAATACACACACAACTCTCCTCCATACACAAACACAGTTCTAACACATATAGCTTTTCTACAGCTTTGAAGTATGCACTCACACCTCTGTTACATACACGCACTGTTTTGCTACATACTTGTACACAGCTTTCTTACATACCATACACCAACAGCTCTCTTATATACTCATGCAGCTCCACACACACAAACACATATATATATATATATATGTACACTCATCCATCGTATACATTACCACATCTTGAAATTCCTTCCAGGAATGTGACTGATCACATGACCTGAAAGGTTCAATGGCTAATCAACAACTTTGTTTGATTGGGACCCTATCCATGCCACCTCACATATCAGGAGTGTCGTTCTTCTTTTCATAAAGAGGTCCAAGGGCTAGTCTTGCAGAAGTTTTTTCAGCTACACAGGATGCGCAACATCCGTGCAAGTCCTGGTGACTTTCTCCCCTGCACTGCACCGATCAGATAGATCAGTGTGGGGCAGGAGAAAGGAGAACAGTTCTTTCAGTGATCATGAAGGATGCTGTCAGTGTTTTCCTCCATCAGAATAAGCAGCCTCTAGACTGTAAGAAACACACACATTTTAACATCATTTTGATTGTCTAAAATTTACTGCAGCTAAAAATTACATTTGGTTTACAATGCATTTTGCCAGATATGTTGTCACTTGTCAAAGCTAAGAATTTTACATGCTGGGTTTTTTTATGGCACATTTAGCACTGATAAGTTGTCACACTCTTGCTTAATATGTTAACATTCTGTCTGTAAACTGTATATGCATAGCTACCTTTTTGAAGCAATATTGAGATTTACTTAAGAACGTGGGGCCCAATAAATACCATCAATGGTGCCCAGTCCAAGAGATGGTGGATCCTATAGGTAAACACCACCTCATCATGCACTAAAACTTACTAAAAAAAAAAAAAGATGTGAAGTTCACACATATAGAAAATGGACATTTTGTGAATACATATTACACGTATTGTAAAATAGATAGAGCTCATATGTAGAGTTTGTTTGATAAACTTTCCTACTACTTTGTCTAAATTAGAAGCAAATTGGTTGAACATTACTTCTACCTAAAATGGCAGAAAACGCACCTATCTTGGTGATGGACAGGACAGCTAGAGGGGATATGGAGGAGGCTGTTATTTTTTTTTAATAGGTGTACTTTCACCAATTTGCTGATAATTCATTGAAAGTAGATGATCGGTACAATTGCTGCCAATGCATTTTTTAAAGCTGTATTGTCATGAGTCAAATTTGATCATGTTAGGTTCTTGCATAGGTCCTATAGCATTGATAAGTTTCCACCCTCTTTCCTACATACACACATCTCTCCTGCATACACACAACTCTACTACTATCACACACGCAATTTTCCGAAATACACACACAACTCTCCTCCATACACAAACACAGTTCTAACACATATAGCTTTTCTACAGCTTTGAAGTATGCACTCACACCTCTGTTACATACACGCACTGTTTTGCTACATACTTGTACACAGCTTTCTTACATACCATACACCAACAGCTCTCTTATATACTCATGCAGCTCCACACACACAAACACTTATATATATATATATGTACACTCATCCATCGTATACATTACCACATCTTGAAATTCCTTCCAGGAATGTGACTGATCACATGACCTGAAAGGTTCAATGGCTAATCAACAACTTTGTTTGATTGGGACCCTATCCATGCCACCTCACATATCAGGAGTGTCGTTCTTCTTTTCATAAAGAGGTCCAAGGGCTAGTCTTGCAGAAGTTTTTTCAGCTACACAGGATGCGCAACATCCGTGCAAGTCCTGGTGACTTTCTCCCCTGCACTGCACCGATCAGATAGATCAGTGTGGGGCAGGAGAAAGGAGAACAGTTCTTTCAGTGATCATGAAGGATGCTGTCAGTGTTTTCCTCCATCAGAATAAGCAGCCTCTAGACTGTAAGAAACACACACATTTTAACATCATTTTGATTGTCTAAAATTTACTGCAGCTAAAAATTACATTTGGTTTACAATGCATTTTGCCAGATATGTTGTCACTTGTCAAAGCTAAGAATTTTACATGCTGGGTTTTTTTATGGCACATTTAGCACTGATAAGTTGTCACACTCTTGCTTAATATGTTAACATTCTGTCTGTAAACTGTATATGCATAGCTACCTTTTTGAAGCAATATTGAGATTTACTTAAGAACGTGGGGCCCAATAAATACCATCAATGGTGCCCAGTCCAAGAGATGGTGGATCCTATAGGTAAACACCACCTCATCATGCACTAAAACTTACTAAAAAAAAAAAAAGATGTGAAGTTCACACATATAGAAAATGGACATTTTGTGAATACATATTACACGTATTGTAAAATAGATAGAGCTCATATGTAGAGTTTGTTTGATAAACTTTCCTACTACTTTGTCTAAATTAGAAGCAAATTGGTTGAACATTACTTCTACCTAAAATGGCAGAAAACGCACCTATCTTGGTGATGGACAGGACAGCTAGAGGGGATATGGAGGAGGCTGTTATTTTTTTTTAATAGGTGTACTTTCACCAATTTGCTGATAATTCATTGAAAGTAGATGATCGGTACAATTGCTGCCAATGCATTTTTTAAAGCTGTATTGTCATGAGTCAAATTTGATCATGTTAGGTTCTTGCATAGGTCCTATAGCATTGATAAGTTTCCACCCTCTTTCCTACATACACACATCTCTCCTGCATACACACAACTCTACTACTATCACACACGCAATTTTCCGAAATACACACACAACTCTCCTCCATACACAAACACAGTTCTAACACATATAGCTTTTCTACAGCTTTGAAGTATGCACTCACACCTCTGTTACATACACGCACTGTTTTGCTACATACTTGTACACAGCTTTCTTACATACCATACACCAACAGCTCTCTTATATACTCATGCAGCTCCACACACACAAACACTTATATATATATATATATATATATATGTACACTCATCCATCGTATACATTACCACATCTTGAAATTCCTTCCAGGAATGTGACTGATCACATGACCTGAAAGGTTCAATGGCTAATCAACAACTTTGTTTGATTGGGACCCTATCCATGCCACCTCACATATCAGGAGTGTCGTTCTTCTTTTCATAAAGAGGTCCAAGGGCTAGTCTTGCAGAAGTTTTTTCAGCTACACAGGATGCGCAACATCCGTGCAAGTCCTGGTGACTTTCTCCCCTGCACTGCACCGATCAGATAGATCAGTGTGGGGCAGGAGAAAGGAGAACAGTTCTTTCAGTGATCATGAAGGATGCTGTCAGTGTTTTCCTCCATCAGAATAAGCAGCCTCTAGACTGTAAGAAACACACACATTTTAACATCATTTTGATTGTCTAAAATTTACTGCAGCTAAAAATTACATTTGGTTTACAATGCATTTTGCCAGATATGTTGTCACTTGTCAAAGCTAAGAATTTTACATGCTGGGTTTTTTTATGGCACATTTAGCACTGATAAGTTGTCACACTCTTGCTTAATATGTTAACATTCTGTCTGTAAACTGTATATGCATAGCTACCTTTTTGAAGCAATATTGAGATTTACTTAAGAACGTGGGGCCCAATAAATACCATCAATGGTGCCCAGTCCAAGAGATGGTGGATCCTATAGGTAAACACCACCTCATCATGCACTAAAACTTACTAAAAAAAAAAAAAGATGTGAAGTTCACACATATAGAAAATGGACATTTTGTGAATACATATTACACGTATTGTAAAATAGATAGAGCTCATATGTAGAGTTTGTTTGATAAACTTTCCTACTACTTTGTCTAAATTAGAAGCAAATTGGTTGAACATTACTTCTACCTAAAATGGCAGAAAACGCACCTATCTTGGTGATGGACAGGACAGCTAGAGGGGATATGGAGGAGGCTGTTATTTTTTTTTAATAGGTGTACTTTCACCAATTTGCTGATAATTCATTGAAAGTAGATGATCGGTACAATTGCTGCCAATGCATTTTTTAAAGCTGTATTGTCATGAGTCAAATTTGATCATGTTAGGTTCTTGCATAGGTCCTATAGCATTGATAAGTTTCCACCCTCTTTCCTACATACACACATCTCTCCTGCATACACACAACTCTACTACTATCACACACGCAATTTTCCGAAATACACACACAACTCTCCTCCATACACAAACACAGTTCTAACACATATAGCTTTTCTACAGCTTTGAAGTATGCACTCACACCTCTGTTACATACACGCACTGTTTTGCTACATACTTGTACACAGCTTTCTTACATACCATACACCAACAGCTCTCTTATATACTCATGCAGCTCCACACACACAAACACTTATATATATATATATATGTACACTCATCCATCGTATACATTACCACATCTTGAAATTCCTTCCAGGAATGTGACTGATCACATGACCTGAAAGGTTCAATGGCTAATCAACAACTTTGTTTGATTGGGACCCTATCCATGCCACCTCACATATCAGGAGTGTCGTTCTTCTTTTCATAAAGAGGTCCAAGGGCTAGTCTTGCAGAAGTTTTTTCAGCTACACAGGATGCGCAACATCCGTGCAAGTCCTGGTGACTTTCTCCCCTGCACTGCACCGATCAGATAGATCAGTGTGGGGCAGGAGAAAGGAGAACAGTTCTTTCAGTGATCATGAAGGATGCTGTCAGTGTTTTCCTCCATCAGAATAAGCAGCCTCTAGACTGTAAGAAACACACACATTTTAACATCATTTTGATTGTCTAAAATTTACTGCAGCTAAAAATTACATTTGGTTTACAATGCATTTTGCCAGATATGTTGTCACTTGTCAAAGCTAAGAATTTTACATGCTGGGTTTTTTTATGGCACATTTAGCACTGATAAGTTGTCACACTCTTGCTTAATATGTTAACATTCTGTCTGTAAACTGTATATGCATAGCTACCTTTTTGAAGCAATATTGAGATTTACTTAAGAACGTGGGGCCCAATAAATACCATCAATGGTGCCCAGTCCAAGAGATGGTGGATCCTATAGGTAAACACCACCTCATCATGCACTAAAACTTACTAAAAAAAAAAAAAGATGTGAAGTTCACACATATAGAAAATGGACATTTTGTGAATACATATTACACGTATTGTAAAATAGATAGAGCTCATATGTAGAGTTTGTTTGATAAACTTTCCTACTACTTTGTCTAAATTAGAAGCAAATTAGTTGAACATTACTTCTACCTAAAATGGCAGAAAACGCACCTATCTTGGTGATGGACAGGACAGCTAGAGGGGATATGGAGGAGGCTGTTATTTTTTTTTAATAGGTGTACTTTCACCAATTTGCTGATAATTCATTGAAAGTAGATGATCGGTACAATTGCTGCCAATGCATTTTTTAAAGCTGTACTGTCATGAGTCAAATTTGATCATGTTAGGTTCTTGCATAGGTCCTATAGCATTGATAAGTTTCCACCCTCTTTCCTACATACACACATCTCTCCTGCATACACACAACTCTACTACTATCACACACGCAATTTTCCGAAATACACACACAACTCTCCTCCATACACAAACACAGTTCTAACACATATAGCTTTTCTACAGCTTTGAAGTATGCACTCACACCTCTGTTACATACACGCACTGTTTTGCTACATACTTGTACACAGCTTTCTTACATACCATACACCAACAGCTCTCTTATATACTCATGCAGCTCCACACACACAAACACTTATATATATATATATATATGTACACTCATCCATCGTATACATTACCACATCTTGAAATTCCTTCCAGGAATGTGACTGATCACATGACCTGAAAGGTTCAATGGCTAATCAACAACTTTGTTTGATTGGGACCCTATCCATGCCACCTCACATATCAGGAGTGTCGTTCTTCTTTTCATAAAGAGGTCCAAGGGCTAGTCTTGCAGAAGTTTTTTCAGCTACACAGGATGCGCAACATCCGTGCAAGTCCTGGTGACTTTCTCCCCTGCACTGCACCGATCAGATAGATCAGTGTGGGGCAGGAGAAAGGAGAACAGTTCTTTCAGTGATCATGAAGGATGCTGTCAGTGTTTTCCTCCATCAGAATAAGCAGCCTCTAGACTGTAAGAAACACACACATTTTAACATCATTTTGATTGTCTAAAATTTACTGCAGCTAAAAATTACATTTGGTTTACAATGCATTTTGCCAGATATGTTGTCACTTGTCAAAGCTAAGAATTTTACATGCTGGGTTTTTTTATGGCACATTTAGCACTGATAAGTTGTCACACTCTTGCTTAATATGTTAACATTCTGTCTGTAAACTGTATATGCATAGCTACCTTTTTGAAGCAATATTGAGATTTACTTAAGAACGTGGGGCCCAATAAATACCATCAATGGTGCCCAGTCCAAGAGATGGTGGATCCTATAGGTAAACACCACCTCATCATGCACTAAAACTTACTAAAAAAAAAAAAAGATGTGAAGTTCACACATATAGAAAATGGACATTTTGTGAATACATATTACACGTATTGTAAAATAGATAGAGCTCATATGTAGAGTTTGTTTGATAAACTTTCCTACTACTTTGTCTAAATTAGAAGCAAATTGGTTGAACATTACTTCTACCTAAAATGGCAGAAAACGCACCTATCTTGGTGATGGACAGGACAGCTAGAGGGGATATGGAGGAGGCTGTTATTTTTTTTTAATAGGTGTACTTTCACCAATTTGCTGATAATTCATTGAAAGTAGATGATCGGTACAATTGCTGCCAATGCATTTTTTAAAGCTGTATTGTCATGAGTCAAATTTGATCATGTTAGGTTCTTGCATAGGTCCTATAGCATTGATAAGTTTCCACCCTCTTTCCTACATACACACATCTCTCCTGCATACACACAACTCTACTACTATCACACACGCAATTTTCCGAAATACACACACAACTCTCCTCCATACACAAACACAGTTCTAACACATATAGCTTTTCTACAGCTTTGAAGTATGCACTCACACCTCTGTTACATACACGCACTGTTTTGCTACATACTTGTACACAGCTTTCTTACATACCATACACCAACAGCTCTCTTATATACTCATGCAGCTCCACACACACAAACACTTATATATATATATATATATGTACACTCATCCATCGTATACATTACCACATCTTGAAATTCCTTCCAGGAATGTGACTGATCACATGACCTGAAAGGTTCAATGGCTAATCAACAACTTTGTTTGATTGGGACCCTATCCATGCCACCTCACATATCAGGAGTGTCGTTCTTCTTTTCATAAAGAGGTCCAAGGGCTAGTCTTGCAGAAGTTTTTTCAGCTACACAGGATGCGCAACATCCGTGCAAGTCCTGGTGACTTTCTCCCCTGCACTGCACCGATCAGATAGATCAGTGTGGGGCAGGAGAAAGGAGAACAGTTCTTTCAGTGATCATGAAGGATGCTGTCAGTGTTTTCCTCCATCAGAATAAGCAGCCTCTAGACTGTAAGAAACACACACATTTTAACATCATTTTGATTGTCTAAAATTTACTGCAGCTAAAAATTACATTTGGTTTACAATGCATTTTGCCAGATATGTTGTCACTTGTCAAAGCTAAGAATTTTACATGCTGGGTTTTTTTATGGCACATTTAGCACTGATAAGTTGTCACACTCTTGCTTAATATGTTAACATTCTGTCTGTAAACTGTATATGCATAGCTACCTTTTTGAAGCAATATTGAGATTTACTTAAGAACGTGGGGCCCAATAAATACCATCAATGGTGCCCAGTCCAAGAGATGGTGGATCCTATAGGTAAACACCACCTCATCATGCACTAAAACTTACTAAAAAAAAAAAAAGATGTGAAGTTCACACATATAGAAAATGGACATTTTGTGAATACATATTACACGTATTGTAAAATAGATAGAGCTCATATGTAGAGTTTGTTTGATAAACTTTCCTACTACTTTGTCTAAATTAGAAGCAAATTGGTTGAACATTACTTCTACCTAAAATGGCAGAAAACGCACCTATCTTGGTGATGGACAGGACAGCTAGAGGGGATATGGAGGAGGCTGTTATTTTTTTTTAATAGGTGTACTTTCACCAATTTGCTGATAATTCATTGAAAGTAGATGATCGGTACAATTGCTGCCAATGCATTTTTTAAAGCTGTATTGTCATGAGTCAAATTTGATCATGTTAGGTTCTTGCATAGGTCCTATAGCATTGATAAGTTTCCACCCTCTTTCCTACATACACACATCTCTCCTGCATACACACAACTCTACTACTATCACACACGCAATTTTCCGAAATACACACACAACTCTCCTCCATACACAAACACAGTTCTAACACATATAGCTTTTCTACAGCTTTGAAGTATGCACTCACACCTCTGTTACATACACGCACTGTTTTGCTACATACTTGTACACAGCTTTCTTACATACCATACACCAACAGCTCTCTTATATACTCATGCAGCTCCACACACACAAACACTTATATATATATATATATATATGTACACTCATCCATCGTATACATTACCACATCTTGAAATTCCTTCCAGGAATGTGACTGATCACATGACCTGAAAGGTTCAATGGCTAATCAACAACTTTGTTTGATTGGGACCCTATCCATGCCACCTCACATATCAGGAGTGTCGTTCTTCTTTTCATAAAGAGGTCCAAGGGCTAGTCTTGCAGAAGTTTTTTCAGCTACACAGGATGCGCAACATCCGTGCAAGTCCTGGTGACTTTCTCCCCTGCACTGCACCGATCAGATAGATCAGTGTGGGGCAGGAGAAAGGAGAACAGTTCTTTCAGTGATCATGAAGGATGCTGTCAGTGTTTTCCTCCATCAGAATAAGCAGCCTCTAGACTGTAAGAAACACACACATTTTAACATCATTTTGATTGTCTAAAATTTACTGCAGCTAAAAATTACATTTGGTTTACAATGCATTTTGCCAGATATGTTGTCACTTGTCAAAGCTAAGAATTTTACATGCTGGGTTTTTTTATGGCACATTTAGCACTGATAAGTTGTCACACTCTTGCTTAATATGTTAACATTCTGTCTGTAAACTGTATATGCATAGCTACCTTTTTGAAGCAATATTGAGATTTACTTAAGAACGTGGGGCCCAATAAATACCATCAATGGTGCCCAGTCCAAGAGATGGTGGATCCTATAGGTAAACACCACCTCATCATGCACTAAAACTTACTAAAAAAAAAAAAAGATGTGAAGTTCACACATATAGAAAATGGACATTTTGTGAATACATATTACACGTATTGTAAAATAGATAGAGCTCATATGTAGAGTTTGTTTGATAAACTTTCCTACTACTTTGTCTAAATTAGAAGCAAATTGGTTGAACATTACTTCTACCTAAAATGGCAGAAAACGCACCTATCTTGGTGATGGACAGGACAGCTAGAGGGGATATGGAGGAGGCTGTTATTTTTTTTTAATAGGTGTACTTTCACCAATTTGCTGATAATTCATTGAAAGTAGATGATCGGTACAATTGCTGCCAATGCATTTTTTAAAGCTGTATTGTCATGAGTCAAATTTGATCATGTTAGGTTCTTGCATAGGTCCTATAGCATTGATAAGTTTCCACCCTCTTTCCTACATACACACATCTCTCCTGCATACACACAACTCTACTACTATCACACACGCAATTTTCCGAAATACACACACAACTCTCCTCCATACACAAACACAGTTCTAACACATATAGCTTTTCTACAGCTTTGAAGTATGCACTCACACCTCTGTTACATACACGCACTGTTTTGCTACATACTTGTACACAGCTTTCTTACATACCATACACCAACAGCTCTCTTATATACTCATGCAGCTCCACACACACAAACACTTATATATATATATATATATATGTACACTCATCCATCGTATACATTACCACATCTTGAAATTCCTTCCAGGAATGTGACTGATCACATGACCTGAAAGGTTCAATGGCTAATCAACAACTTTGTTTGATTGGGACCCTATCCATGCCACCTCACATATCAGGAGTGTCGTTCTTCTTTTCATAAAGAGGTCCAAGGGCTAGTCTTGCAGAAGTTTTTTCAGCTACACAGGATGCGCAACATCCGTGCAAGTCCTGGTGACTTTCTCCCCTGCACTGCACCGATCAGATAGATCAGTGTGGGGCAGGAGAAAGGAGAACAGTTCTTTCAGTGATCATGAAGGATGCTGTCAGTGTTTTCCTCCATCAGAATAAGCAGCCTCTAGACTGTAAGAAACACACACATTTTAACATCATTTTGATTGTCTAAAATTTACTGCAGCTAAAAATTACATTTGGTTTACAATGCATTTTGCCAGATATGTTGTCACTTGTCAAAGCTAAGAATTTTACATGCTGGGTTTTTTTATGGCACATTTAGCACTGATAAGTTGTCACACTCTTGCTTAATATGTTAACATTCTGTCTGTAAACTGTATATGCATAGCTACCTTTTTGAAGCAATATTGAGATTTACTTAAGAACGTGGGGCCCAATAAATACCATCAATGGTGCCCAGTCCAAGAGATGGTGGATCCTATAGGTAAACACCACCTCATCATGCACTAAAACTTACTAAAAAAAAAAAAAGATGTGAAGTTCACACATATAGAAAATGGACATTTTGTGAATACATATTACACGTATTGTAAAATAGATAGAGCTCATATGTAGAGTTTGTTTGATAAACTTTCCTACTACTTTGTCTAAATTAGAAGCAAATTGGTTGAACATTACTTCTACCTAAAATGGCAGAAAACGCACCTATCTTGGTGATGGACAGGACAGCTAGAGGGGATATGGAGGAGGCTGTTATTTTTTTTTAATAGGTGTACTTTCACCAATTTGCTGATAATTCATTGAAAGTAGATGATCGGTACAATTGCTGCCAATGCATTTTTTAAAGCTGTATTGTCATGAGTCAAATTTGATCATGTTAGGTTCTTGCATAGGTCCTATAGCATTGATAAGTTTCCACCCTCTTTCCTACATACACACATCTCTCCTGCATACACACAACTCTACTACTATCACACACGCAATTTTCCGAAATACACACACAACTCTCCTCCATACACAAACACAGTTCTAACACATATAGCTTTTCTACAGCTTTGAAGTATGCACTCACACCTCTGTTACATACACGCACTGTTTTGCTACATACTTGTACACAGCTTTCTTACATACCATACACCAACAGCTCTCTTATATACTCATGCAGCTCCACACACACAAACACTTATATATATATATATATATATGTACACTCATCCATCGTATACATTACCACATCTTGAAATTCCTTCCAGGAATGTGACTGATCACATGACCTGAAAGGTTCAATGGCTAATCAACAACTTTGTTTGATTGGGACCCTATCCATGCCACCTCACATATCAGGAGTGTCGTTCTTCTTTTCATAAAGAGGTCCAAGGGCTAGTCTTGCAGAAGTTTTTTCAGCTACACAGGATGCGCAACATCCGTGCAAGTCCTGGTGACTTTCTCCCCTGCACTGCACCGATCAGATAGATCAGTGTGGGGCAGGAGAAAGGAGAACAGTTCTTTCAGTGATCATGAAGGATGCTGTCAGTGTTTTCCTCCATCAGAATAAGCAGCCTCTAGACTGTAAGAAACACACACATTTTAACATCATTTTGATTGTCTAAAATTTACTGCAGCTAAAAATTACATTTGGTTTACAATGCATTTTGCCAGATATGTTGTCACTTGTCAAAGCTAAGAATTTTACATGCTGGGTTTTTTTATGGCACATTTAGCACTGATAAGTTGTCACACTCTTGCTTAATATGTTAACATTCTGTCTGTAAACTGTATATGCATAGCTACCTTTTTGAAGCAATATTGAGATTTACTTAAGAACGTGGGGCCCAATAAATACCATCAATGGTGCCCAGTCCAAGAGATGGTGGATCCTATAGGTAAACACCACCTCATCATGCACTAAAACTTACTAAAAAAAAAAAAAGATGTGAAGTTCACACATATAGAAAATGGACATTTTGTGAATACATATTACACGTATTGTAAAATAGATAGAGCTCATATGTAGAGTTTGTTTGATAAACTTTCCTACTACTTTGTCTAAATTAGAAGCAAATTGGTTGAACATTACTTCTACCTAAAATGGCAGAAAACGCACCTATCTTGGTGATGGACAGGACAGCTAGAGGGGATATGGAGGAGGCTGTTATTTTTTTTTAATAGGTGTACTTTCACCAATTTGCTGATAATTCATTGAAAGTAGATGATCGGTACAATTGCTGCCAATGCATTTTTTAAAGCTGTATTGTCATGAGTCAAATTTGATCATGTTAGGTTCTTGCATAGGTCCTATAGCATTGATAAGTTTCCACCCTCTTTCCTACATACACACATCTCTCCTGCATACACACAACTCTACTACTATCACACACGCAATTTTCCGAAATACACACACAACTCTCCTCCATACACAAACACAGTTCTAACACATATAGCTTTTCTACAGCTTTGAAGTATGCACTCACACCTCTGTTACATACACGCACTGTTTTGCTACATACTTGTACACAGCTTTCTTACATACCATACACCAACAGCTCTCTTATATACTCATGCAGCTCCACACACACAAACACTTATATATATATATATATATGTACACTCATCCATCGTATACATTACCACATCTTGAAATTCCTTCCAGGAATGTGACTGATCACATGACCTGAAAGGTTCAATGGCTAATCAACAACTTTGTTTGATTGGGACCCTATCCATGCCACCTCACATATCAGGAGTGTCGTTCTTCTTTTCATAAAGAGGTCCAAGGGCTAGTCTTGCAGAAGTTTTTTCAGCTACACAGGATGCGCAACATCCGTGCAAGTCCTGGTGACTTTCTCCCCTGCACTGCACCGATCAGATAGATCAGTGTGGGGCAGGAGAAAGGAGAACAGTTCTTTCAGTGATCATGAAGGATGCTGTCAGTGTTTTCCTCCATCAGAATAAGCAGCCTCTAGACTGTAAGAAACACACACATTTTAACATCATTTTGATTGTCTAAAATTTACTGCAGCTAAAAATTACATTTGGTTTACAATGCATTTTGCCAGATATGTTGTCACTTGTCAAAGCTAAGAATTTTACATGCTGGGTTTTTTTATGGCACATTTAGCACTGATAAGTTGTCACACTCTTGCTTAATATGTTAACATTCTGTCTGTAAACTGTATATGCATAGCTACCTTTTTGAAGCAATATTGAGATTTACTTAAGAACGTGGGGCCCAATAAATACCATCAATGGTGCCCAGTCCAAGAGATGGTGGATCCTATAGGTAAACACCACCTCATCATGCACTAAAACTTACTAAAAAAAAAAAAAAGATGTGAAGTTCACACATATAGAAAATGGACATTTTGTGAATACATATTACACGTATTGTAAAATAGATAGAGCTCATATGTAGAGTTTGTTTGATAAACTTTCCTACTACTTTGTCTAAATTAGAAGCATATTGGTTGAACATTACTTCTACCTAAAATGGCAGAAAACGCACCTATCTTGGTGATGGACAGGACAGCTAGAGGGGATATGGAGGAGGCTGTTATTTTTTTTTTAATAGGTGTACTTTCACCAATTTGCTGATAATTCATTGAAAGTAGATGATCGGTACAATTGCTGCCAATGCATTTTTTAAAGCTGTATTGTCATGAGTCAAATTTGATCATGTTAGGTTCTTGCATAGGTCCTATAGCATTGATAAGTTTCCACCCTCTTTCCTACATACACACATCTCTCCTGCATACACACAACTCTACTACTATCACACACGCAATTTTCCGAAATACACACACAACTCTCCTCCATACACAAACACAGTTCTAACACATATAGCTTTTCTACAGCTTTGAAGTATGCACTCACACCTCTGTTACATACACGCACTGTTTTGCTACATACTTGTACACAGCTTTCTTACATACACCAACAGCTCTCTTATATACTCATGCAGCTCCACACACACAAACACTTATATATATATATATATATATATATATATATATATGTACACTCATCCATCGTATACATTACCACATCTTGAAATTCCTTCCAGGAATGTGACTGATCACATGACCTGAAAGGTTCAATGGCTAATCAACAACTTTGTTTGATTGGGACCCTATCCATGCCACCTCACATATCAGGAGTGTCGTTCTTCTTTTCATAAAGAGGTCCAAGGGCTAGTCTTGCAGAAGTTTTTTCAGCTACACAGGATGCGCAACATCCGTGCAAGTCCTGGTGACTTTCTCCCCTGCACTGCACCGATCAGATAGATCAGTGTGGGGCAGGAGAAAGGAGAACAGTTCTTTCAGTGATCATGAAGGATGCTGTCAGTGTTTTCCTCCATCAGAATAAGCAGCCTCTAGACTGTAAGAAACACACACATTTTAACATCATTTTGATTGTCTAAAATTTACTGCAGCTAAAAATTACATTTGGTTTACAATGCATTTTGCCAGATATGTTGTCACTTGTCAAAGCTAAGAATTTTACATGCTCGGTTTTTTTATGGCACATTTAGCACTGATAAGTTGTCACACTCTTGCTTAATATGTTAACATTCTGTCTGTAAACTGTATATGCATAGCTACCTTTTTGAAGCAATATTGAGATTTACTTAAGAACGTGGGGCCCAATAAATACCATCAATGGTGCCCAGTCCAAGAGATGGTGGATCCTATAGGTAAACACCACCTCATCATGCACTAAAACTTACTAAAAAAAAAAAAAGATGTGAAGTTCACACATATAGAAAATGGACATTTTGTGAATACATATTACACGTATTGTAAAATAGATAGAGCTCATATGTAGAGTTTGTTTGATAAACTTTCCTACTACTTTGTCTAAATTAGAAGCAAATTGGTTGAACATTACTTCTACCTAAAATGGCAGAAAACGCACCTATCTTGGTGATGGACAGGACAGCTAGAGGGGATATGGAGGAGGCTGCTATTTTTTTTTAATAGGTGTACTTTCACCAATTTGCTGATAATTCATTGAAAGTAGATGATCGGTACAATTGCTGCCAATGCATTTTTTAAAGCTGTATTGTCATGAGTCAAATTTGATCATGTTAGGTTCTTGCATAGGTCCTATAGCATTGATAAGTTTCCACCCTCTTTCCTACATACACACATCTCTCCTGCATACACACAACTCTACTACTATCACACACGCAATTTTCCGAAATACACACACAACTCTCCTCCATACACAAACACAGTTCTAACACATATAGCTTTTCTACAGCTTTGAAGTATGCACTCACACCTCTGTTACATACACGCACTGTTTTGCTACATACTTGTACACAGCTTTCTTACATACCATACACCAACAGCTCTCTTATATACTCATGCAGCTCCACACACACAAACACTTATATATATATATATATATGTACACTCATCCATCGTATACATTACCACATCTTGAAATTCCTTCCAGGAATGTGACTGATCACATGACCTGAAAGGTTCAATGGCTAATCAACAACTTTGTTTGATTGGGACCCTATCCATGCCACCTCACATATCAGGAGTGTCGTTCTTCTTTTCATAAAGAGGTCCAAGGGCTAGTCTTGCAGAAGTTTTTTCAGCTACACAGGATGCGCAACATCCGTGCAAGTCCTGGTGACTTTCTCCCCTGCACTGCACCGATCAGATAGATCAGTGTGGGGCAGGAGAAAGGAGAACAGTTCTTTCAGTGATCATGAAGGATGCTGTCAGTGTTTTCCTCCATCAGAATAAGCAGCCTCTAGACTGTAAGAAACACACACATTTTAACATCATTTTGATTGTCTAAAATTTACTGCAGCTAAAAATTACATTTGGTTTACAATGCATTTTGCCAGATATGTTGTCACTTGTCAAAGCTAAGAATTTTACATGCTGGGTTTTTTTATGGCACATTTAGCACTGATAAGTTGTCACACTCTTGCTTAATATGTTAACATTCTGTCTGTAAACTGTATATGCATAGCTACCTTTTTGAAGCAATATTGAGATTTACTTAAGAACGTGGGGCCCAATAAATACCATCAATGGTGCCCAGTCCAAGAGATGGTGGATCCTATAGGTAAACACCACCTCATCATGCACTAAAACTTACTAAAAAAAAAAAAAGATGTGAAGTTCACACATATAGAAAATGGACATTTTGTGAATACATATTACACGTATTGTAAAATAGATAGAGCTCATATGTAGAGTTTGTTTGATAAACTTTCCTACTACTTTGTCTAAATTAGAAGCAAATTGGTTGAACATTACTTCTACCTAAAATGGCAGAAAACGCACCTATCTTGGTGATGGACAGGACAGCTAGAGGGGATATGGAGGAGGCTGTTATTTTTTTTTAATAGGTGTACTTTCACCAATTTGCTGATAATTCATTGAAAGTAGATGATCGGTACAATTGCTGCCAATGCATTTTTTAAAGCTGTATTGTCATGAGTCAAATTTGATCATGTTAGGTTCTTGCATAGGTCCTATAGCATTGATAAGTTTCCACCCTCTTTCCTACATACACACATCTCTCCTGCATACACACAACTCTACTACTATCACACACGCAATTTTCCGAAATACACACACAACTCTCCTCCATACACAAACACAGTTCTAACACATATAGCTTTTCTACAGCTTTGAAGTATGCACTCACACCTCTGTTACATACACGCACTGTTTTGCTACATACTTGTACACAGCTTTCTTACATACCATACACCAACAGCTCTCTTATATACTCATGCAGCTCCACACACACAAACACTTATATATATATATATATATATGTACACTCATCCATCGTATACATTACCACATCTTGAAATTCCTTCCAGGAATGTGACTGATCACATGACCTGAAAGGTTCAATGGCTAATCAACAACTTTGTTTGATTGGGACCCTATCCATGCCACCTCACATATCAGGAGTGTCGTTCTTCTTTTCATAAAGAGGTCCAAGGGCTAGTCTTGCAGAAGTTTTTTCAGCTACACAGGATGCGCAACATCCGTGCAAGTCCTGGTGACTTTCTCCCCTGCACTGCACCGATCAGATAGATCAGTGTGGGGCAGGAGAAAGGAGAACAGTTCTTTCAGTGATCATGAAGGATGCTGTCAGTGTTTTCCTCCATCAGAATAAGCAGCCTCTAGACTGTAAGAAACACACACATTTTAACATCATTTTGATTGTCTAAAATTTACTGCAGCTAAAAATTACATTTGGTTTACAATGCATTTTGCCAGATATGTTGTCACTTGTCAAAGCTAAGAATTTTACATGCTGGGTTTTTTTATGGCACATTTAGCACTGATAAGTTGTCACACTCTTGCTTAATATGTTAACATTCTGTCTGTAAACTGTATATGCATAGCTACCTTTTTGAAGCAATATTGAGATTTACTTAAGAACGTGGGGCCCAATAAATACCATCAATGGTGCCCAGTCCAAGAGATGGTGGATCCTATAGGTAAACACCACCTCATCATGCACTAAAACTTACTAAAAAAAAAAAAAGATGTGAAGTTCACACATATAGAAAATGGACATTTTGTGAATACATATTACACGTATTGTAAAATAGATAGAGCTCATATGTAGAGTTTGTTTGATAAACTTTCCTACTACTTTGTCTAAATTAGAAGCAAATTGGTTGAACATTACTTCTACCTAAAATGGCAGAAAACGCACCTATCTTGGTGATGGACAGGACAGCTAGAGGGGATATGGAGGAGGCTGTTATTTTTTTTTAATAGGTGTACTTTCACCAATTTGCTGATAATTCATTGAAAGTAGATGATCGGTACAATTGCTGCCAATGCATTTTTTAAAGCTGTATTGTCATGAGTCAAATTTGATCATGTTAGGTTCTTGCATAGGTCCTATAGCATTGATAAGTTTCCACCCTCTTTCCTACATACACACATCTCTCCTGCATACACACAACTCTACTACTATCACACACGCAATTTTCCGAAATACACACACAACTCTCCTCCATACACAAACACAGTTCTAACACATATAGCTTTTCTACAGCTTTGAAGTATGCACTCACACCTCTGTTACATACACGCACTGTTTTGCTACATACTTGTACACAGCTTTCTTACATACCATACACCAACAGCTCTCTTATATACTCATGCAGCTCCACACACACAAACACTTATATATATATATATATATGTACACTCATCCATCGTATACATTACCACATCTTGAAATTCCTTCCAGGAATGTGACTGATCACATGACCTGAAAGGTTCAATGGCTAATCAACAACTTTGTTTGATTGGGACCCTATCCATGCCACCTCACATATCAGGAGTGTCGTTCTTCTTTTCATAAAGAGGTCCAAGGGCTAGTCTTGCAGAAGTTTTTTCAGCTACACAGGATGCGCAACATCCGTGCAAGTCCTGGTGACTTTCTCCCCTGCACTGCACCGATCAGATAGATCAGTGTGGGGCAGGAGAAAGGAGAACAGTTCTTTCAGTGATCATGAAGGATGCTGTCAGTGTTTTCCTCCATCAGAATAAGCAGCCTCTAGACTGTAAGAAACACACACATTTTAACATCATTTTGATTGTCTAAAATTTACTGCAGCTAAAAATTACATTTGGTTTACAATGCATTTTGCCAGATATGTTGTCACTTGTCAAAGCTAAGAATTTTACATGCTCGGTTTTTTTATGGCACATTTAGCACTGATAAGTTGTCACACTCTTGCTTAATATGTTAACATTCTGTCTGTAAACTGTATATGCATAGCTACCTTTTTGAAGCAATATTGAGATTTACTTAAGAACGTGGGGCCCAATAAATACCATCAATGGTGCCCAGTCCAAGAGATGGTGGATCCTATAGGTAAACACCACCTCATCATGCACTAAAACTTACTAAAAAAAAAAAAAGATGTGAAGTTCACACATATAGAAAATGGACATTTTGTGAATACATATTACACGTATTGTAAAATAGATAGAGCTCATATGTAGAGTTTGTTTGATAAACTTTCCTACTACTTTGTCTAAATTAGAAGCAAATTGGTTGAACATTACTTCTACCTAAAATGGCAGAAAACGCACCTATCTTGGTGATGGACAGGACAGCTAGAGGGGATATGGAGGAGGCTGTTATTTTTTTTTAATAGGTGTACTTTCACCAATTTGCTGATAATTCATTGAAAGTAGATGATCGGTACAATTGCTGCCAATGCATTTTTTAAAGCTGTATTGTCATGAGTCAAATTTGATCATGTTAGGTTCTTGCATAGGTCCTATAGCATTGATAAGTTTCCACCCTCTTTCCTACATACACACATCTCTCCTGCATACACACAACTCTACTACTATCACACACGCAATTTTCCGAAATACACACACAACTCTCCTCCATACACAAACACAGTTCTAACACATATAGCTTTTCTACAGCTTTGAAGTATGCACTCACACCTCTGTTACATACACGCACTGTTTTGCTACATACTTGTACACAGCTTTCTTACATACCATACACCAACAGCTCTCTTATATACTCATGCAGCTCCACACACACAAACACTTATATATATATATATATATGTACACTCATCCATCGTATACATTACCACATCTTGAAATTCCTTCCAGGAATGTGACTGATCACATGACCTGAAAGGTTCAATGGCTAATCAACAACTTTGTTTGATTGGGACCCTATCCATGCCACCTCACATATCAGGAGTGTCGTTCTTCTTTTCATAAAGAGGTCCAAGGGCTAGTCTTGCAGAAGTTTTTTCAGCTACACAGGATGCGCAACATCCGTGCAAGTCCTGGTGACTTTCTCCCCTGCACTGCACCGATCAGATAGATCAGTGTGGGGCAGGAGAAAGGAGAACAGTTCTTTCAGTGATCATGAAGGATGCTGTCAGTGTTTTCCTCCATCAGAATAAGCAGCCTCTAGACTGTAAGAAACACACACATTTTAACATCATTTTGATTGTCTAAAATTTACTGCAGCTAAAAATTACATTTGGTTTACAATGCATTTTGCCAGATATGTTGTCACTTGTCAAAGCTAAGAATTTTACATGCTCGGTTTTTTTATGGCACATTTAGCACTGATAAGTTGTCACACTCTTGCTTAATATGTTAACATTCTGTCTGTAAACTGTATATGCATAGCTACCTTTTTGAAGCAATATTGAGATTTACTTAAGAACGTGGGGCCCAATAAATACCATCAATGGTGCCCAGTCCAAGAGATGGTGGATCCTATAGGTAAACACCACCTCATCATGCACTAAAACTTACTAAAAAAAAAAAAAGATGTGAAGTTCACACATATAGAAAATGGACATTTTGTGAATACATATTACACGTATTGTAAAATAGATAGAGCTCATATGTAGAGTTTGTTTGATAAACTTTCCTACTACTTTGTCTAAATTAGAAGCAAATTGGTTGAACATTACTTCTACCTAAAATGGCAGAAAACGCACCTATCTTGGTGATGGACAGGACAGCTAGAGGGGATATGGAGGAGGCTGTTATTTTTTTTTAATAGGTGTACTTTCACCAATTTGCTGATAATTCATTGAAAGTAGATGATCGGTACAATTGCTGCCAATGCATTTTTTAAAGCTGTATTGTCATGAGTCAAATTTGATCATGTTAGGTTCTTGCATAGGTCCTATAGCATTGATAAGTTTCCACCCTCTTTCCTACATACACACATCTCTCCTGCATACACACAACTCTACTACTATCACACACGCAATTTTCCGAAATACACACACAACTCTCCTCCATACACAAACACAGTTCTAACACATATAGCTTTTCTACAGCTTTGAAGTATGCACTCACACCTCTGTTACATACACGCACTGTTTTGCTACATACTTGTACACAGCTTTCTTACATACCATACACCAACAGCTCTCTTATATACTCATGCAGCTCCACACACACAAACACTTATATATATATATATATATGTACACTCATCCATCGTATACATTACCACATCTTGAAATTCCTTCCAGGAATGTGACTGATCACATGACCTGAAAGGTTCAATGGCTAATCAACAACTTTGTTTGATTGGGACCCTATCCATGCCACCTCACATATCAGGAGTGTCGTTCTTCTTTTCATAAAGAGGTCCAAGGGCTAGTCTTGCAGAAGTTTTTTCAGCTACACAGGATGCGCAACATCCGTGCAAGTCCTGGTGACTTTCTCCCCTGCACTGCACCGATCAGATAGATCAGTGTGGGGCAGGAGAAAGGAGAACAGTTCTTTCAGTGATCATGAAGGATGCTGTCAGTGTTTTCCTCCATCAGAATAAGCAGCCTCTAGACTGTAAGAAACACACACATTTTAACATCATTTTGATTGTCTAAAATTTACTGCAGCTAAAAATTACATTTGGTTTACAATGCATTTTGCCAGATATGTTGTCACTTGTCAAAGCTAAGAATTTTACATGCTGGGTTTTTTTATGGCACATTTAGCACTGATAAGTTGTCACACTCTTGCTTAATATGTTAACATTCTGTCTGTAAACTGTATATGCATAGCTACCTTTTTGAAGCAATATTGAGATTTACTTAAGAACGTGGGGCCCAATAAATACCATCAATGGTGCCCAGTCCAAGAGATGGTGGATCCTATAGGTAAACACCACCTCATCATGCACTAAAACTTACTAAAAAAAAAAAAAGATGTGAAGTTCACACATATAGAAAATGGACATTTTGTGAATACATATTACACGTATTGTAAAATAGATAGAGCTCATATGTAGAGTTTGTTTGATAAACTTTCCTACTACTTTGTCTAAATTAGAAGCAAATTGGTTGAACATTACTTCTACCTAAAATGGCAGAAAACGCACCTATCTTGGTGATGGACAGGACAGCTAGAGGGGATATGGAGGAGGCTGTTATTTTTTTTTAATAGGTGTACTTTCACCAATTTGCTGATAATTCATTGAAAGTAGATGATCGGTACAATTGCTGCCAATGCATTTTTTAAAGCTGTATTGTCATGAGTCAAATTTGATCATGTTAGGTTCTTGCATAGGTCCTATAGCATTGATAAGTTTCCACCCTCTTTCCTACATACACACATCTCTCCTGCATACACACAACTCTACTACTATCACACACGCAATTTTCCGAAATACACACACAACTCTCCTCCATACACAAACACAGTTCTAACACATATAGCTTTTCTACAGCTTTGAAGTATGCACTCACACCTCTGTTACATACACGCACTGTTTTGCTACATACTTGTACACAGCTTTCTTACATACCATACACCAACAGCTCTCTTATATACTCATGCAGCTCCACACACACAAACACTTATATATATATATATATATGTACACTCATCCATCGTATACATTACCACATCTTGAAATTCCTTCCAGGAATGTGACTGATCACATGACCTGAAAGGTTCAATGGCTAATCAACAACTTTGTTTGATTGGGACCCTATCCATGCCACCTCACATATCAGGAGTGTCGTTCTTCTTTTCATAAAGAGGTCCAAGGGCTAGTCTTGCAGAAGTTTTTTCAGCTACACAGGATGCGCAACATCCGTGCAAGTCCTGGTGACTTTCTCCCCTGCACTGCACCGATCAGATAGATCAGTGTGGGGCAGGAGAAAGGAGAACAGTTCTTTCAGTGATCATGAAGGATGCTGTCAGTGTTTTCCTCCATCAGAATAAGCAGCCTCTAGACTGTAAGAAACACACACATTTTAACATCATTTTGATTGTCTAAAATTTACTGCAGCTAAAAATTACATTTGGTTTACAATGCATTTTGCCAGATATGTTGTCACTTGTCAAAGCTAAGAATTTTACATGCTGGGTTTTTTTATGGCACATTTAGCACTGATAAGTTGTCACACTCTTGCTTAATATGTTAACATTCTGTCTGTAAACTGTATATGCATAGCTACCTTTTTGAAGCAATATTGAGATTTACTTAAGAACGTGGGGCCCAATAAATACCATCAATGGTGCCCAGTCCAAGAGATGGTGGATCCTATAGGTAAACACCACCTCATCATGCACTAAAACTTACTAAAAAAAAAAAAAGATGTGAAGTTCACACATATAGAAAATGGACATTTTGTGAATACATATTACACGTATTGTAAAATAGATAGAGCTCATATGTAGAGTTTGTTTGATAAACTTTCCTACTACTTTGTCTAAATTAGAAGCAAATTGGTTGAACATTACTTCTACCTAAAATGGCAGAAAACGCACCTATCTTGGTGATGGACAGGACAGCTAGAGGGGATATGGAGGAGGCTGTTATTTTTTTTTAATAGGTGTACTTTCACCAATTTGCTGATAATTCATTGAAAGTAGATGATCGGTACAATTGCTGCCAATGCATTTTTTAAAGCTGTATTGTCATGAGTCAAATTTGATCATGTTAGGTTCTTGCATAGGTCCTATAGCATTGATAAGTTTCCACCCTCTTTCCTACATACACACATCTCTCCTGCATACACACAACTCTACTACTATCACACACGCAATTTTCCGAAATACACACACAACTCTCCTCCATACACAAACACAGTTCTAACACATATAGCTTTTCTACAGCTTTGAAGTATGCACTCACACCTCTGTTACATACACGCACTGTTTTGCTACATACTTGTACACAGCTTTCTTACATACCATACACCAACAGCTCTCTTATATACTCATGCAGCTCCACACACACAAACACTTATATATATATATATATATGTACACTCATCCATCGTATACATTACCACATCTTGAAATTCCTTCCAGGAATGTGACTGATCACATGACCTGAAAGGTTCAATGGCTAATCAACAACTTTGTTTGATTGGGACCCTATCCATGCCACCTCACATATCAGGAGTGTCGTTCTTCTTTTCATAAAGAGGTCCAAGGGCTAGTCTTGCAGAAGTTTTTTCAGCTACACAGGATGCGCAACATCCGTGCAAGTCCTGGTGACTTTCTCCCCTGCACTGCACCGATCAGATAGATCAGTGTGGGGCAGGAGAAAGGAGAACAGTTCTTTCAGTGATCATGAAGGATGCTGTCAGTGTTTTCCTCCATCAGAATAAGCAGCCTCTAGACTGTAAGAAACACACACATTTTAACATCATTTTGATTGTCTAAAATTTACTGCAGCTAAAAATTACATTTGGTTTACAATGCATTTTGCCAGATATGTTGTCACTTGTCAAAGCTAAGAATTTTACATGCTGGGTTTTTTTATGGCACATTTAGCACTGATAAGTTGTCACACTCTTGCTTAATATGTTAACATTCTGTCTGTAAACTGTATATGCATAGCTACCTTTTTGAAGCAATATTGAGATTTACTTAAGAACGTGGGGCCCAATAAATACCATCAATGGTGCCCAGTCCAAGAGATGGTGGATCCTATAGGTAAACACCACCTCATCATGCACTAAAACTTACTAAAAAAAAAAAAAGATGTGAAGTTCACACATATAGAAAATGGACATTTTGTGAATACATATTACACGTATTGTAAAATAGATAGAGCTCATATGTAGAGTTTGTTTGATAAACTTTCCTACTACTTTGTCTAAATTAGAAGCAAATTGGTTGAACATTACTTCTACCTAAAATGGCAGAAAACGCACCTATCTTGGTGATGGACAGGACAGCTAGAGGGGATATGGAGGAGGCTGTTATTTTTTTTTAATAGGTGTACTTTCACCAATTTGCTGATAATTCATTGAAAGTAGATGATCGGTACAATTGCTGCCAATGCATTTTTTAAAGCTGTATTGTCATGAGTCAAATTTGATCATGTTAGGTTCTTGCATAGGTCCTATAGCATTGATAAGTTTCCACCCTCTTTCCTACATACACACATCTCTCCTGCATACACACAACTCTACTACTATCACACACGCAATTTTCCGAAATACACACACAACTCTCCTCCATACACAAACACAGTTCTAACACATATAGCTTTTCTACAGCTTTGAAGTATGCACTCACACCTCTGTTACATACACGCACTGTTTTGCTACATACTTGTACACAGCTTTCTTACATACCATACACCAACAGCTCTCTTATATACTCATGCAGCTCCACACACACAAACACTTATATATATATATATATATATGTACACTCATCCATCGTATACATTACCACATCTTGAAATTCCTTCCAGGAATGTGACTGATCACATGACCTGAAAGGTTCAATGGCTAATCAACAACTTTGTTTGATTGGGACCCTATCCATGCCACCTCACATATCAGGAGTGTCGTTCTTCTTTTCATAAAGAGGTCCAAGGGCTAGTCTTGCAGAAGTTTTTTCAGCTACACAGGATGCGCAACATCCGTGCAAGTCCTGGTGACTTTCTCCCCTGCACTGCACCGATCAGATAGATCAGTGTGGGGCAGGAGAAAGGAGAACAGTTCTTTCAGTGATCATGAAGGATGCTGTCAGTGTTTTCCTCCATCAGAATAAGCAGCCTCTAGACTGTAAGAAACACACACATTTTAACATCATTTTGATTGTCTAAAATTTACTGCAGCTAAAAATTACATTTGGTTTACAATGCATTTTGCCAGATATGTTGTCACTTGTCAAAGCTAAGAATTTTACATGCTGGGTTTTTTTATGGCACATTTAGCACTGATAAGTTGTCACACTCTTGCTTAATATGTTAACATTCTGTCTGTAAACTGTATATGCATAGCTACCTTTTTGAAGCAATATTGAGATTTACTTAAGAACGTGGGGCCCAATAAATACCATCAATGGTGCCCAGTCCAAGAGATGGTGGATCCTATAGGTAAACACCACCTCATCATGCACTAAAACTTACTAAAAAAAAAAAAGATGTGAAGTTCACACATATAGAAGATGGACATTTTGTGAATACATATTACACGTATTGTAAAATAGATAGAGCTCATATGTAGAGTTTGTTTGATAAACTTTCCTACTACTTTGTCTAAATTAGAAGCAAATTGGTTGAACATTACTTCTACCTAAAATGGCAGAAAACGCACCTATCTTGGTGATGGACAGGACAGCTAGAGGGGATATGGAGGAGGCTGTTATTTTTTTTTTTAATAGGTGTACTTTCACCAATTTGCTGATAATTCATTGAAAGTAGATGATCGGTACAATTGCTGCCAATGCATTTTTTAAAGCTGTATTGTCATGAGTCAAATTTGATCATGTTAGGTTCTTGCATAGGTCCTATAGCATTGATAAGTTTCCACCCTCTTTCCTACATACACACATCTCTCCTGCATACACACAACTCTACTACTATCACACACGCAATTTTCCGAAATACACACACAACTCTCCTCCATACACAAACACAGTTCTAACACATATAGCTTTTCTACAGCTTTGAAGTATGCACTCACACCTCTGTTACATACACGCACTGTTTTGCTACATACTTGTACACAGCTTTCTTACATACCATACACCAACAGCTCTCTTATATACTCATGCAGCTCCACACACACAAACACTTATATATATATATATATATATGTACACTCATCCATCGTATACATTACCACATCTTGAAATTCCTTCCAGGAATGTGACTGATCACATGACCTGAAAGGTTCAATGGCTAATCAACAACTTTGTTTGATTGGGACCCTATCCATGCCACCTCACATATCAGGAGTGTCGTTCTTCTTTTCATAAAGAGGTCCAAGGGCTAGTCTTGCAGAAGTTTTTTCAGCTACACAGGATGCGCAACATCCGTGCAAGTCCTGGTGACTTTCTCCCCTGCACTGCACCGATCAGATAGATCAGTGTGGGGCAGGAGAAAGGAGAACAGTTCTTTCAGTGATCATGAAGGATGCTGTCAGTGTTTTCCTCCATCAGAATAAGCAGCCTCTAGACTGTAAGAAACACACACATTTTAACATCATTTTGATTGTCTAAAATTTACTGCAGCTAAAAATTACATTTGGTTTACAATGCATTTTGCCAGATATGTTGTCACTTGTCAAAGCTAAGAATTTTACATGCTGGGTTTTTTTATGGCACATTTAGCACTGATAAGTTGTCACACTCTTGCTTAATATGTTAACATTCTGTCTGTAAACTGTATATGCATAGCTACCTTTTTGAAGCAATATTGAGATTTACTTAAGAACGTGGGGCCCAATAAATACCATCAATGGTGCCCAGTCCAAGAGATGGTGGATCCTATAGGTAAACACCACCTCATCATGCACTAAAACTTACTAAAAAAAAAAAAGATGTGAAGTTCACACATATAGAAGATGGACATTTTGTGAATACATATTACACGTATTGTAAAATAGATAGAGCTCATATGTAGAGTTTGTTTGATAAACTTTCCTACTACTTTGTCTAAATTAGAAGCAAATTGGTTGAACATTACTTCTACCTAAAATGGCAGAAAACGCACCTATCTTGGTGATGGATAGGACAGCTAGAGGGGATATGGAGGAGGCTGTTATTTTTTTTTTAATAGGTGTACTTTCACCAATTTGCTGATAATTCATTGAAAGTAGATGATCGGTACAATTGCTGCCAATGCATTTTTTAAAGCTGTATTGTCATGAGTCAAATTTGATCATGTTAGGTTCTTGCATAGGTCCTATAGCATTGATAAGTTTCCACCCTCTTTCCTACATACACACATCTCTCCTGCATACACACAACTCTACTACTATCACACACGCAATTTTCCGAAATACACACACAACTCTCCTCCATACACAAACACAGTTCTAACACATATAGCTTTTCTACAGCTTTGAAGTATGCACTCACACCTCTGTTACATACACGCACTGTTTTGCTACATACTTGTACACAGCTTTCTTACATACCATACACCAACAGCTCTCTTATATACTCATGCAGCTCCACACACACAAACACTTATATATATATATATATATATGTACACTCATCCATCGTATACATTACCACATCTTGAAATTCCTTCCAGGAATGTGACTGATCACATGACCTGAAAGGTTCAATGGCTAATCAACAACTTTGTTTGATTGGGACCCTATCCATGCCACCTCACATATCAGGAGTGTCGTTCTTCTTTTCATAAAGAGGTCCAAGGGCTAGTCTTGCAGAAGTTTTTTCAGCTACACAGGATGCGCAACATCCGTGCAAGTCCTGGTGACTTTCTCCCCTGCACTGCACCGATCAGATAGATCAGTGTGGGGCAGGAGAAAGGAGAACAGTTCTTTCAGTGATCATGAAGGATGCTGTCAGTGTTTTCCTCCATCAGAATAAGCAGCCTCTAGACTGTAAGAAACACACACATTTTAACATCATTTTAATTGTCTAAAATTTACTGCAGCTAAAAATTACATTTGGTTTACAATGCATTTTGCCAGATATGTTGTCACTTGTCAAAGCTAAGAATTTTACATGCTGGGTTTTTTTATGGCACATTTAGCACTGATAAGTTGTCACACTCTTGCTTAATATGTTAACATTCTGTCTGTAAACTGTATATGCATAGCTACCTTTTTGAAGCAATATTGAGATTTACTTAAGAACGTGGGGCCCAATAAATACCATCAATGGTGCCCAGTCCAAGAGATGGTGGATCCTATAGGTAAACACCACCTCATCATGCACTAAAACTTACTAAAAAAAAAAAAGATGTGAAGTTCACACATATAGAAAATGGACATTTTGTGAATACATATTACACGTATTGTAAAATAGATAGAGCTCATATGTAGAGTTTGTTTGATAAACTTTCCTACTACTTTGTCTAAATTAGAAGCAAATTGGTTGAACATTACTTCTACCTAAAATGGCAGAAAACGCACCTATCTTGGTGATGGATAGGACAGCTAGAGGGGATATGGAGGAGGCTGTTATTTTTTTTTTAATAGGTGTACTTTCACCAATTTGCTGATAATTCATTGAAAGTAGATGATCGGTACAATTGCTGCCAATGCATTTTTTAAAGCTGTATTGTCATGAGTCAAATTTGATCATGTTAGGTTCTTGCATAGGTCCTATAGCATTGATAAGTTTCCACCCTCTTTCCTACATACACACATCTCTCCTGCATACACACAACTCTACTACTATCACACACGCAATTTTCCGAAATACACACACAACTCTCCTCCATACACAAACACAGTTCTAACACATATAGCTTTTCTACAGCTTTGAAGTATGCACTCACACCTCTGTTACATACACGCACTGTTTTGCTACATACTTGTACACAGCTTTCTTACATACACCAACAGCTCTCTTATATACTCATGCAGCTCCACACACACAAACACTTATATATATATATATATATATATATATATATATATATATGTACACTCATCCATCGTATACATTACCACATCTTGAAATTCCTTCCAGGAATGTGACTGATCACATGACCTGAAAGGTTCAATGGTTAATCAACAACTTTGTTTGATTGGGACCCTATCCATGCCACCTCACATATCAGGAGTGTCGTTCTTCTTTTCATAAAGAGGTCCAAGGGCTAGTCTTGCAGAAGTTTTTTCAGCTACACAGGATGCGCAACATCCGTGCAAGTCCTGGTGACTTTCTCCCCTGCACTGCACCGATCAGATAGATCAGTGTGGGGCAGGAGAAAGGAGAACAGTTCTTTCAGTGATCATGAAGGATGCTGTCAGTGTTTTCCTCCATCAGAATAAGCAGCCTCTAGACTGTAAGAAACACACACATTTTAACATCATTTTAATTGTCTAAAATTTACTGCAGCTAAAAATTACATTTGGTTTACAATGCATTTTGCCAGATATGTTGTCACTTGTCAAAGCTAAGAATTTTACATGCTGGGTTTTTTTATGGCACATTTAGCACTGATAAGTTGTCACACTCTTGCTTAATATGTTAACATTCTGTCTGTAAACTGTATATGCATAGCTACCTTTTTGAAGCAATATTGAGATTTACTTAAGAACGTGGGGCCCAATAAATACCATCAATGGTGCCCAGTCCAAGAGATGGTGGATCCTATAGGTAAACACCACCTCATCATGCACTAAAACTTACTAAAAAAAAAAAAGATGTGAAGTTCACACATATAGAAAATGGACATTTTGTGAATACATATTACACGTATTGTAAAATAGATAGAGCTCATATGTAGAGTTTGTTTGATAAACTTTCCTACTACTTTGTCTAAATTAGAAGCAAATTGGTTGAACATTACTTCTACCTAAAATGGCAGAAAACGCACCTATCTTGGTGATGGATAGGACAGCTAGAGGGGATATGGAGGAGGCTGTTATTTTTTTTTTAATAGGTGTACTTTCACCAATTTGCTGATAATTCATTGAAAGTAGATGATCGGTACAATTGCTGCCAATGCATTTTTTAAAGCTGTATTGTCATGAGTCAAATTTGATCATGTTAGGTTCTTGCATAGGTCCTATAGCATTGATAAGTTTCCACCCTCTTTCCTACATACACACATCTCTCCTGCATACACACAACTCTACTACTATCACACACGCAATTTTCCGAAATACACACACAACTCTCCTCCATACACAAACACAGTTCTAACACATATAGCTTTTCTACAGCTTTGAAGTATGCACTCACACCTCTGTTACATACACGCACTGTTTTGCTACATACTTATACACAGCTTTCTTACATACACCAACAGCTCTCTTATATACTCATGCAGCTCCACACACACAAACACATATATATATATATATATATGTACACTCATCCATCGTATACATTACCACATCTTGAAATTCCTTCCAGGAATGTGACTGATCACATGACCTGAAAGGTTCAATGGCTAATCAACAACTTTGTTTGATTGGGACCCTATCCATGCCACCTCACATATCAGGAGTGTCGTTCTTCTTTTCATAAAGAGGTCCAAGGGCTAGTCTTGCAGAAGTTTTTTCAGCTACACAGGATGCGCAACATCCGTGCAAGTCCTGGTGACTTTCTCCCCTGCACTGCACCGATCAGATAGATCAGTGTGGGGCAGGAGAAAGGAGAACAGTTCTTTCAGTGATCATGAAGGATGCTGTCAGTGTTTTCCTCCATCAGAATAAGCAGCCTCTAGACTGTAAGAAACACACACATTTTAACATCATTTTAATTGTCTAAAATTTACTGCAGCTAAAAATTACATTTGGTTTACAATGCATTTTGCCAGATATGTTGTCACTTGTCAAAGCTAAGAATTTTACATGCTGGGTTTTTTTATGGCACATTTAGCACTGATAAGTTGTCACACTCTTGCTTAATATGTTAACATTCTGTCTGTAAACTGTATATGCATAGCTACCTTTTTGAAGCAATATTGAGATTTACTTAAGAACGTGGGGCCCAATAAATACCATCAATGGTGCCCAGTCCAAGAGATGGTGGATCCTATAGGTAAACACCACCTCATCATGCACTAAAACTTACTAAAAAAAAAAAAGATGTGAAGTTCACACATATAGAAAATGGACATTTTGTGAATACATATTACACGTATTGTAAAATAGATAGAGCTCATATGTAGAGTTTGTTTGATAAACTTTCCTACTACTTTGTCTAAATTAGAAGCAAATTGGTTGAACATTACTTCTACCTAAAATGGCAGAAAACGCACCTATCTTGGTGATGGATAGGACAGCTAGAGGGGATATGGAGGAGGCTGTTATTTTTTTTTTAATAGGTGTACTTTCACCAATTTGCTGATAATTAATTGAAAGTAGATGATCGGTACAATTGCTGCCAATGCATTTTTTAAAGCTGTATTGTCATGAGTCAAATTTGATCATGTTAGGTTCTTGCATAGGTCCTATAGCATTGATAAGTTTCCACCCTCTTTCCTACATACACACATCTCTCCTGCATACACACAACTCTACTACTATCACACACAACTCTCCTCCATACACAAACACAGTTCTAACACATATAGCTTTTCTACAGCTTTGAAGTATGCACTCACACCTCTGTTACATACACGCACTGTTTTGCTACATAATTATACACAGCTTTCTTACATACACCAACAGCTCTCTTATATACTCATGCAGCTCCACACACACAAACACATATATATATATATATATATATGTACACTCATCCATCGTATACATTACCACATCTTGAAATTCCTTCCAGGAATGTGACTGATCACATGACCTGAAAGGTTCAATGGCTAATCAACAACTTTGTTTGATTGGGACCCTATCCATGCCACCTCACATATCAGGAGTGTCGTTCTTCTTTTCATAAAGAGGTCCAAGGGCTAGTCTTGCAGAAGTTTTTTCAGCTACACAGGATGCGCAACATCCATGCAAGTCCTGGTGTCTTTCTCTCCTGCACTGCACCGATCAGATAGATCAGTGTGGGGCAGGAGAAAGGAGAACAGTTCTTTCAGTGATCAGGAAGGATGCTGTCAGCGTTTTCCTCCATCAGAATAAGCTGCCTCTAGACTGTCAGAAACACACACATTTTAGCATCATTTTGATTGTCTAAAATATACTGCAGCTAAAAATTACATTTGGTTTACAATGCATTTTGCCAGGTATGTTGTCACTTGTCAAAGTTAAGAATTTTACCATGCTGGGTTTTTTTTATGGCACATTTAGCACTGATAAGTTGTCACACTCTTGCTTAATGTGTTAACATTCTGTCTGTAAACTGTATATGCATAGCTACCTTTTTGAAGCAATATTGAGATTTACTTAAGAACGTGGGGCCCAATAAATACCATCAATGGTGCCCAGTCCAAGAGATGGTGGATCCTATAGGTAAACACCACCTCATCATGCACTAAAACTTACTAAAAAAAAAAAAGATGTGAAGTTCACACATATAGAAGATGGACATTTTGTGAATACATATTACACGTATTGTAAAATAGATAGAGCTCATATGTAGAGTTTGTTTGATAAACTTTCCTACTACTTTGTCTAAATTAGAAGCAAATTGGTTGAACATTACTTCTACCTAAAATGGCAGAAAACGCACCTATCTTGGTGATGGACAGGACAGCTAGAGGGGATATGGAGGAGGCTGTTATTTTTTTTTTAATAGGTGTACTTTCACCAATTTGCTGATAATTAATTGAAAGTAGATGATCGGTACAATTGCTGCCAATGCATTTTTTAAAGCTGTATTGTCATGAGTCAAATTTGATCATGTTAGGTTCTTGCATAGGTCCTATAGCATTGATAAGTTTCCACCCTCTTTCCTACATACACACATCTCTCCTGCATACACACAACTCTACTACTATCACACACAACTCTCCTCCATACACAAACACAGTTCTAACACATATAGCTTTTCTACAGCTTTGAAGTATGCACTCACACCTCTGTTACATACACGCACTGTTTTGCTACATAATTATACACAGCTTTCTTACATACACCAACAGCTCTCTTATATACTCATGCAGCTCCACACACACAAACACATATATATATATATATATATATGTACACTCATCCATCGTATACATTACCACATCTTGAAATTCCTTCCAGGAATGTGACTGATCACATGACCTGAAAGGTTCAATGGCTAATCAACAACTTTGTTTGATTGGGACCCTATCCATGCCACCTCACATATCAGGAGTGTCGTTCTTCTTTTCATAAAGAGGTCCAAGGGCTAGTCTTGCAGAAGTTTTTTCAGCTACACAGGATGCGCAACATCCATGCAAGTCCTGGTGTCTTTCTCTCCTGCACTGCACCGATCAGATAGATCAGTGTGGGGCAGGAGAAAGGAGAACAGTTCTTTCAGTGATCAGGAAGGATGCTGTCAGCGTTTTCCTCCATCAGAATAAGCTGCCTCTAGACTGTCAGAAACACACACATTTTAGCATCATTTTGATTGTCTAAAATATACTGCAGCTAAAAATTACATTTGGTTTACAATGCATTTTGCCAGGTATGTTGTCACTTGTCAAAGTTAAGAATTTTACCATGCTGGGTTTTTTTTATGGCACATTTAGCACTGATAAGTTGTCACACTCTTGCTTAATGTGTTAACATTCTGTCTGTAAACTGTATATGCATAGCTACCTTTTTGAAGCAATATTGAGATTTACTTAAGAACGTGGGGCCCAATAAATACCATCAATGGTGCCCAGTCCAAGAGATGGTGGATCCTATAGGTAAACACCACCTCATCATGCACTAAAACTTACTAAAAAAAAAAAAGATGTGAAGTTCACACATATAGAAGATGGACATTTTGTGAATACATATTACACGTATTGTAAAATAGATAGAGCTCATATGTAGAGTTTGTTTGATAAACTTTCCTACTACTTTGTCTAAATTAGAAGCAAATTGGTTGAACATTACTTCTACCTAAAATGGCAGAAAACGCACCTATCTTGGTGATGGACAGGACAGCTAGAGGGGATATGGAGGAGGCTGTTATTTTTTTTTTAATAGGTGTACTTTCACCAATTTGCTGATAATTCATTGAAAGTAGATGATCGGTACAATTGCTGCCAATGCATTTTTTAAAGCTGTATTGTCATGAGTCAAATTTGATCATGTTAGGTTCTTGCATAGGTCCTATAGCATTGATAAGTTTCCACCCTCTTTCCTACATACACACATCTCTCCTGCATACACACAACTCTACTACTATCACACACGCAATTTTCCGAAATACACACACAACTCTCCTCCATACACAAACACAGTTCTAACACATATAGCTTTTCTACAGCTTTGAAGTATGCACTCACACCTCTGTTACATACACGCACTGTTTTGCTACATACTTGTACACAGCTTTCTTACATACACCAACAGCTCTCTTATATACTCATGCAGCTCCACACACACAAACACTTATATATATATATATATATATATATATATATATATGTACACTCATCCATCGTATACATTACCACATCTTGAAATTCCTTCCAGGAATGTGACTGATCACATGACCTGAAAGGTTCAATGGTTAATCAACAACTTTGTTTGATTGGGACCCTATCCATGCCACCTCACATATCAGGAGTGTCGTTCTTCTTTTCATAAAGAGGTCCAAGGGCTAGTCTTGCAGAAGTTTTTTCAGCTACACAGGATGCGCAACATCCGTGCAAGTCCTGGTGACTTTCTCCCCTGCACTGCACCGATCAGATAGATCAGTGTGGGGCAGGAGAAAGGAGAACAGTTCTTTCAGTGATCATGAAGGATGCTGTCAGTGTTTTCCTCCATCAGAATAAGCAGCCTCTAGACTGTAAGAAACACACACATTTTAACATCATTTTAATTGTCTAAAATTTACTGCAGCTAAAAATTACATTTGGTTTACAATGCATTTTGCCAGATATGTTGTCACTTGTCAAAGCTAAGAATTTTACATGCTGGGTTTTTTTATGGCACATTTAGCACTGATAAGTTGTCACACTCTTGCTTAATATGTTAACATTCTGTCTGTAAACTGTATATGCATAGCTACCTTTTTGAAGCAATATTGAGATTTACTTAAGAACGTGGGGCCCAATAAATACCATCAATGGTGCCCAGTCCAAGAGATGGTGGATCCTATAGGTAAACACCACCTCATCATGCACTAAAACTTACTAAAAAAAAAAAAGATCTGAAGTTCACACATATAGAAAATGGACATTTTGTGAATACATATTACACGTATTGTAAAATAGATAGAGCTCATATGTAGAGTTTGTTTGATAAACTTTCCTACTACTTTGTCTAAATTAGAAGCAAATTGGTTGAACATTACTTCTACCTAAAATGGCAGAAAACGCACCTATCTTGGTGATGGATAGGACAGCTAGAGGGGATATGGAGGAGGCTGTTATTTTTTTTTTAATAGGTGTACTTTCACCAATTTGCTGATAATTCATTGAAAGTAGATGATCGGTACAATTGCTGCCAATGCATTTTTTAAAGCTGTATTGTCATGAGTCAAATTTGATCATGTTAGGTTCTTGCATAGGTCCTATAGCATTGATAAGTTTCCACCCTCTTTCCTACATACACACATCTCTCCTGCATACACACAACTCTACTACTATCACACACGCAATTTTCCGAAATACACACACAACTCTCCTCCATACACAAACACAGTTCTAACACATATAGCTTTTCTACAGCTTTGAAGTATGCACTCACACCTCTGTTACATACACGCACTGTTTTGCTACATACTTATACACAGCTTTCTTACATACACCAACAGCTCTCTTATATACTCATGCAGCTCCACACACACAAACACATATATATATATATATATATGTACACTCATCCATCGTATACATTACCACATCTTGAAATTCCTTCCAGGAATGTGACTGATCACATGACCTGAAAGGTTCAATGGCTAATCAACAACTTTGTTTGATTGGGACCCTATCCATGCCACCTCACATATCAGGAGTGTCGTTCTTCTTTTCATAAAGAGGTCCAAGGGCTAGTCTTGCAGAAGTTTTTTCAGCTACACAGGATGCGCAACATCCGTGCAAGTCCTGGTGACTTTCTCCCCTGCACTGCACCGATCAGATAGATCAGTGTGGGGCAGGAGAAAGGAGAACAGTTCTTTCAGTGATCATGAAGGATGCTGTCAGTGTTTTCCTCCATCAGAATAAGCAGCCTCTAGACTGTAAGAAACACACACATTTTAACATCATTTTAATTGTCTAAAATTTACTGCAGCTAAAAATTACATTTGGTTTACAATGCATTTTGCCAGATATGTTGTCACTTGTCAAAGCTAAGAATTTTACATGCTGGGTTTTTTTATGGCACATTTAGCACTGATAAGTTGTCACACTCTTGCTTAATATGTTAACATTCTGTCTGTAAACTGTATATGCATAGCTACCTTTTTGAAGCAATATTGAGATTTACTTAAGAACGTGGGGCCCAATAAATACCATCAATGGTGCCCAGTCCAAGAGATGGTGGATCCTATAGGTAAACACCACCTCATCATGCACTAAAACTTACTAAAAAAAAAAAAGATGTGAAGTTCACACATATAGAAAATGGACATTTTGTGAATACATATTACACGTATTGTAAAATAGATAGAGCTCATATGTAGAGTTTGTTTGATAAACTTTCCTACTACTTTGTCTAAATTAGAAGCAAATTGGTTGAACATTACTTCTACCTAAAATGGCAGAAAACGCACCTATCTTGGTGATGGATAGGACAGCTAGAGGGGATATGGAGGAGGCTGTTATTTTTTTTTTAATAGGTGTACTTTCACCAATTTGCTGATAATTCATTGAAAGTAGATGATCGGTACAATTGCTGCCAATGCATTTTTTAAAGCTGTATTGTCATGAGTCAAATTTGATCATGTTAGGTTCTTGCATAGGTCCTATAGCATTGATAAGTTTCCACCCTCTTTCCTACATACACACATCTCTCCTGCATACACACAACTCTACTACTATCACACACAACTCTCCTCCATACACAAACACAGTTCTAACACATATAGCTTTTCTACAGCTTTGAAGTATGCACTCACACCTCTGTTACATACACGCACTGTTTTGCTACATAATTATACACAGCTTTCTTACATACACCAACAGCTCTCTTATATACTTATGCAGCTCCACACACACAAACACATATATATATATATATATATATGTACACTCATCCATCGTATACATTACCACATCTTGAAATTCCTTCCAGGAATGTGACTGATCACATGACCTGAAAGGTTCAATGGCTAATCAACAACTTTGTTTGATTGGGACCCTATCCATGCCACCTCACATATCAGGAGTGTCGTTCTTCTTTTCATAAAGAGGTCCAAGGGCTAGTCTTGCAGAAGTTTTTTCAGCTACACAGGATGCGCAACATCCATGCAAGTCCTGGTGTCTTTCTCTCCTGCACTGCACCGATCAGATAGATCAGTGTGGGGCAGGAGAAAGGAGAACAGTTCTTTCAGTGATCAGGAAGGATGCTGTCAGCGTTTTCCTCCATCAGAATAAGCTGCCTCTAGACTGTCAGAAACACACACATTTTAGCATCATTTTGATTGTCTAAAATATACTGCAGCTAAAAATTACATTTGGTTTACAATGCATTTTGCCAGGTATGTTGTCACTTGTCAAAGTTAAGAATTTTACCATGCTGGGTTTTTTTTATGGCACATTTAGCACTGATAAGTTGTCACACTCTTGCTTAATGTGTTAACATTCTGTCTGTAAACTGTATATGCATAGCTACCTTTTTGAAGCAATATTGAGATTTACTTAAGAACGTGGGGCCCAATAAATACCATCAATGGTGCCCAGTCCAAGAGATGGTGGATCCTATAGGTAAACACCACCTCATCATGCACTAAAACTTACTAAAAAAAAAAAAGATGTGAAGTTCACACATATAGAAGATGGACATTTTGTGAATACATATTACACGTATTGTAAAATAGATAGAGCTCATATGTAGAGTTTGTTTGATAAACTTTCCTACTACTTTGTCTAAATTAGAAGCAAATTGGTTGAACATTACTTCTACCTAAAATGGCAGAAAACGCACCTATCTTGGTGATGGACAGGACAGCTAGAGGGGATATGGAGGAGGCTGTTATTTTTTTTTTAATAGGTGTACTTTCACCAATTTGCTGATAATTCATTGAAAGTAGATGATCGGTACAATTGCTGCCAATGCATTTTTTAAAGCTGTATTGTCATGAGTCAAATTTGATCATGTTAGGTTCTTGCATAGGTCCTATAGCATTGATAAGTTTCCACCCTCTTTCCTACATACACACATCTCTCCTGCATACACACAACTCTACTACTATCACACACGCAATTTTCCGAAATACACACACAACTCTCCTCCATACACAAACACAGTTCTAACACATATAGCTTTTCTACAGCTTTGAAGTATGCACTCACACCTCTGTTACATACACGCACTGTTTTGCTACATACTTGTACACAGCTTTCTTACATACACCAACAGCTCTCTTATATACTCATGCAGCTCCACACACACAAACACTTATATATATATATATATATATATATATATATATATGTACACTCATCCATCGTATACATTACCACATCTTGAAATTCCTTCCAGGAATGTGACTGATCACATGACCTGAAAGGTTCAATGGTTAATCAACAACTTTGTTTGATTGGGACCCTATCCATGCCACCTCACATATCAGGAGTGTCGTTCTTCTTTTCATAAAGAGGTCCAAGGGCTAGTCTTGCAGAAGTTTTTTCAGCTACACAGGATGCGCAACATCCGTGCAAGTCCTGGTGACTTTCTCCCCTGCACTGCACCGATCAGATAGATCAGTGTGGGGCAGGAGAAAGGAGAACAGTTCTTTCAGTGATCATGAAGGATGCTGTCAGTGTTTTCCTCCATCAGAATAAGCAGCCTCTAGACTGTAAGAAACACACACATTTTAACATCATTTTAATTGTCTAAAATTTACTGCAGCTAAAAATTACATTTGGTTTACAATGCATTTTGCCAGATATGTTGTCACTTGTCAAAGCTAAGAATTTTACATGCTGGGTTTTTTTATGGCACATTTAGCACTGATAAGTTGTCACACTCTTGCTTAATATGTTAACATTCTGTCTGTAAACTGTATATGCATAGCTACCTTTTTGAAGCAATATTGAGATTTACTTAAGAACGTGGGGCCCAATAAATACCATCAATGGTGCCCAGTCCAAGAGATGGTGGATCCTATAGGTAAACACCACCTCATCATGCACTAAAACTTACTAAAAAAAAAAAAGATGTGAAGTTCACACATATAGAAAATGGACATTTTGTGAATACATATTACACGTATTGTAAAATAGATAGAGCTCATATGTAGAGTTTGTTTGATAAACTTTCCTACTACTTTGTCTAAATTAGAAGCAAATTGGTTGAACATTACTTCTACCTAAAATGGCAGAAAACGCACCTATCTTGGTGATGGATAGGACAGCTAGAGGGGATATGGAGGAGGCTGTTATTTTTTTTTTAATAGGTGTACTTTCACCAATTTGCTGATAATTCATTGAAAGTAGATGATCGGTACAATTGCTGCCAATGCATTTTTTAAAGCTGTATTGTCATGAGTCAAATTTGATCATGTTAGGTTCTTGCATAGGTCCTATAGCATTGATAAGTTTCCACCCTCTTTCCTACATACACACATCTCTCCTGCATACACACAACTCTACTACTATCACACACGCAATTTTCCGAAATACACACACAACTCTCCTCCATACACAAACACAGTTCTAACACATATAGCTTTTCTACAGCTTTGAAGTATGCACTCACACCTCTGTTACATACACGCACTGTTTTGCTACATACTTATACACAGCTTTCTTACATACACCAACAGCTCTCTTATATACTCATGCAGCTCCACACACACAAACACATATATATATATATATATATGTACACTCATCCATCGTATACATTACCACATCTTGAAATTCCTTCCAGGAATGTGACTGATCACATGACCTGAAAGGTTCAATGGCTAATCAACAACTTTGTTTGATTGGGACCCTATCCATGCCACCTCACATATCAGGAGTGTCGTTCTTCTTTTCATAAAGAGGTCCAAGGGCTAGTCTTGCAGAAGTTTTTTCAGCTACACAGGATGCGCAACATCCATGCAAGTCCTGGTGTCTTTCTCTCCTGCACTGCACCGATCAGATAGATCAGTGTGGGGCAGGAGAAAGGAGAACAGTTCTTTCAGTGATCAGGAAGGATGCTGTCAGCGTTTTCCTCCATCAGAATAAGCTGCCTCTAGACTGGCAGAAACACACACATTTTAGCATCATTTTGATTGTCTAAAATATACTGCAGCTAAAAATTACATTTGGTTTACAATGCATTTTGCCAGGTATGTTGTCACTTGTCAAAGTTAAGAATTTTACCATGCTGGGTTTTTTTTATGGCACATTTAGCACTGATAAGTTGTCACACTCTTGCTTAATGTGTTAACATTCTGTCTGTAAACTGTATATGCAAAACTACATTTTTGAAGCAATATTGAGATTTACTTAAGAATGTGAGGCCCAATAAATACCATCAATGGTGCCCAGTCCAAGAGATGGTGGATCCTATAGGTAAACACCACCTCATCATGCACTAAAACTTACTAAAAAAAAAGATTTGAAGTTCACACATATAGAAAATGGACATTTTGTGAATACACATTACATGTAATGTAAAATAGATAGAGCTCATATGTAGAGTTTGTTTGATAAACCTTCCTGCTACTTTGTCTAAATTAGAAGCAAATTGGTTGAACATTACTTCTACCTAAAATGGCAGAAAATGCACCTATCTTGGTGATGGACAGGACAGCTAGAGGGGATATGGAGGAGGCTGTTATTTTTTTTTTAATAGGTGTACTTCACCAATTTGCTGATAATTCATTGAAAGTAGATGATCGGTACAATTGATGCCAATGCATTTTTTAAAGCTGTATTGTCATGAGTCAAATTTGATCATGTTAGGTTCTTGCATAGGTCCTATAGCATTGATAAGTTTCCACCCTCTTTCCTACATACACACATCTCTCCTGCATTCACATACATCTCTCCTGCATACACACAACTCTACTACTATCACACACGCAGTTTTCCTAAATACACACACAACTCTCCTCCATACACAAACACAGTTCTGAAACATATAGCTTTTATACAGCTTTGAAGTATGCACTCACACATCTGTTACATACACTCACTGTTATGCTTCATACTTGTACACAGCTTTCTTACATACACCAACAGCTCTCTTATATACTCATGCAGCTCCACACGCACACAAACACTTATATATATATATATATATATCCTACTAATATTATAAATGCGAAAGTTTGTCAGTATTTATGTTTGTTACTCTTTCACGAAAAAACTACTGGACGGATTTGCATGAAACTTTACAGTAATATAGATTATACATCGGAATAACATATAGGCTACAATTTGTAATGATTTTATGTAATTTTGGTCGTAATATAACGATACATGTCAATTAAGTCGGAAAAAAATCTGGCCTCTGAGAGCTCTCTTATATACACACATACACAGGTGATATTTAAATGGCTGATTTACAGCAGTCAGAAGAGATTGATAATACAATAATTTGCCCATAGTGGATCATTGTATAGTGAGGTCACAGTTGCCGCCTGTCCACAGTCAGAATACAGGGGTTATCATATACCGTGGCCAGGTTCAAGTGTGGCACAGGGGGTTCACACACGACCCCCAGGGACTGACATTTCCTAGCTGTCAGTCATGAGCTCACCCTGATACATTACACTCTGGAAACAGCTGAAGGGAGAAGGATAATTTATGACATTTTCTCAGACTTAAAAAAAAATAAAAAAACACAGAAAACAGCCCATGTCAGGAACAGGTTACTAGGGAACTACACGTCCCAGCACGGCCTGCCCGCGCCCACAGCCCGGGGGGAGTGTGAGGCTTCCTCCTGCAGGTTGCCCGGGGGCACCGGGCCGTCATTGTCCTCACACAGGGGGTCCCCGCCGCCATTGTCCCTCCACATAACACCGTATAATAAAACATGCGCTCACCTGCGCCAGCTGCTGCAGCCGGGAAAGTTCCGAGCGCCTCACCTGGGCGGAGGGGAAGTGACTCACACACGGGGAGGGGCAGTAACCTGAGCGCGGCTCCATGGAGGATGCACACACTGCAGCCTGACAGCACCGGCAGCAGCGCTACACAAATGGTGTCCTCCCCTCCTGTGTGCAGCACAGCCCTGTGTGTGTGCAGTGCAGCATGTCACCCACACCACCAGCAGGCTGCTCTCAGCTCCCACAGAGCACTGGGAATGGTTGCTATGGGTAACCGCGCCACAGCTGCTCCTCATAGACCAGTCATATACAACTGATATCGTCTGTACAGCGATCGTAATATAACTAATTAGATTGTTTTAGTATTTTGTTTGAACTTTACTAAGTACCTATTTTGTAATTAGTACTTATAAAAATGCCGCGAAAGCGTAAGTCTAACATTTCGCAAAGCTCTAATAAAGCCCGAGCTATGAAAATAATTAGACGTGATGAGACGTCTCAACAAGCCGAGCAACGAAGGCTTGAGCAGGCGGTGCGTTGTGCGGCACATAGAGCTGCAGAGACTCCAGAACAATCCCAAGCCCGACGTGAACGGAATGCGGAGTTTTTGGCATCTCAACGGGCTGCTGAAACTCAAGAACAGTCCCAAGCCCGACGTGAACAGCATGCGGAGTATCTGGCGTCTCAACGGGCTGCTGAAACTCCAGAACAGTCCCAAGCTCGACGTCAACAGCAAGCGACTTACATGGCGTCCCAAAGAGCCACTGAAACTTATGAAATGGCCGAATCACGCAGACGCACTGTTGCTGAAAGGGCAGCACAGCGACGTCAAACATTTACAAGAAATACATGGATATTGTTTAATAAAGCAGCATTTGAGTATGACGAGACTCTTGATTATGAAACTCACAAGCTTATAAAAATAGAAGCAATGACCATAGATTGCAAATATTGCGGAGCTCTTAAGTGGAAAGAGGAAGCAGCAGGTATGTGTTGTTTGGGCGGGAAAGTAGCTCTTCCTTATACAGACGAGCCAGTTCAACCTTTAAAAGAGCTTTTCTCTAATGAAACTGATGAATCTCGCCTTTTTCTAAATAATATAAGAAAATACAACATGTGCTTTCATATGACGTCTTTTGGAGCAGATCAAATTGTCTTAATGCCAGGGTTTTGCCCGACCTTTACAATACAAGGACAAGTATACCACCGTATCGGTTCTTTAATTCCTACGTCCATTTCGCAACCACAATTTTTACAAGTTTATTTCATAGGTGACGAAGAAGAACAAATCAACAGGCGTACTGAGTGCGTGCAAAGCGTAGATAGAAACATAGTTAAAAAATTACAACGAGTACTTCACGACCACAACATTTTGTGCATGAATTTAAAACGGATAGAGACAGAATGATCAATGACGATCATTTCAAAGTAGTGATTCACCCAGACCGTGTACCACGTGGTCAACATGAGAGATGATTCAATGCCCCTACTACAAATGAAATAGCTGCTGTAATAGTTAGTAGCGAACAAACTATGTCTCGGGACATCGTTGTGCAGCCGCGCGATGGCATGCTCACTAGGGTTCCCAATACACATAGATTCTATGACGCTCTCGAGTACCCAATAATTTTTTGGAAAGGACAAGAGGGGTACAGCATTGATATTCCTCAGATAAATCCAATTACCAAACAAGCAATGCCAAGCAAAAAGGTGTCCTGCAAAGATTTTTATGCCTTTCACTTGAAGGTCCGTCGCAGCGATTTTAATTTGATGCTTAAGTGTAGGCTCCTACTTCATCAGTTTCTGGTCGACATGTATGTAAAGATGGAAAGTGAGCGCTTAAGGTTCATCTCTTTAAATGAAAAAAAACTGCGCGCAGAAAATTATATTCACTTGCAAGATGCAATAAGAAATGATGCGGATTTGGATCCAAATAACTTAGGTCAGATGGTGATTCTCCCGTCATCATTTGTAAATAGCCCGAGATACCTACACGAATACACACGAGATGCGTTCACATACGTACGTAATTATGGGAGGCCTGATTTATTTAATACAATGACTTGCAACCCCGCTTGGCCAGAAATCACCAAAGAGCTTATGGCTGGTCAAAATTCAACAGACAGACATGACTTAACAGCTCGAGTATTTAGAATAAAAGTACAGAGGTTGGTAGCTCTACTTACAAAAGTTTACATATTTGGTGATATGCAATGCTTCATGTACTCGATCGAGTGGCAAAAGCGAGGTTTGCCTCATGTGCACTTACTGCTGTGGTTAAAGGAAAAATTGCATCCGAACCAAATTGACGAAATCATATGTGCTGAGATACCAAACCCAGAAACCGATCAAAAGCTCTATGATACAGTGACAAAGAATATGATTCACGGGCCATGTGGTACATTCAATTCTTCATCGCCATGCATGAAGGAAGGAAAATGTACCAAAAAATATCCGAGGAAGCTTTTAAAAGATACTCAAACCAATGACAGGCGCAGAGCACCAGAGAATGGTGGACGCAAGACGATTATAAAAACCCGTAGAGGAACACAGGAAATATTGGTGGACAATAGCTGGGTGGTCCCATATTCTCCACTCTTGTCAAAAAATTTTAATTCTCATTTAAATGTAGAGTTCTGTAATACGGTACAGGCGATAAAATATATTTGTAAATATGTTAATAAGGGTAGCGACCAGGCTATTTTTAACATCCGCCAGCAAGGGAATGTTAACATTGACCCAAGAGATGAGGTGCAGACCTTTAGAACCGGCCGATATGTTAGTAGTAACGAAGCAGCGTGGCGGATCTTAGGTCTGCCTCTGCACGAGAAACACCCAACCGTCACTCATCTCGCGATTCATTTACCCAATGGCGAGAGGGTTTACTTTACGGAAAATAATTTTAGAGAGAGATTAGAAGCACCACCTAAAACTACACTAACTGCATTTTTCCTGTTGTGCCAAAGTGATACGTTTGCAAAAACATTACTTTACATTGACGTGCCTCGCTACTATACTTGGAATGTGGCACGGAAGCAATGGAAACGTCGTTTACAAGGAACACCTGTCGATGGCTGGCCAGGTGTGAAGGCAGGAGACGCTCTAGGTCGCATTTACACGGTGCACGTTAGCAATTTTGAATGTTATTGCTTGCGTATGCTGCTGAATGTAATAAGGGGTCCAACCAACTTCTCGGATTTAAAAACATTTGAAGGTCAAGAACTTGCAACTTTTCGGCAGGTGTGTGAGAAGATGGGGTTGTTGGAAGATGATAACCACTGGGATATCACCTTAGAAGAGGCCGTGCTATGTCACTCCCCGGCGCAAATAAGAGAGCTGTTTGCCATATTGATATGCACTTGCGGTTTATCCAATCCTCTACAACTCTGGCACAAGTATAAAACTGCGTTATCAGAGGATATCATGCACAGATTTGAAAGAATGGATCACGTTAACGATGATCTCTGTTTCAATGAGGCGTTGGGGCTTATCGAGGACAAAATATTAATAATTTCTGGAAAGAAATTGTCCGATTTTGGTCTACCCTCACCGCGGCGTAGAGGAGAGCTGTCGAACGAGTTGATAAAAGAGCTAAGCTATGATACCAACCAGTTAGACGCTCACGTTTGCGAAACTGAGCCACGTTTGCTACCTGATCAAAGAGAGATTTATCACAAAATAGTAGGACGAGTTGAGAATGGTGGACTTTTTTTCCTTGATGCCCCGGGTGGTACAGGAAAAACTTTCTTGCTTAATTTACTTTTAGCAAAAATTCATAGCAGTCATAACGTTGCATTAGCTGTGGCTTCCTCTGGAATTGCTGCAACATTGCTAAGTGGTGGACGGACGGCACATTCAGTCTTTAAATTACCTCTTAATCTGGTGAACGAAGAAACCCCATCGTGTAATATCAGCAAGAGCAGCGCCCGTGGCCTCCTGTTGCAACAGTGCAAACTAATCGTGTGGGACGAGTGCACAATGTCACGCAAACGCGCCATCGAAGCTCTTGATCGTTGTCTACAAGACTTACACAGTAAACAAACAATAATGGGTGGTGTGGTTGTTTTATTGGCTGGGGACTTTAGGCAAACTTTGCCTGTCATCAAGCGAGGCACTGCAGCAGACGAAATTAACGCATGTCTGAAATCCTCATATTTATGGACCAAAGTTGAAAAGCTGCACCTCACCACCAACATGCTTGTCCAGCTATTCAGTGATCTAGAGTCGGGCGCGTACGCTGAGAAACTGCTCGAGATCGGTGAAGGTCGAATCGAAACTGACGAAGAAGGTATGGTTCTATTCACTAACCAATTTTGTCATGTTGTGGATTCGGAAGACGCACTTATTGCTCAAGTTTTTCCAAATTTGCAACAAAACATCCACGATGAAAATTGGCTATGTGAAAGAACTATACTAGCACCAAGAAATGAAACAGTTGCGAAAATCAATAAAATTATCTAGGACCAAGTAACCAGCGATGCAACAACCTACAACTCCATCGACACAGTCATGTCATCTGAAGACTGTACGAGCTACCCCGTGGAGTTTCTTAACTGTTTGGAGCTATCCGGGGTCCCATCTCATAAGCTCGAATTAAAGGTCGGTATACCCGTTTTGTTAATGCGCAACTTGGACGCCCCGAGATTATGTAATGGCACTAGATTGCGAGTCACTGAACTAGGCAGGCACATTGTAAAGGCCACAATTTTAACTGGAGAAGCTAAGGGTGAAAATATTCTTATACCACGCATCCCAATAATACCCAATAACTTACCCTTTAATTTCAAACGTTTGCAGTTCCCACTTAAAGTTGCATTTTCAATGACCATCAATAAATCGCAAGGGCAAACTTTGAAGGTAGCGGGGATACATTTAGGCACGCCCTGTTTTTCCCACGGTCAGCTATACGTAGCTTGCTCACGTGTTTCTAAATCGCAAAATCTACATATTTTCGCTGAACGAAAGAAATCAAATAACATAGTTTACAGGAGTATATTGCAGTAAAAACACATAGATAAATTACCTGCAGATGTCCACTATTCCAATTACATACTAATTCTTTACTAACACGAACAATATTAAACGCAAGTAACTTCAGTCCGTCCTGTTTATTAATCAGTGTTCAGTAATCCGTTTGTGATGAAATTTGATATGGATAATTTCAAGCCTGGGGAAGGACATAGGGCTACTTTTTATAAACACACCATACAGGCGAAGATTATATAAAACTGTAAACCTGATTGACTGACACACCTAGCGGTCAACGCACAGCCGAAACCACTGAACTTATAGCATCTTGAAATTTGCAGATAGGTTCTATTATAGCTTAAATGAGCACTAAGAAAGGAATTTTGATAATTCCACCCTCAAGAGTTTCCCTCTTCATATTATAGGGGTTCAAAGATTGTATGGAATCCGTCAGTTTTGAAGTTAGACATCTGAAATTTTGGATGTACGAGTAACTAAATATGATTATTTTTTTTTACTATTAAGATTATTTTTTTTTACTATTAAAATGATCTGTCGCGAAACTTAATGTGGCAGACCAAATTCCACGCGAGCGAAGCCGCGGGTAAAAGCTAGTAGCATATAAAGATGTCAGAAGAACAGATTTCTAAAGCACACAACCGCAGGCAACAGTTAGCTGCCATTAATGCAAAAATGGATGAGCTGGGGGAGAAAGAAGCTGAAGACATCATGGGGACATGCCTCCAGGAGCTAACACAGTTTCTTACCAGGTTGAAGTTGGAGGATGGAGGGGCGGCACCAATTACCAAAAGCGTGAATCTCTGTCTGCAGACTGAACTACGGGAATTGAAAGAACAACTCAAAACCCTAACAACAGCCCTGCAGAAATCGACCAAAATCTCTTAACGGGTGACAGACTCAGACAGAACCTTTAACCTGCTCGGGTTAGATAAATCAGGAAGACAGTCCTCTCTAACACCACAAATCACCATAAGGAAAGAATTCAAGATCCTGGGACAGATTGGAGAGTGTGAACAGAAAGAGAAACTGTCTTATATGAACTTGTTTCACCAGATTGATGCAGGCTTACAGAAAGGCTACCAGCCAGATGAAATCGTTGAGGGGGTGGTGAAGTGATCAGCCCAGGAATGAACCTCTATAGTATGCTAGAAATGAAGAGTCAATTGACCTTGCAACAGCTGAAGATGATTTTAAATGGGCACTATAAAGAAGAGTGTACTTCAGAATTGTTCCACCGACTCATTAATCTCTCACAGAAAAATAATGAATCACCCCAAAGTTTCTTGTTCAGAGAAATTGAACTGAAGAATAGACTGTTGTTTGCATCCAGAGATGTAGAAGCGGACGAGAGGTTTGATGCTGGACTAGTCCAGAAGAAGTTCTTGAGATCATTGGGAACAGGGTTAATCAGCAAAGACATCAAGTCGCAGCTGAAACAGTACCTAGAAGATCCTGGCATTCTGGACGAAATCCTAATTGAACAAATGAATGAGGCAGCTAGATTGGAGTCAGAGAGCGAACAAAAGATAAAGAATGGCTCTGCTCCTAAATCAAAAAATATCACAGTAAAAGATAATTCCTTACCAACACCAGGTCAGATTACATGGAGGGGATGGCTGTGTAGCATTATACATGCACACGCACACCGATGGAGTTTGCATATTTTTAATGTTTAATGTTAGGACTCGCAAGTATGGGGACCCTTGATGCTGGGTTGCGAGCTTGCGTATTTTGGCCAAAATATTGACCCTTACCTCATGTGGTGTATTGATCTTATATACTATTTTTCATCTTTTTTACACATTTTTATGCAGGATGCAGCCAGGCCTCTTTAGTGTTGGCTGGGTAAATTGGGGCGTCTGTCCTGTGGGGGTGCACGTATATAGTGCTCGGCAGCCCCCCTGATCTAATAGTATAGGCATCATCAATAGGCTGCAAGCCAGACACTGTGCATCACACATATCTGTGTGATTGGTGCCCTATGCAAACTCCATCGGTGTGCATGTATAATACTACGCAGTCACCCCCTCCATGAATTGGTAGGTTAGTGAGTGGCTGTCTGCATCAGTATTTTGCACATGTGCTGCCCCTGCCTTTATCATGGAGGCTTGCTGCATCCTGCGATGCCTTGGTAATCTGACCTGGTGTTGATAAGGCATTATCTTTTACTGTGATGTTTTTTGAAATTAGCTCCTAAATCACCAAAATGAGTCAGCTGAGGTTGGAGACCCCCAGTGGCCAGTCTGAAGATAATCATGGAGACCCTCCAGTGCCACCTCCGAGAGGGAACCTTAAAGCACCAACAAAAGAGAGGACCGCCAGCGCTGACTGGGAAGAAGTAATAGGAGAACTGCGAGCTGAGTTGATTGAGATGAAAAAGTTGATTAATTCCAGAACAGAACCTGCATCCCTCAGACCCAGGAGTGGGTTCCAAAACAGAAGATACCCGGCTTGTGAAGCGTGCCGTTCATCAAATCAGAGTACGGTATGTGTACACTGTCTAAGATGTGGTGAGGAAGGACATTATGCCAAGAAATGCCAATGGTCATGGTCTTTTGGGTTAAAAGACAGGAGGTTGCCAGTGCGGGGCGACTGGTATCCACGACACGGAGGAGGTCCCAGAAGCAAATCCAAATCTCACCAAACCCCAGAACGGTGTATGAGGTAAAACGGCTGCGTCATTACTATCCCCAAATGTGTTCCCGTCTACAACAGCTGCAAGAGAGACAGGGGCATCAGTTACTTAATGCCCAGTGCGGAGGTCAAATGATGTACTCCTGGGAGGAGGATTCCTCGGTCAGTAAAGATAGCATCATCGGCCTAATCGGCGAAAGATGCTTTATATAGTGCCAGCTAGATGGACTCCTGAAAACAGCACTGTGGGACACAGGAGCCCAAGCGAGCCTTTTAAATGAAGAATGGAGAAGGCTCTACCTGCCACATAAGTGCCTTCAAACTCTTAGAACCAGTGGAACTCCACGGCAAAGCAGTCAACCAGACCGAAGTCCCTTTCATAGGCTGGGTGGAAGTGACTTTCCAACTGAGGGCCACGAAGAACAGCAACACCATTGAGCTTTTGGTACCTTTTCTCGTGACCAGTAATCAGAACGTGGAAGAGAATCCTATCTTGGGTTATAATGTAATCAGTGAGGTCATCATGAAACACAAGTCAGGGACGCTGGTGGTGGATGCAATTGCTACATTGCTTGCCATACCCAATTCGTGGTGGAAAATGTGATTCATAGAGTAAAGAAAGCACAGAATACAATGGACCTAAAAGAAGTCAAGGTAGGCTGGCGCCCAAACATCATTCCTGCAAACCAAATGGTGGGGGTGAGGTGTGGAGTCCAGGTAGAACTGGTAAGAAAAGTTCAGAAAAGACTGTTCATGCCAAAAGACTCATCAGAACTTCCGGAATGCCTAGTTCAAGGTGAGACTGTGCTTACGATTCCTACTGGTGGGTTTACTCGAGTGACAATACTGGTGATGAATACTACGAAACAAGAAATTAGACTGGATCCAAAGACTGTGTTAGGTCACATTGAAACCGTTAAAACTGTATATTCAGCCAGTGTGAGACCCGCCCACGGGTCTACCATGAATTCAGTCTCCCCACCAAGGAACAGGAGTTGACCAGGGGAGGAAATTGCGCGACCCACCTCGGGGTCCTGGGATCCCCCAGTACCCCTAGAACACTTGTGTGCTGAAGAAATAGCGGTAGCAAAACAGATGCTGAGAGAAGAGTGTCATGCATTCTCCAAAGATGACTCTGATATAGGAGGTATCCCGTTGGTGCAGTTGGAAATCAATTTGAAAGACATGACCCCAGTAACCAGAAGTTACATGTCTGTGCCAAAACCATTACACCGTGAAGTGAAAGAGTATTTACAAGATCTAATCAACAGAGGTTGGATCCAAAAGTCAAAGCCGTCTTATTCCTCTCCTATTCTTTGTGTTAGGAAGAAGGACGGTACGTTGAGACTCTGCTGTGATTACCGGGAACTAAACCGAAAGTCAGTACCTGATCAGCACCCGATACCACAGATTCAAGATATGCTGGATAACCTATCAGGAAGTGCCTGGTTCTCTGTCCTCGATCAGGGTAAAGCATACCATCAAAGGTTTGTTGAAGAGTCCTGTAGACCTTTGACAGCATTCATCACACCGTGCGGGATATACGAGTGGATCTGCATACTGTTTGGGCTCAGTTCAGCTCCAGAAAAATTCCAGAGGAGCATGGAGACATATTTAAAAGGACTGAGGGATAATATCTTCCAGCTGTACTTGGATGACAATGTGGTACACAGAAAAACTTTCCGGGAGCATGTTGAACATGTGAGGACCGTATTACAACGGTATCAAGTCAACAACATGGAGTTAAGTTGACCCCCAAAGAAGTGTGAACTGTTCAAAAGGCAAGTCTGATTTCTAGGGAAAATTGTGTCCGGAGAAGGATATACCATAGACCCAGCAGAAATCGCTCTGGTACTGGCCTTAAAAGACAAGCGGCCCTCTACTGTCGGGGAGTTGAGGTAGATATTATTATTCCTCTCCTACTATCGTACTTACGTTCGGAACTTCTCCAGGATTGCCACCCCACTATACCTCCTCTTGGGGGGGGGGTGGTGACAGAGTCAACAACACACACTGAGAAAAAGAAGAATGCGGGTAGAACTGGGCTTAAAAGAAGCAACGCCGTTTCATCCCAAAAGCCATTCTCTGGACAGTAGACCACCAGGAGGTATTGGAAGAACTAGTAGACTACCTGGTAAAACCACACATCTTGGGATATCCTGATTTCAACTTACCGTTTGTTCTTCATTGTGACGTTTCTCAAGTTGGACTGGGAGCTGCCCTGTATCAGCATCAAGATAGAAAACTGAGAGTCATCGGTTACGGTTCTAGAACGTTGACAGACGCCGAGAAGAATTACCATCTACATTCCGGAAAATTGAAGTTCCTGGAGTTGAAATGGACTATCTGTGAACCATTTAGAGATTATCTCTACTACAGCAAAGAGTTTGAGGTATACACTGACAACAACCCTTTGACCTATGTCCTCACTACAGCCAAACTGAATGCAACGGGTCAGAGATGAGTCGCTGAACTAGCTGACTTCAATTTCAGCATCAAGTACAGGCCAGGAAAATGCAAGGCTGATGCTGACAGATTGTCGAAAATGCCAATAGAGCCTGATTAGTTCATGTAAGAAAGCTCAGAGGAAGTCAGTTTGGAAGCAATTGAGAGCACTACCCAAGCAGTACAAGCTTATCAAGAGGAAGACACACCATTGTGGTGTCCGTTGACGGTGGAAACCACCATAAAAGCGAGAGAACAAGATTACCCCCTGTCTACTCAACGACTACCAAAAGGAAAAATCCATAGAGCACAATGGGAAGATCAGATAAATGGTAAAATACTACTTTATGTGGACCAAAATCAGTTTCCAAGTAAATGGGAGAAAGATAATGAGTCACCAGCAGTATCTGTTTTAGTTAAAGAATGGATGAAGCTCTACCTCAGTGAAGACTGTATCCTGTATCGTAAAGGAGGTCAAAACCGGCAGTTGGTACTACCCAGAGTATTTCGTAGATTGGTCTTCAAAGAACTCCATGAAAACATGGGACACCTGGGAGTGGAAAGGACAACAAACTTGATCCGTGAACGTTTCTTCTGGCCGTACATGCAGAGAGATATTGAGAGATACGTGACCAGGGAGTGTGGGGGTCTGAAAGATAAATGTCCCAACACATCAACCCGGGCACCTATGGGCAACATCCAAACTACGTATCCGTTTGAGATGGTCTCAATAGACTTTCTACATCTCGAGACGTGCAAGGGTGGTGACGAATACATCTTGGTGGTGATGGACCATTTTACTTGATTTGCTCAAGCATATGCCACCACCAATAAAGAGGGTCGCACAGCAGCAGAGAAGATCTTCAATGATTTTGCTTTGAGGTTTGGGTTCCCTACGAGGTTACACCATGACCAAGGAAGAGAATTTGAGAACAAGATCTTTGCCAAGATAGGAAAGTACTGTAGGATTCAGAGATCCCACATAATGCCCTATCACCCAGAGGGTAATGGACAAGTGAAACGATTTAGTCGGACATTATTGTCGATGTTGCACACTTTAACAGCTGACGAGAAGAAAGACTGGAAGAGTTCTCTGTCAAAAGTGGTACATGCCTATAACTGTACGAAGAGCGATGCAATGGGTTACTCACCCTTCTTTCTATTGTACGGTCAATCGCCAAGACTGTCAATCGACATCATGTTCGATACTCCAGTGTCAGAGACTTACAGAACATATCCGGAGTATGTTCGGAAATGGAAGGAACGGATGGCAGAGGCATACAACATAGCGTCCAAAGTGGTTACGCAAGGACAGAGCAAGAGCAAGGAGTACTATGACTGAAAATGTTATGGAGCAGAATTGGCACTGGGAAGCCGTGTGCTAGTCAAGAACAAAAGGCGGTCCGGGAAAACTTTGTTTGTACTGGGAAGACAAGGTGTATGTGGTCGTAAGGAGGAAAGCCGATGACAGTACAGTGTATGAAATCCGATTGGAAACCAGAATAGTCCATCGGAATTTACTACTACCCTGTGATTATCTCCCACCACAACAAGACTTTCCAGAAGTAGAACAACATCGTCCGAGATCGACTAAGGGACCACCACAGACTGAAGCTCCGAAGATGGATAGTGATCTTGAAAGTTCACATGAAGAAGAACACACCGTTGTATTTCTCGGACCGGCAAGGAGAGGGATGTACCATCCTCAGGAGAGTGAAGTAAGTCCCCAGGCTCCAGAGTTTGTACCAAGGAGTACAGATATAGTCCAATTCAGATTTGATGATCGAACACCGTTCACTGAAGAGACCGATCGACACTTAGGAGTAGCAGAATTACCAGACCAGGTGGAAACGAACGATTCAAGAGAAGTACAGTAACTTACAGAGGCACTTCCAAGATCATCTGAGGAAGTTCGAGAAATGAGTGTGGCAGAAGAAACTCCTGCAACGGAGGAACCCGTTGTATCTGAGGAACAACCTACCAGGAGGATGTCGACTCGAGAAGTGAGGAGGCCTGTGATGCTGACATATGAGACACTCGGTGAACCGAGTCAAGTGCCAAGGACTGTCGATTGGAAACAGGTATTTCTGCCTACGGACCAGGTAAGCTCACTTGAGTGGTATTCACCACCGAGAGACAGTATGGACAATGTTACCTGGTGGAAAGACTTGTTTTGGCCTAGTGAGAGAGAGAGCTGGTTGAAGACGTACGAAAACCTCCAGCGGAAGAGAGGCTGATTATTTTAATTGTGTATTTCTTTCAGGAGATCTACAAGCAAAAGGTCGTAAGAATAGGTTGTTATTGATGTTTGTAAATTTTATGCCAATATGACAATGCCAATTTGTATATAAAGTTATTCAACTTTTACCACTGTCTCAGAATTGGTCAGCTTGACCAATTAAAACGAATATCGAGAACAACATTAAAAAAGAAGGGAAAGTGTGACATGCAGAAGTAGTGCTGTTGCTTCAAAAGCATCCAGCAACTATAAGAGTTAACACAGTCACAAGAGACAGGGAGTGGTTAGCAGAGCCCCAGGGGGATTGTGGGGAACTTGTTTACTATTCTGGCTGCAGCCAAAGGGAGAAGTGGTGTGTGATCTGTATCTCACAGAAGTGCAGGAAAGAGAACAGGATTCAAGTCCAGGGTGAAACTCAACACGGGTCAGATACCCTGCACTGTTAGTTCAGGAAATCTATCATCGGGCAGGAAGATAAGGACTGGAAGGAATTGTGTCACAGAGATCATCTTCCTCATCAAACCCTCCCCCCTCCATCTCCATGCAGAATAAAGAATGCTGTGTACTAGTGAGACCTTGTGAAGGAAAAGCCTGCTGTTTACGTATAGAAGTGTGCTGCCAAGAGATCTAATTTGTGCTGAATTATGCTACTGAAGAGACTGAGGTTCCTGTGCCTGCTTTATGAGACTGTGCTGTAATGAAGATTGTTGCTGTAATATCCCTGAACTGCACTGGCCATGCTTCAGATTAAATTCCACTGTTAAACTGTTGAAAAAGACTCTTGTCAGATGTGTCTGGTCAGCAACTGAATCTTTCATGTGCCTGAGAGAAGCTGCAGCCTATGGTTGCCCTGAGTAACGGTTCCCCCAAGATTCCAATTAATTTATGAAACCTGTCTCGCCCTATTTGAACCTAGTGGCGTGCGTGTAACAAAAGCCTAGTTTTGTTGGTTGGCTCTGTCAGGAACTGTAGTAAGGGCACTAGCAGCAGCTATCTCAGTCATAGCAAATTTAAAGATGTGAATAATGTGTGGGAGCATTGAGCTCAGGACATTTTTCATACTGACTCCGGGATAGTGATGATTTTGTAAAGGTGTCAGTTGTGTCAGCCAGACCTGGAGATTATCTGTGAATGAATGCATGGTCAGCAAGGCTACAGCATGTTAGAGAGGTGGTAGCTAGAGAGAGCCCCCTTAGGCTGCGTGCCCACGATGCCCACAATGTTTTTTAAGCACTTCCATAGCAGCAATTCCGCCACGGAAATGCTTAAAAAACGCTTGGTAGAAGGTCTGCAATGTTCCCCAATGATAATCCGCATTTGCTGAGCACATGCTGGGAAATTTCCGCTGCAGATTAACATTGCGGAAAAATCCGCAGCACTACCATAAATTTAGCGGAATCGCGGCGTTTTAGCCACCATTGACTTGTATTGGACCGCATAACATCCGCATGACTACATGTGCACATGCGGATATTATGCGGTTCAATGCGCAGATGGTACCTGGGTCTGGAGAAGAGGAGACTCTCCTTCAGTCCCGGGTACCATACTACCTGTAGTTAAAAAAGAATTAAAATAAAAAATAAACATATACTCACCTTCTGATGGCCCCCGGTCTCCTTCTCCGGTGTCTTCGACTGCTCGCGGTGGTAAAAGGACCTTCCATGATGTCATTTAGTCATGTGACCTGTCACATGACTAAATGACGTCATGGAAGGTCCTTTTACACCACCGCGAGCCGCTGAAGACACCGGACGCAACGGAGAAGGAGATCAGGGGCCATCGGAAGGTGAGTATATGTTTTTTTTTTATTTTTCACCATTTGTATTCTTTTTTTTACTATTGATGCTGCATTTGCAGCATCGTAACTTGGTCACACTATATAAATCCATGCCGTTTGCATGGATTTATACAGTGTGACCAAGTTGTCAAGCACTTTTCCAAGTGATGCTAAAATCGTTTAGAAAAGTGCTTCACAACTCGCATGCGAAATCGCATGTTAAAAAAGCTTCACTTACGCTTCTACCTGGCAGAAAAAAACGCATGTAAAATCCGCATGCGTTTTTTCTGCCAGAGAGATGCAGAAACGCTCAGGAAAAATCCGCAGCATTTCTGCATCATGGGCACATAGCCTTACACTGTTTCACAAGAGTGCAACTAGGGTGCAGTGGTCACAGCGAAACACATGAGCCATGTGGCCCTATATCAGGAAGGTGGAGGTGATGTTATCAGTGTGGGATGATGTTGACAACAGACGCATGCTCAGTAGAGGAGGAACTAGCCCAGACCCTGAAAAGGACATCACTGACGGCTCTTAATTCAGGGAAAGGACAGGCGCTACTGCAATGACGACAGCCTCTGCTCCCTGATGATGGTTTGTTTGTAAATCCCAGTATGCACTTGGGGTTCTCAAACGAAGCAACGTGAAACAGGAAGAAGGTAAAAAAAAAAAAAAAAAAAGGAGTCAGATAGTCTAGTGAAGGAACAATAGGGATTTTTTAATTAATGTATATTAGAAAAGAGATTAGGTAATGACATTAACCCCTTCACGACCTATGACGTTAATGTACTTCAAAGGTCATGTCCCTGAATTTAATGCAGGCTCATATGCCGAGCTCGGATTTTTCACAGCAGATGATGGCTGATTTAAGCCCAGATTCCATTGGTCAATACCCAAAACCCAGTCTTCACCAGTCAAGATGCCGCAGGTCAAGCACCGAAGATCAGACGGTGGTCATTGGATGAGGCAGGACGTCTGCCGTGCTGACGAGAAGACCCAAGTGAACCAGGCCTTTAATTCAAGCGTAGACGAACGGTACAGGGTGTGGGCCGTGGCTGCGCTTCAGAAAGGAACGAGGGTGGCCAGTGTGAAGAACACACTAAGTGACTCACATATGAGGCACTTGTGGCTTAGCGGAAAGTACCGGTGTCCCCCGTTAGTGCCAGTATAACAATCAAAGGCGCTTGAAGCGCATATTACAGCTACAAGCCTGGCGCTGGCAGTGACGCTCTTTGAGCTAAAGACATTAATAGTCGTTTAACTGTGAAATGAGACTGCACGCAGATAGAACATAGAGTAAGATATTGCATTTATTACACTGCTTTTATTGTCATTACTGCTAAGATTGTGTTAGTTGTCTCCATATACCTGCATCACCATGTGTTCCTATAGTTAAACGTTCTTTCTGTGGTAGGAAAATAAATAGCTTTGGTTAACTATCCCTGCATCCTCACTATCTGCATCATTACATCTAGATCATTTCACCCGATAAATGAGCATTTAGCTTGTTTATTGTGTTTAATTGGCTGCCTCTTTAGAAGGGACTGAAAGCTGTATTTTAGGTGTAAATGCAGCTTTCAGTCCCCCATACATAAGTCTAAAGTCGGTTGACACATTCATATCAATAAGTATGCCTTACACTCTAATATGTGTGGCGCCCCTGAGGGTTCAGTCGCCACAAAGGTACTGCATCTCACCCAGAGGTGTGGTATCTCACTCTCAGGTAAGGAAGGAGTACAGCCCGGGACCCTAACACCTGCATTCAACACATCCACTTCAGTAGGGCAGGGCGAGATTGCTCCTACGGGAGAGCACAGTCCCTGGGCCCTGGCTGGAGTGGAGGGGAACTTAGTGAGGGGGAACCATGTAGTGGGTGTGGGTGGAGAACGTAAATCAGGGGAGCACTGGTGAGGGAGTGATATAAAAGAGGGAACCATCTTAGAAAGACAAGCCAGTCAGAGGAGGAGAGTGTGTGGAGCAGAGGCTCTGCAGGAGCTCTGCTTCGGAGGCGGGCCTAGTGAGAGGCCCAGGACTGAGAGAGGAGAGGGAGCAGGAGAAAGGCCCCAGGAACAGAGGGGATCCCAGGGGTACGGGCAGTGCTAGAGGCCACCCGTACGCCCGAATCTGCCAGGCGGTGGAGGGATCGAGCCGCAGAGGGGATCGGCTCCTAAACTAGTGGAGAACTATAAGGCTCAGCTAGGAACCGGAGGCTGCTGTACTTGCAAGGTGCAGTGGCCACATTCGCAACTATATCGCCGAAAAGGTGGCCACAGAGGGTCCAGGGGACTGCAGGTCGCCCGACAAGACCCGAGGCTACCGGATTGGGACACTGGTTGCGAGGCGCAGGGCAGGAGGGCGAGAGCCAGCGCAGGAAGACGACTGAGGAAGGCACATAGAAAGGGGTCCTGTCAGGCACTCTTGAATCACCTGAGGGATTGCTGAACCTCTGCCTGGTGAACGCAGCACGACGTGGGAGGTTGTGGTCCGGACCCTGTAACCTGAGGAACTGATCAACTGTGAGTAAACTCGGAAGACTGCACCCCACTGTCTCTGTGATTATTGCTGCACCATCAACCCCTGCACTACAACGCCCAGCATAACCTATAACATCTACACTGCCCTGGAGCTGAGCTCTACCTGTGGAGAGCCACACCATCCCTGCTGCACTCACATCAGCTCCAGAGGACCTGCTCCGCAGCGGCGGCTCCCTTAGCCGCATACCAGAGGTGGCGTCACGAACGTTATACAATCACTATAAATCCCCAATCAATAACCCCTTTTTATTGACCGTCCTGGGTTACGGACCGGGTCACCGCCACTGTGACATCCCCCAGCATCTACCGGCCCGGCACCGGGTACCCCACGGCCAAAAGGGCGCGTCATATGTATGTGTGGCGCCCATGTGGGTTCAGTCGCCACAGAGGTACTGCATCTCACCCAGAGGTGTGGTATCTCACTCTCAGGTAAGGAAGGAGTACAGCCCGGGACCCTAACACCTGCATTCAACACTACACTACTCCAGACCAGCAGGAGGGGCAAAATGCGCTGCTCCTCTGCTGAGCCCTGTCCCTGGCTGGAGCTGGGGGAACCAAAGTAGGGGGAACCATGTAGTGGGTGTGGGTAGAGGAAGCAGTTCAGGGGAGCACAGTATGGAGCAATATGAAAGAGAGGGTGGAACATTCTAGAGTGAGTGAAGTTCTGAGGCGGTTGAGTCAGAGAGAGAGTCAGAGCAGCAGCTCAGCAGGAGCTCTGCTCAGGAGGAGGGCCTAGTGAGGAGGCCCAGGAGTAGAGGAGGAAGGAACGGGAGCAGAGGGAAGGCTCCAGGAGTGAAGAAAGAATCCCAGGGGTATGGGCAGTGCTGGAGGCCACCCGTACACCCAAATCCACCAAATCTAGGCGGTGGAGAGATCGGGTCGCAGAGGGGACCGGCCCCTAACTAGTGAGAATAGCAATATTCAACTAGGTAACCGGAGGGTGCAGCATTTCAAGTGCTGCAGCCAAAAGCCACATCTATTTCACCGAAAAGGTGGCCATAGAAGACCCAGGGGACAGAGAAAAAGTCGCCCGACAAGGTCCACGGTCACTGGATTGGGACACAGGGTGTGAGGTGTAGGAAGACGGCCAGAAGGAACCCACAGAAGGGGGTCCCGTTATGTACTCCGGAGGTACCTGAGGGTTTGCTGTACCCCTCCCTGAGTAAGCACAGGACGACGTGGGAAGTTATGATCTGCAGTTGTAACCAGGAGCAAAGTAAGAAATGTGAGTAAATCCGGAAGACTGCACCCCACTGTCTCTGCGACTTATTACTGCGCCATCATCCCCTGCACTACACTTCACAGCAACATCTATAACATCACCATTTCCTGCCCTGGAGCTAAGCTCTGCCTGTGGAGAGCTGAACCAACTCTGCTGCACTAACATCAGCTCCAGAGGACCTGCTCTGCAGCGGCGGCTCCCTTTAGCCACATACCACAGGTGGCGTCACGAACATTATATAAAAACTATAAATCCCCTGTAAATATCCCCTTTTATTGACCACCCTGGGTCACGGACCGGGTCACCGCCACTGTGACATCTCCCCTAGAAACGACCGGCCCGGCACCAAGTACCCCAGGGCCCATGGGGCGCATCATATTGGCGCGCCAATCAACTGGTCAGGGAAGATATTATTTGGGCATATACAATTTTGGACTGCCGATCACTTCATTCTCTCTGAGAATAGCTGCTGACAGAGATGATTGTCAGTTTCTCTCATAGAGAACACAGGAGCACTCGGCCAAGTGAGCGCTTCCGTGTATGGGAGAGACGGCCAAGATGGTTGTTGGCCAAATGATCAACTGAAGCATCATTTGGCCAACAATTTGGTCACAATTATCAGATTCTAAATAATATTATCAGCAGGTCACACCAAAGGCTAAGCCTGTCCTGTTAACCCTTTCATGACATGCGCCGTACATATACGGCGCATGACGTGTCTTCGCCTTAGATGCAGGCTCCGACGATGAGCCCGCAACTTTCCGGGGACTTGACAGCGGATCTGATCAGCTGTCATGTGCTCCTAACAGCCGCGGGTGGAATCGCGATTCTCCCGTGATTATCAACATGTTAAATGCCGCTAATTATGAACCTATCCTAGTAATGCAGTTAGTATTATTTAGACGATATGAATCATGACGAGGGTTTATATAAATTGGGCAAAAAATAAACATTTAAGTCTCTTCTACATGTTTGATGCCTACCTGCTATATTTCTTCAGTGTCTGCTGCTTTTGACCTTTGATTTCTTAGGAAAAACTTATGGTCAGTGACCTCCTGTGTAATCAGTGGCTCCGTCCCTCCTTTCAGTACTGCAGCTCTGTAAACTCGGATTGGAAAAGAGCCCTAAAAGATACAGTTACCAGAGTTCATAAATCCATACCCAGACCAGACTCTCTCTTAAAGAAGTTGTCCACTACTTGGACAACTCCTTCACCCCCACGCTTGGCCCCAATAAAATAAAAAAGCTTATACTCACCTATACTCAGGCGTTTTAATTTTATTATGGCCAAACATTTAGATCAAGAAGGGGTTGCCCAAGTAGTGTACAACAACCTCTTTAATGCAGACTCCTGACCACAATCCTCTGTAATACAAACCCCAGACTTCCTTTTGAAATAATGCCTAATCAGACTCATGCTGTGGCACCCTGCTGTGCACAGGTACCACAAGACCCAGGGTGCATGAATGGACTTTTCCACAAGAGGCCCTCATTACATACAAACACCTCCACCCTTCCACCTCACACCACCAGAGGGAGCCTGTTAGGGATATATATATGGAGGGTGGAGCCAGGTAGCTCAGTCAGTGAGAAGTTCAGTCAGAGTCAGAGAGCGTGCTGACGCTGAGAGCAGCGAAGACGCAGCGCGTCTGCTGCTAAGTTCTGAGGGCCCCGAGTGTGGCCGACGGCAGAGAGGAGAAAGGAGAGAGGAGTTGAAGGGGCAGAGGAGCTTCATAGGCTCACCCCGATATACAAACCGGACACCGGGTCCGCGCCTACAGGGTCCCTTTATACCCAGTAGGGTTCACCGGCATTCCAGGACTACAAGTCCCTCGACGACCTGAAGCTAGACCCATTACAGGATCAGGTACCACGAAGGCCCCAGCTTTACCAGGGATAGTGGTTGCCAGCAGAAGGTCCTACTACCGACAGGTGAAGGAACAACACGACACATAAGCTAGGCCCAGTTGCAGGCTGGCCAGGAGCATACAGAGAGGCAGACACGGACCAGGAGGCCTTATACCCGCTCACTGGGGAGAAGTTCTGAAGTGCACCCATCCTACTGAGTACCCTGGACCGTACCTGACATCTGCACCAGTAAAGGTATTGAAGCGAATCCCCTGTCTCTGTCAGTTACTTCTGCTGCGCCATCCGCCTGCACTACAAGTCCCAGCATCACCACCATCAAACTCCACACGGCCCCGGCGGCTGCTCCACCTCAGCTGCCATCCCATCACCCCCCGGAGGTCTGCAGCAGCGCTGGTAATCCTTACCAGGTACCACAGGTGGCGTCACAAACTATTTATTATATTTTTCCTATCCAAGTTACAAATCCCCCTTTTTGGTTGACCACTCTGGGCCACGGACCGGGCCAGCCACCGTGATATCCCCCACCAGCATCCACAGGCCCGGATGCCGAGTACCCCATTGCCCCGGGGGCGCGTCAATGCCTCATTCACACGACAGTGTTTCACGTACGGGTTATATCCGCGGTGTTCACCCACCCATTATAATCTATGGATCAGATCACATAGCCTTGTTGTTTTCCAGACTGTGTGTGTGTGAGACCCGCAGCAAATTTTAACCATTTTTGAGCCATTAAAGATAAATCTTTTTATTCAAAAACTGTTAAGAAATGTTTCATGATAAATTCCACCAATTCTATTTTTACCACAGACAGGGAACTCCAAGCAATCCAGGCATTAGAAAATCTCTTGCTGGGGCAGGCGAAGTATACAAGGGTAAGTTTCCCTCTACCATTAGTAAGGAAGGCCAGGGAGCCCCATAGGGCGTATAGGCCACATGACAAGATAGGAGGGTGGGAGTGAAGGAGTTAGAATTTTGAATAAGGGATTAGGAGTAGTGTGGGGAGTTTTGATTGGAGGGGAAGAGGTGGGGGGAGGAGCAAGAGATGATATAAGGAAGGGCAGGGGTCAGTTACCTCCTCTTGCTTCCTGGATCGCAGCTGAAGCAGACCAGACCCTGCAGTGGAGCCATGGCAGATCTTGTGGCCTTGCTGGACCTAGCGCGGCCTGTCTCAGCGATCCATGGGGCAGACTTGGTGCAGCAGCAGCTGCGGGTGACCTGTGCACAGTCGTCGGCTGCAGAAGAAGCTTCAGGGAGGCCTGCAGCGGTCACGGCCGCCGGAGCGTTACTCACCAGCAGGTGAGGTTCGGAGCAGGAGAAGCTCCAGGAGCCCCCTCGGGGACCTCTGCAGCCAGGGGAGCAGCGCGTGCCTGAGGCTCCTTCTCCGATCCCCAGGAGGAATCCTCGCCGGAGCCGCAGCCTACCAGAAGTGGGCGTGCCTGCGCTGCGGCCTACTTCCGGTTTGCGGCCTAAAAGGCCCCCGAGCAGCGCGGCGGTGACCCCCGGTGACAAGCCAGCCGTGGGTTATACCTGGCAAGATGGCGGGATGAGGAGTCCTCCCACGGTCTGCGGATGAGGGCGGGGCCAGCGTCCAGTATACGGCGGGGGAGGAGTTGCTGTCTGCAGCGGTGGCCCCGATGTCATGCTGGGGTCGACCCCGGCGGGGGAGGGAGCGTGAAGGGCCTTCCCACAGTCGGCAGGGAGGAGCACGGCTTGCAGGGCGGAGGTGCAGCAGAGCCATGAGGAACACTGGCGCAGCAGCAGGTGGTCAAGAAAGGGGACGGATGAGAGATGAGCGGCCCTCCTGCAGGCGGCAGGGTGGGTCTGTGGATGGGAGGATCTGGGGTCCAGGAGTGCCACGGGAGATTGCGGGGGCAGGCTGCCCTGCGGGGCCCTTTTAAGATCATCGGGCAGGAAGCGGCCGGCAGATGTGCGGGACCTTAGGGAGCTATCTTTGGATCCGGCGCGGCAGCGTCGTCAGGCAGCCCCTTCTGCGCCTTTATCAAGACCTGACAACGTTGAAAACATGGAGAAAAGCTGAGAGGAGGGCGAGATTTCATAGGGACCGTCAGAACATGAGCAAGTTCCGTCAGGAGATGTCGCGGCCGGTCAGAGGATCTCTCTGAGGCAGCCTGATGAGGAGACTACCCTTGTTCATAATTTAACTGATGTGGGTGGTGCTCGGGGTGTGTTGGGGGTTAGTAATTCAGAGGGTGTTATAGGGAATATTCAAGGGGCAATTGGTGGGTGCATTATCTATGGGGTCAATTATTAAGTGTATTGCTGGGCTTGGCGTCACAGGGGGCAAGTGATGTGAGGTCGCCGGCAGTGGCGTGAGTGGCTTCCGGAGGTTCAGGAGCAGGATCTGGGCAGGCGGGAGTGCGCCTGCAGGGTGGTGGCTCGGTGTTATCACAGGAAAAGAGTAATACTGAGAAAGAAAAGGAGGATGAGGTGGTTCGGTTGGATAATTGAAGTGTATGTGGCACCCCAGGAGTCCGGGTGCCACAGTGGCATTGCCTCCCTCACAAGGGGTGATGCCATGCCTCGAAGCAAGGAGGGGTCCCCTAATCAGGTTTTGCTAGCATGCAACACTTTCCTGGCTCCAGACCAGCAAGGGGAGCTCCTCCCCTTAGCAACTGGGATCTGGAGGCGGGGTTAGTTTGAGGAAAGAAGAAAGGAGTTGAAGTCAGGACGTCGATGAGGAAAGACCTAGGGAGTGGAGCTGCATGGCAGTTCACCCCAGAGGAAGCGCAGAAGAACTGGACACCGGAGTCCGAGGTTGTGGGGCACCGAAAGCCCAGCAGCAGAAACCGGAGGGCAGGAGACAGCCAGCGGATCTTCAGTGTCTATAAAGAAAGGTTTTTGTTGGCAGTTCAACTAGGGGCAATGTAAGTTTGGGGGCACATGCAAGTTTAAGCACGAGTGTTTTGGATGTAGGGGAAGTCAGGGGCTCAGTAAGTGCTTTAAACGAGCAAAAGGCAAAACAGGTGAGGGTTCTGGAAAGAGGGAGGACTCCCGTGAAGGTCGAGGCGATGCTTCCATTTTTAAATAGATATCCAGATATGGAGGCGGCTAGGTTAATTGAGCTGGGTTTTTCTGAGCGCCAAAATTTAGGCCGGGAAATTTGAAATCGGCAGGGGAACACCCGGAGGTGGTGATGGAAACGCTGTATAATGAAGTGGCTTTGGGGGGCACGGCGGGACCGTTTCTGGATCCGCCTTGGCCAGAATTGAGAATTTCCCCTTTGAATGTTGTACCCAAGCTGGTACCAAATAAGTTTTGGCTTATTCATCACTTATCTTCTCTAGAAGAAGACTCCGTGAATGGCATCCCGGTAGAGTTATCGTTTGATAAGTCATTAGGGTTGGTAAGGGCAGCAGGGCAAGCTGCGTTGGTGGTGACTCGCCCCCTGGGCCGTGGGGTACTCTGTAGCGGGGCAGGTCGGTGCTGGGGGTGTCACAGTGGCAGTGACCCGGTCCGTGACCCAGGGCGGTTAATAAAAGGGATTAAAGAAAAGGGAATATAGTTTTTATATAATGTTCGTGACGACACCTGTGATATGCTGCTATATGGGGCCGCCGCTGCGGTGCAGATCCTCTGGAACTGATGATGACGCAGCAGAGTTGGTTCAGCTCTCCACAGGGAGAGCTTGGCTCCAGGGCAGTAAGTAGTGATACTATAGGGCGGATGTGGTTGGTGCGGTGTAGTGCAGGTGATGGCGCAGATAATAATTCTAGGACACAGTGGGGTGTAGTCTTCAAGGTTTACTCACAGTTGTTGAACTCCAGGTTACCAGGACCAGGGTAACCTCCCACACCGTCCTGTGTTTACCAAGGCAGGGGTTCAGCAATCTCCCAGGTGCCTCAGGAGTACATAACGGGACCCCAGTCTGTGTGCCTTACTCGGTCGTCTTCCTGCGCTGGCTCTCACCCTCCTGCCCTGCGCCAGTGTCCCAAGCCGGTAACCTCGGATTTTGGCGGGTAACCTGCAGTCCCCTGAATCCTATGTGGCTACCTTTTTAGCGATGTAGTTGTGGTTGTGAGCAGCTGCACCCTGAAAGTACAGAAGCATCCGGTTTCTAGCTGAGCCTTGTAGTTCTCCAATAGTTAGGGGCCGGTCCTCTTTGCGGCCTGATACCTCCACGTTCCTGCAGATTCGGGCGCATTGGTGGCTTCCGCACTTGCCGTGCCCCTGGGATCCCCTCACTCCTGGAGCCTTCCTCTGCTCCCTTCCTCTTCAGCCAGTCCTCCTGGGCCTCTCTGTCTAGGCTCTCTTCTCTGAGCAGAGCTCCTGCTTCCACCACTCTCTCCTCAGACTGAACACTGACTGGACTCTCTCTCTCAAGATGGCTCCCCTTTTTATACACCTACTGAAGTGCTCCCCTAGCTGCTTCCTCCACCCTCACCCAATACTTGGTTCCCCCTCAGTCGGTTCCACCGCACTTCTAACAGGGACAGGGCTCAGCATAAGGCAGTGCATCTTGCCCCGCCTGCTGGCCTGGAAGGGTGTAGTGTTGGATGCAAGTGGGTGGGTCCCGGGCAGTACTCCATCCTTACCTGAGAGTGAGATACCACACCTCTGGGTGAGATGCAGTACCTCTGTGGCGACTGACCCCGCAGGGGCGCCACAATGGCAAAATCGGATATTGAGGCGGCTTTTCGCTTGCTTCCAGTGCATCCGGACACTCTTCATCTGTTAGGCTACATGTGGGATGAAAACATTTTTGTAGATCGTTGTTTGCCCATGGGCTGCTCTATATCATGCTCATACTTTGAGGCTTTTAGTTTATTTGTTGAATGGGTGGTTCGGGACATGTCCGGGGTCTCTTCAATAATTCACTACCTGAATGATTTCTTTTGTGTTGGGCCTTCTGGCTTGTTAGTGTGTTCAGTTTTGTGGGTAACTTTAAAGAAGGTGACGGTGTTGTTTGGGATCCCATTAGCCGCAGACAAGACGGAGGGCCCTGCTACGGTGATGTGTTTTTTGGGTATAGAAATTGACAGTGTGGCGATGGAGTGTAGGCTTCCTAAAGGAAAGTTGATGGATTTGCGGCTGGCGGAAGCGGCGGTGCGACGCGTCAAGAAAATAAGGTTGAAGGTAGTACGGTCATTGTTGGGCAAGCTTAATTTTGCTTGCAGGATAATGCCGATGGTCAGGGTGTTTTCCAGGTGATTATCGGAGGCGTTGGCAGGAAAATCATCGTCGCATCATTTTTTCGCGTTACTCAGGAGATCAAGGCGGATCTGGAGGTTTGGGACTCTTTTCTGGCGAAATATAATGGTTGCACGCTGTGGATGGACAAAGTGGTGTCCAATGATAGTATATCTTGACTTCAGCAAAGCATTTGACAAAGTATCTCACACCATCCTTATTGAAAAAATGACCAAGTATGCAATGGACCAGGCAACTGTTAGGTGGATTCATAACTGGCTTAGTGATCGGACTCAAAGGGTGGTTGTAAATGGCTTCACATCCAGCTGGATGAATGTCTCAAGTGGGGTACCACAGGGCTCCGTCCTGGGACCTGTATTGTTCAACATCTTTATCAATGATTTAGATGAAGGAATTGAGGGTAAACTGATTAAATTTGCTGATGACACAAAGCTAGGAGGGATAGCTAATACTAGAGAAGAGAGAGAGAGGATTCAAAAAGACCTAAATAAACTGGAGCAGTGGGCAGCAACCAACAGAATGGTTTTTAACCGGGAAAAATGCAAAGTACTACATCTGGGCAATAAAAATGAAAAAAGCATATACAGAATGGGAGGAATAGAGCTAAGCAACAGTACATGTGAAAAAGACTTAGGTATACTAATAGGTCATAGACTGAACATGAGTCAACAGTGTGATGCAGCAGCAAAAAAGGCAAATACAATTCTGGGATGTATTAACAGAAGCATACAGTCTAGATCACGTGAAGTCATTATTGGTCTTTACTCCTCTTTGGTCAGACCTCATCTGGAATGCTGTGTACAGTTTTGGGCACCACATTTTAAAAAAGACATAGACAAACTGGAGCAAGTTCAGAGAAGAGCGACCAGAATGGTGACTGGTCTGCAAACCATGTCCTATGAGGAACGGTTGCAGGATTTGGGAATGTTTAGCTTGCAAAAAAGAAGACTGAGAGGAGACTTAATAGCTGTCTACAAATATGTCAAGGGCTGTCACATTGTAGAAGGATCATCTTCTCATTTGCACAAGGAAAGACTAGAAGCAATGGGATGAAACTAAATGGGAGGAGACACAGATTAGATATTAGAAAAAACTTTTTGACAGTTAGGGTGATTAATGAGTGGAACAGGCTGCCACGAGAGGTGGTGAGTTCCCCTTCAATGGACATCTTCAAACAGAGGCTGGACAGACATCTGTCTGAGATGATTTAGTGAATCCTGCTTTGAGCAAGGGGTTGGACCAGATGACCCAGGAGGTCCCTTCCAACTCTACCATTCTATGATAACTTGCAGCTTTACACGGTTGCTGCTAGGTCATTGGGTTTTGGAGCGTTTTTTCTGGGACATTGGTGCGTAGGTCCTTGGCCAGTGACCTGACAGGAAACGGGTTTGGTAAAAAAACTTGTCCTTGTTGGAATTATTCCCAACTGTACTGGCCCTGGAATTGTGGGGGGCCGAGTTTAGCGGAAAGAACGTTTGTTTTTATTGTGATAACCTGTTGGAGGTTCATGCAATAAATTCTTTGTTGGCAAAATCTCCTCCTATAGTGGTGTACCTACGTCACTTGGTGTTGCGCTGTTTGGAAAGGAATGTGTATAGTGGCGAGGCATGTTCCGGGGAATTGAATGAAGTGGCTGATGCGCTGTCTCGTTTCAGTTCGACTGGTTTCTCCAGCTGGTGCCATGGGCAGATAAAGTGGGAGCGGAATGTCCCAATGTGCTTTGGAGTCTAGTCAATGTGTAGTTTTCGAGTTAATCAAGAACTCAAGAAGGTATCCAAAATTATTGCTAGAATGGGAAACTTTGAGTGCGTGCATGGAGGTGGATTCTTCTGATAAGGATAGGCTGTGTTTAGTTTTATCCTTTTTAGGAAAAGATTTCATTTCGGGTAGATCGGTGTCCGCAGTGTCGCAGAGATTAGCGACGCTGGCATTTCTGTTTAAGTTACAGGGTGTGAAGGATGTCACAAAGGAATTTTTGGTGAATCAGGCCATGAAGGATTTTCGGAAAGGCGTAGTTAGTCAAGATAAAAGGAGGCCAGTTTCTTTTGCACTGTTGAACAAGTTGTTGGGTTGTGTGCAATCTGTTTGTTATTCCCTTTATGAGATAGCATTGTTTTCGGCTGCTTTTGTGTTAGCCTTCTTTGGTGCATTTCGCATAAGCGAGCTAATCAGTCCTCCACGTATGGTGGAAGGGGGTTTGCTTTTGGGTGACGTTCATGTGTTGGATGATAGGGTGGAATGTGTGTTCAGGCAGTCTAAGACTGATCAATGTGGGAATGTTTATTCTATTCCTGGTTATTTAGCCTGCCCGATTGTCGTAGTAAGGCATTTTATGGCAGTTCATGGTGCAATGCTGGGTGTGTTCTTATGACATGTGGACGAATTTGCACTGTCTCGGTACCAATTTGTTGCAGTTTTTAAACATTGATTAATGTTAATGGGTGAAAAGCCTGAAGAGTATGGGTCTCATTCGTTCCGCATTGGTGCGGCGACGGAGGCTTCTCGTTGGGGCTTGGGTGATGATGTGGTTCGGCGTATAGGTCGTTGTGAATCAGCACTTTTTCGCTCATATGGACGCCCTCACCTTGTGGCTGTATAAGGTTGAGATGGGCTGTAGCTGTTTGTTAGTGTGGTGATATTTATGTTTATTAATGAGGTCATTGTTTTGTTTTATTAAAGTGCATGTTTAATGTGGATCCTCGGTCATTCTTGCATGTTTTGGGGTGCGTTACTGGCCGATGTTCACACGGATGGTCGGCAGCTCAGGCAGGCTCGGTCCACGGCACTGATCAAGTGGCTGGGTATCCGCGGTATGACCTGGGGGAGTGTTTTGCCGGAGGTGGCATACTATTGTAGGGTGAATCAACTGCCGAATGTACTTGTGTTACATGTTGGTGGAAATTACCTTGGGGTTAGATCATCATGGAAACTCATCAGAGATATTAAATTCGACATGTTACAGTTGTGGTCAGCGTATCCAGGAATCATTATTGTTTGGTCGGACATTGTTGCTCTGCTGAACTGGAGGTACACAAAATCGGTTGAGCGTATTAACAAGACCAGGATTAAGGTTAACAAAACTATGGCTCGTTTCGTAGCAAGGTGTGGTGGTAAGGCGTAAGGATTTGGAGGTGCCTTCTAGGGAGCACTTGAGATCGGACGGTGTGCATCTAAATGATATTGGGATGGATTTATGGTCTTTGGCCTTGAGAGAGGGTATTGAGCAAGCTTTAGGTGTGTGGCAGGCCCAGGCCAAGTAAGGTGTCACGTGTCCGGAGCTGTGGCGGGGGATAGGTCTGGTTCAGAAGCTGATATTAAAAATGTCCGTTTTGGTGGGAAGTCACTATTGGAGTATAGTGCCTTCTGTTTAACCCATGTCGCATGCAGCCATGTGTTTCTTTAAAGGGAGGTTAATATGAAAGGGGGTCGGAAAGATCCTCAATGACCAGAAAACCCTTCTTGAATTGTCAAGAAATCTGCCATATTTCCTCTACTCTCTCTTTGTCCCACTTGAAATTTTCATGAGAACAGTCTGAGTAACTTAAAATATTCACTCATCACTGCGAATCAATGATAATGTTACTAAGCAACAGATGACTGCTTTAAATGAAATTAAAAAAAATCATGAAACAGGTGGTAAAAAGGTAAACTGACAAAGGATCGAATGTGGTTATTTGGCATACTGACATGTATGAAAGGGAGGCTTCCTGTCAACTGAATGATGTCAAGTATTTTTTTGCAGATTGCCAATAAGAACATTTCAAAATAATATGTTCCTTATTTTGGATAAGACACTTGAGAGAGGCACTATCCCTAAACCATAATGGGAAGATCTCATGGTTGACGGTCCAGTTATTGCTACATTCTATTACCTAAGGTTCATGAAAATTTACTCAACCCCCCCCAGGTTGTCCCATTGTATCAGGATGTGGAAGTATGAATGAACAGATCTGTAGATTCCTTGATCATTGTCTTCAACCTTGTATGGTCGATCTTCCGTCCTACTTAAAGGAGTCGAGAGAGGTTTTAAGGCGATTGGATGGTGAAGTATTGGAACCTGACATGTTCCTTGTGACATGTGATATTGAGTCCCTTTATACCTGCATTAGTCATCAACAGGGGATGCCAGCAACCAAATTTCTTCTCAACATGCAGGGTCTATCCAGAGACCTCCTTATCCGTCCAATGGACTCAATTTTGTTTTGGATCACAATTTTTTTTGTATTCAGGAACAGATTTTTCTTGCAGACTATGGGTGTGGCAATGGGCGTAACATTTGCGCTGTCTTATGAAAATCTTTTTTGTAGGGCTATGGGTGAGAGATATGGTTCAGACACAATATTCTCATGAATGGATAAGTAATTTTGTGTGATCAAACATCTGACTTTGAGAGCCATGTTAGAGATCTGAAAGACAGATTTACACAACGCGGATATCGAGTAAAAGATATTGACCGAGGTTACAGATTAGCTAGAGTATGTAACCTTGATGATTTACTGAAAAAGATGAAAAATCAAGATGAACGTGTCCTGCCAATTACCAGTTTCCATAGTCGAAGAGATGAAGTCCATTGGCCTATATTGAAACAGTTTTTTCTGAAACAAGAAAAAGCTGGTACAAATTGAATGTAAGTGGATAACTACTTTATAAACATTGGCACCTCTTGGTTTATAAGAACAGCTCAGTTTTGTTTCCTATCTTTAATTGTTGTATTCTTTAATGACTACAATTTACCATCTTTTTGTTCCCTTATTGTTTCCCAACATTTCATTTTATTTTCCTTATATTTGCGAAGTCGGCTGTGGCTTTTTAGTTTTATTCATTTTTATTTGTTTTCTCACTTCTTCTCTTTCAATCTAGGATGCAGTTTATCTCAGTGGCTAATATGAAAACAAGTCCCACATTTTTTCTTTCTTCCAGTATTTTTTACTTTGTCGTCTCATCTGGATATTGCTGCACGTTTTTCCATTTAAATGTGTTTTTATATATTTTTTTCATTGTTCTGTGTGTTTTATACACACTATTTTATTCTACCACTATGCATACCCTTTTTCACATTCATATGTTCTCTTTCTTTGCTTACTCATTACACTATTATTATTTTAATTTTACAATTTTTTATTACTTACTATTTATTTATTATCATTATATATATTTTTTTTTCTTAGTTTTTCATTTTGTGATCTTCCCTATTCCCCTATCACTTTATTTAGATTTTTTTTTTCATCATTCATTTCATTGACATGTCACAACGCATCCAATCATATTTCTTTGTTTATTTTTTAGCACCCTCACTTTTCACTCCATGCTTCCACATTCTGTCATTTTTCATCAGTTATCCACATACATATTTTTTTTCATTTGGCTCTTTTTCCCATCAAGGTCTACTTTCCCCACTGCAATAGGCACGTTTCCCCCATCCAATATAGCCGCCGCCCCATATTTTCCAATCTACAGTTATATGAAAAAGTTTGGGCACCCCTATTAATCTTAAGCTTAATGTTTTATAAAAATTGGTGTTTTTGCAACAGCTATTTCAGTTTGATATATGTAATAACTGTTGGACACAGTAATGTTTCTGCTTTGAAATGAGGTTTATTGTACTAACAGAAAATGTGCAATCTGCATTCAAACAAAATTTGACAGGTGCATAAGTATGGGCACCCTTATCATTTTCTTGTTTTAAATACTCCTACCTACTTTTTACTGACTTACTAAAGCACTTTTTTGGTTTTGTAACCTCATTAAGCTTTGAACTTCATAGCCACTTGCAAGTTGTTCTCTTGTTTGAATCTCCTCTGAAGAGTGGCATCATGGGCTCCTCAAAACAACTGTCAAATGATCTGAAAACAAAGATTATTCAACATAGTTGTTCAGGGGAAGGATACAAAAAGCTGTCTCAGAGATTTAACCTGTCAGTTTCCTCTGTGAGGAACATAGTAAGGAAATGGAAGAACACAGGGACAGTTCTTGTTAAGGCCAGAAGTGGCAGGCCAAGAAAAACATCAGAAAGGCAGAGAAGAAGAATGGTGAGGTCAAGGACAATCCTCAGACCACCTCCAGAGAGCTGCAGCATCAACTTGCTGCAGATGGTGTCACTGTGCATCGGTCAACAACGCACTTTGCACAAGGAGAAGCTGTATGGGAGAGTGATGCGAAAGAAGCCGTTTCTGCAAGCACGCCACAAACAGAGTCGGCTGAGGTATGCAAAAGCACATTTGGAGAAGCCAATTTCTTTTTGGAAGAAGGTCCTGTGGACTGATGAAACCATGGTTGAGTTGTTTGGTCATACAAAAAGGCGTTATGCATGGCTGCAAAAAAACACAGCATTCCAAGAAAAACACTTGCTACCCACAGTAAAATTGGGTGGAGGTTCCATCATGCTTTGGGGCTGTGTGGCCAATGCCGGCACCGGGAATCTTGTTAAAGTTGAGGGATGCATGAATTCCACTCAGTATCAGCAGATTCTTGACAATAATGTTCAAGAATCAGTGACAAAGTTGAAGTTACGCAGGGGATGGATCTTTCAGCAAGACAATAATCCAAAACACCGCTCCAAATCTACTCAGGCATTCATGCAGAGGAACAATTACAATGTTCTGGAATGGCCATCCCAGTCCCCAGACCTGAATATCATTGAACATCTGTGGGATCATTTGAAGAGGGCTGTCCATGCTCGGCGATCATCAAATTTAACTGAACTGGAACTGTTTTGTAAAGAGGAATGGTCAAAAATACCTTCATCCAGGATCCAGGAAATCATTAAAAGCTACAGGAAGCGACTAGAGGCTGTTATTTTTGCAAAAGGAGGATCTACTAAATATTAATGTCACTTTTCTGGTGAGGTGCCCATACTTATGCACCTGTCAAATTTTGTTTGAATGCAGATTGCACATTTTTTGTTAGTACAATAAACCTCATTTCAAGGCAGAAACATTACGGTGTCCAACAGTTATTACATATATCAAACTGAAATAGCTGTTGCAAAAACACCAATTTTTATAAAACATTAAGCTTAAGATTAATAGGGGTGCCCAAACTTTTTCATATAACTGTATTTCTACTTTCATAGTTGCATTGGGCAAGTTTTCCTCATCCAAGATGGCTGCCACTCCATTTCGCACATACGCACTGGCTGCTCGGCTTGGACCCGGAATTTCAGCTTCAATGACTCCATCAGCGCCCTCCAATGCAGGTATTGATAGTGACCACGCCACATAATCATAGTGGAAGGCGTTGATAGAAATGGCCATCACCTCTACCACCTTTCTCACTCATTAAAAAGTTGGCTTCCATTCTCCACTTCACCACCCCTTCGGAAGCATTAGTGAAACGTGCATTGGAGGGTAAGGTGGAGGCTGCACAGGGAGTATGTGGGCATCGGGACCTATGTTCAGTACTTATTATTGTGCCTGCTGTGTTTTATTGGTTTTTAATTAGTCCTATATCTTGTTTTTTAATATCTCTAGTTGTCCAGCTATATTTATTAATTAATAAAATTATGTTTTGTTACTTGCGACTTTGTAGGTTCTATTTTGTAATTATAGACTGTCTGCTCTCACTGATTTTCCTGCAAATCTGTATGTGATTACATAGTTCTAGGAGAATAGTAGACATATGTGTGATTACTAACACTTCTTCAGCTTTCATCATGTCAGAAAGTGTTGGGGAAGGGGCAGTACAGCAGAGGTTAGCTTTGTCTCATTATACTTTTGTGAGCTCTTTTCTCATAGTGCTGTCAGCTCAGCTGTACTGCCCCATCTCTTAGCTGCTATTAATCTGTGCTGCTGGGTGCCAACTCCGCACATAATCAGTTTTCTTCCCCTTCTGGCAGCAGACAGTATGGTCCCTTTTACTTCCTTTGCACATGGACTTTTCATAGGTATATAATGCTACTGCAGGAGAGAGACCAAGCATGCATATCCAGCAGCACTTAGCACATGAGGTGGACATGCACATTGATAAACACTTTGAACATAAAACGGTGTCATACTATATGTTTAGATGTAGTAAATGATTCTTTACTCAATATTGTTTAACAGCATGTAAATGCTATTAACTATTTTTTTAGAACATGAAATACCCACGTAAGAGATATGAACACCTTGACATTCAGGGAAAAATGTAAATTTGCAATAAAATATATATAAAGTTTAAGATTTTCATACATCAAATGTGTTTATCATCTAAATCACTGCACTAAATAGAGTTTAGAACAAAATGGGTAATTTTTAATATTTGCTTAGCTACCGTTGAAGCTCGAGCAGGCATTAAAACATTTGTATCTGATACAATGACAGTAAATGATGGCGGTACATATAATCCTTGGCTTGTCTCATCAATAAACCGAGGTCCAATGAAATATAAAACAGGGCCGAATGGAGTGTGCACTTTCCAGTATGAGTGAAAAGTGTCCCAGAAAACAGAATATTTTTCGTTGTAGGAGCTAAAACCCATATTTGGTATCCATAGCCTCCTTTTCGGAACCCCAATGACTTTGGGGGAGAATCTGATGTATATCCATGGTTAATCCTCTCCCATATCAACATTATCGGCCAACATGCCTCATCAAATGATGCCGTCAGTGTGAAATCCATCTCTGTATTGATTACTGATGTCTTCACTCTAGAATGTTTTCAGAAGTACAAAATCAAAATATTAAAATGGTATAGAATAGGGGTCTCAAACTCAGCTGGGTATATGGGCCGCACACGGAAAAAAATTGAATTTGGGGGGCCGCATTCTTTGCATGACAAAGTGACATTTTTAGTGATACCATTTTTTTTCTATACACTTTTTGAACTGGTCCTCGTCTTGTAGTAATGCCCCATCCTGATCCTCATCTTGTAGTAATGTGCCCATCCTGATCCTCATCTTGTAGTAATGTACCCATCCTGGTCCTCATCTTGCAGTAATGCCCCATCCTGGTCCTCATCTTGTAGTAATGTGCCCATCCTGATCCTCATCTTGAAGTATTGCCCCATCCTGGTCCTCATCTTGTAGTAATGCACCATCCTGGTCCCCATCTTGTAGTAATGCCCCATCGTGGTCCCCATCTTGTAGTTATGTGCCCATCCTGGTCCTCATATTGTAGTGATGTGCCCATCCTGATCCTCATCTTGAAGTATTGCCCCATCCTGGTCCTCATCTTGTAGTAATGCACCATCCTGGTCCCCATCTTGTAGTAATGCCCCATCGTGGTCCCCATCTTGTAGTTATGTGCCCATCCTGGTCCTCATATTGTAGTGATGTGCCCATCCTGGTCCTCATATTGTAGCGATGTGCCCATCCTGGTCCTCATATTGTAGCGATGTGCCCATCCTGGTCCTCATATTGTAGCAATGTGCCCATCCTGGTCCTCATATTGTAGCAATGTGCCCATCCTGGTCCTTATATTGTAGCAATGTGCCCATCCTGGTCCTCATCTTGTAGTAATGCCCCATCCTGGTCCTCATCTTGTAGTAATGCCCCCCATCCAGGTCCAAATATTGTAGGAATGTCCCCCTCCAGGTCCCCATATTGTAGGAATGTCCCCATCCAGGTGGCCATACGTCCTCATCCAGGTGGCCATATGTGCTCACCCACGTGCCCATATGTCCCTATCCAGATGCCCATAGTGCACATAACAGAGAAAAAAAAATTCTTCTCACCTGTCTTCCGTTCCCTCGGCGTCCTTCTGCATATGCAGCATGCAGGCACCATAGACCCCTTGACAATTCCGGCCCGGACCAGTAGCCGCCGACATAAGCACCGTAGTGCAGTGTATTGCCGAGCAGAGACAGGCTCTCTGCACAGCAATACCAATGCCAGCTGCCGACCTATCAGAGGCCTGCAGCTGACATCTGCGTCAGTGATGTCATACGCCGCTGCGCTGGGACGCAGATGTCAGCTGCTGGCCTCTGATAATCTTGTCTTTCAAAGTGTTAGCCCCGCTCATCCATTAGAATCTGAGGATGTGAAAAGACTCACTGAGCGACATTTTATTGCACTTATTCCAGCAACGGAAACAAGAAGGAACCCCCAGAAAAGATGTCGTGTATGTACTAAGAGAGGAATGAGGCGTGATACCCGCTACTATTGCGCACAAAGCCCATCATTGCCAGCCTTATGCGTCACTGACTGCTTTAAAATCTTCCACACAGAACCACGTTTTTAAACTGTAAAAATGTATCCCAATTTGTCATTCAAACATTTGGTTCATTTAGTGAATGACACATTTGAGTAGAGCTCACTTAATTTCCAGGGGGGGTTCTCCAGAATCTAAACCTTCCATTGCGTGCTTGTTTCTGGAAATCATCCATTGAGTTAAAATGGTCACAAAACTCATAGATGAATTCCCAGAGGGGTGTCATTTCCAAAATGGGGTCACTTGTTGGGGGTTTCCTCTGTTTAGGCACCTCAGGGGCTCTCCAAATGCAACATGGCGTCCGCTATCGATTCCAGTCAAATTTCCATTCCAAAAGTCAAATGGCGCTCCTTACCTTCCAAGCCATGTCGTGCGCCCAAAAAGTGGCTTTGCACCACATATGGGGTATCAGCGTGCTCAGGAGAAATTGCACAACACATTTTGGGGTCCATTTTTTCTGGCTGCCCTTGTGAAAATTAAAAATTTGAGGTTAAAGTAGCAGTTTTGTGAAAAAAAAGTTAAATGTTCATTGTTTTCTTCCACATTCCAAAAATTCCTGTGAAGCACCTGAAGGGTTAATAAACTTCTTGAATGTGGTTTTGAGCACCTTGGGGGGTGAAGTTTTTAGAATGGTGTCACTTTTGGGTATTTTCTGTCATAAAGGCCTCTCAAAGTCACTTCAAATAAGATGTGGTCCCTAAAAAAATGTTTTTGTAAATTTTGTTGTAAAAATGAGAAATCGCTGGTCAACTTTTAACCCTTATAGCTTCCTAACAAAAAAAAATGTTGGTTCCAAAATTGTGCTGATGTAAAGTAGACATGTGGGAAATGTTATTTATTAACTATTTTGTGTGACATCTCTCTCTGATTTAAGGGCATGAAAATTCAAAGTTTGAAAATTGCAAAATTTTCAAAATTTTCGCCAAATTTCCGATTTTTTCACAAATAAACGCAAGTGATATCGAAGAAATTTTACCACTATCATGAAGTACAATATGTCACGAAAAAACAGTCTCAGAATCAGGGGAATCCGTTGAAGCGTTCCAGAGTAATTACCTCATAAAGTGACAGTGGTCAGAATTGAAAAAATTGGCCCGGTCACGAAGGCAAAAAGAGGCTCTGGCGCGAAGTGGTTAACTTGACATGGGCATCACCCTCCCAGTACAGGCCAATAACATATAATCTCCCCGGCAGCACTATATTCAGCTTTTCTTATGTTGTAGGATCCATTTACACAAACCCATTTGCAGAAATTTAAAAGCCTGTTTACATGGGCAGACTGAGCGATCTGTAGCAGATTGTTCAGAGTGCATAAGCAGCCATAGCTCTTGGGAGTCCGAGTCGTATTTAGAAAGGACCACTGCACCACTGAGAACAATGATTTTTTGTGCTGCACAAAAAATAATTTCACCCAGTGAAGGCGAGTTTTGCTTTTTTTATCTGATGATCATCAGCCTGTTTCTTAAAAACGATCGTACATGATAATCTTTCAGTGTAAATACAGCTTTCTCCATACACATTAGGTTAAAGTTGGTCAAACACATCGATATGCCAGACACTCTAATGTGTATAGGGGCACAGGTCAACTGATGGTCGCAGGAGATGACAATTGGACATATCCAATTTGGGACTGCTGATCACTTTGTTCTCTCAGAAATCATGGAGAACACAGGAGTGCTCAGCCAAGTGAGCAATCCATTCCATGGGAGAGTCAGCAAAGATGGCTGTTGGCTGAATGATCCACTGAAGAATCGTTTGGTCAACAGTCATCTAATTTGTGTGGCCAGCTTTAGAATGGCTCAACAACCTGGTCACAAGTATCAGCTTCTAATTATTGTGCTCAGTTGGTCACATTGAAGACTACACCCGCCCTGTTACAGAGAGCGCATGACCTATTTGTTCTACCTATTTATCTACTAACCTTGTCCACATGGGAGACTCGCAGTCTTTACCTCTCTTGAATTCCCACACTGACTGAGTGATAACAATACACCAATTTACTATGACGCTTGAGTTCTCTCCGATGTAATGACAGAGGAGACAAGGCAACTACAATCATCACTCTGACCCGTAGTCAACACATTCAAAGCAATGTAATCATAGGCGGATTATAATGAGGACAATCTGGGCTACCGCCCGGGGCCCTGGCCTTCGGGGGAGCCCATGGCCAGATCGCCCTCATTATAATGTTTTTTGCAGAGGCATGGGCAGGGGAACCGCACCGTACCATTAGACGCCGGCTGCATCAGGGAGACAGACACACCCCTTGCACGCTGTGTCTCCAGGACTGACGTCACACAGCGGCGCCTGGAGCTGCTTCACTTCAGCCTGCCGGAGAGGAGCTCCTGCATCAGTGGATGGCGGTAAATAGTAAATATGAGGTCGGGCCCAGGGCAGGTTGTCTGGAGTGAGGAGGGGGCTGCAAGATGCTGCTCTCCTCCTAATGAGTTCACACAGATCCCTTAGTATCAGGTCAGCGGTCGCTCTGCTGGGGCTCTGTGTGACTTATTGCCGGAGTCTGACCTTTGTTGCAGATCAGCTCGCGCTGTCAATGCCAGGTCATCGGCTCCATCGTCACCAGATCTGCAGGAAAATTCACAGTCATGCAATAAATCACACTGAGCCCCAGCAGAGACCACAGACATCGCATACAGGATCCTGCACTGACTGATCAGCCCAAAACCTACAGGACGTCACATACTATACTGCTCCATATATAATATGTGAGGTCCTGTAGGCCGGTGTGATCAGTACAGTGTATATCCCTGTACAAAATGTCACATCCAGTATACAGATTAGTGTACGGTATACTGTGGTAAAGACATCAGATGGGATATAACAATGTGTATAGTATATAACATCTGATGTCTATATCACAGTATATCGCACTAGCTATTGAACTCGTTTTACGCCCGGGTGGCGAGCTTTTTTATTGGTATATGCTCTCCTATCCTGGCCCCGTATCCTGGTATATGCTTCCCCATCCTGGTGTATGCTTCCCCATCCTGGTGTATGCTTCCCCATCCTGGTATATTTGCCCCCGTCCTGGTATATGCTCCCCCATCCTGGTCCCCCATCCTGGTATATGCTCCTCCATCCTGGTGTATGCTCCCCCATCCTGGTATATGCTCCCCCATCCTGGTATATGCTCCCCCATCCTGGTATATGCTCCCCCATCCTGGTATATGCTCCCCCATCCTGGTTCCCCATCCTGGTATATGCTCCCCCATCCTGGTGTATGCTTCCCCATCCTGGTCCTCCATCCTGTTATATGCTCTCCCATCCTGGTATATGCTTCCCCATCCTGGTCCCCCATCCTGGTATATGCTCCCCCATCCTGGTGTATGCTTCCCCATCCTGGTCCCCCATCCTGGTATATGCTCCCCCCATCCTGGTCCATGCTTCCCCCCCATCCCTCCATCCTGGTATATGCTTCCCCATCCTGGTCCCCCATTCTGGTACATGCTCCCCCATCCTGGTCCATGCTTCCTCCCATCTTGGCATATGCTCCCCTATCCTGGTATATGCTCCCCCATCCTGGTGTATGCTTCCCCATCCTCGTATATGCTCCGCTATCCTGGCCCATGCTCCCCCATCCTGGTATATGCTCCCCCATCCTGGTCCATGCTTCCCCATCCTGGTATATGCTCCCCCTTCCTGTTCCCCTATCCTGGTCTATGCTCCCCCCTCACCTTGGTCCATGCTCCCCATGTCCGCATAGCGCAATATCCAGTTTCATTTGAATGAATACAAATGTGCAGAGTGTATTCAACAAAATGGCGCCAAAGTACACGCATGCGCATACCACACTGTCCATTTTGTTTTCATATTTGTCTTGACTAAAATAGCGCCGGAAATCACAGTATGCACAGGCGCCGATTGTGGCACCACATTCCTCCCCCAGCCTCTCCAGAGATGACAGGACTGAACAGGTATGTGTTTATGGTGCCTTTGCATACCGGGATATCCGGCACCACACTCCTCATCCCTGTCTGGGATGTGGATGTGTCTGTCTGCGGCCAGACTGCGCAGGTATTGCACTTGCGCAGTCTATAGAGGCTTCTGACAGAAGGACACATCCCTGATTATACTATAGTAGATACCAGTCATGTATTGTCATATAGACTGTACAGGGCCATACATGGGGGAATGAGGAGAGGCATGTGACCGGGGTACAGCCATCAGGGGGGTGCCTTTGGGCCACCTCATGCGGTGGTCAAAGGTGTCTCCCAGGTAGCTGCATTTTGCATTCGACCATTCTCTGAGCTGGCTGTGGAACCGACAGTCGATCAGAGAAGGGAGCTATGTACGGGCTCATATTGTATATAGGGAGCTATGTGGGTACTCATACTGTATATAGGGAGTTATGTACGGGCTCATATTGTATATAGGGTGCTATGTGGGTACTCATACTGTATATAGGGAGCTATGTACGGGCTCATATTGTACATAGGGAGCTATTTGGGTGCTCATACTGTATATAGGGAGCTATGTGAGGGCTCATACTGTATCTATGGAGCTATGTGAGGGCTCATACTGTATATAGGGAGCTATGTGAGGGCTCATACTGTAACTAGGGAGCTATGTGAGGGCTCATACTGTAACTAGGGAGCTATGTGGGGCTCCTACTGTATATAGGGGGCAATGTGAGTGCTCATACTGTATATAGGGTGCTATGTGGGTGCTCATACTGTATATAGGCAGCTATGTGTGGGGCTCATACTGTATCTAGGGAGCTATGTGTGGGGCTCATACTGTATCTAGGGAGCTATGTGGGGGCTCATACTGTATCTAGGGAGCTATGTGCGGGCTCATACTGTATCTAGGGAGTTATGTGGGGGCTCATACTGTATATAGGGGGATGTCAGCATACTTAATTCTGCTCAATATTAAGTCATACAATTAATATATATTTTTTATTATTTTGTTAATATTATTAATGTTGAGCAGAATTAATTTCAGCCTATTGGTTCAGCCTCCACAACAGTCATGGTCTCTCGTGACCCCTCAAGGAAATTAATCTCCCACTGCTGCTCTACTATATATAGCGCTATGTTATGTATAGCGCTGTGAACATAATGGAAAAAAATTTCTATCATTTTCCGTCTACAGATGTGACCAAAGCTTCTGTGTGTTGGTCACATGATCTATCACATGAGCTATCAAAGGGAATCATGTGACATGTCACGTGATACATCGGGTACCTGTGGGGGGGCCCACACCTTCTAAACTGCCCGGGGCCCTGGCTACTCTTAATCCACCCCTGAACGTAATCCATAACATATCCAGCAAACCATCATTATCACACAATAAGTTTAACATTACACATTCAGTATCTGCCATGGGGAAAAGAGCAGTGGCCCTTGCATCCTATAAAATCCATACAGTCTGTACATACAGGAAGCCCCAAGTATAACCACATGTACAGACAATAAGATCAGTGATAGTTTATAGCTATAATGGAAGTAGGACGCGTAATGCTAATAATGACCCTATCCTAGTGATGCAGTCAGTATTATTTAGAAGATATGAATCATGACGAGGGTTTTATAAATTAAGCAAAAAAAATCAACATTTAAGTCTTCTACATGACTGATGCCTACAGTCATGGCCAAAAGTTTTGAGAATGACACCAAAATTATATTTTCACATGATCTGCTGGCCTCTGGTTTTTATTAGTGTTTGTCTGATGTTTATATCACATACAGAAATATAATTGCAATCATATTATGAGTACCAATAGGTTATATTGACAGTTAGAATGAGTTAATGCAGCAAGTCAATATTTGCAGTGTTGCCCCTTCTTCTTCAAGACCTCTGTAATTCTCCCTGGCATGCCCTCAATCAACTTTTGGACCAAATCCTGACTGATAGCAGTCCATTCTTGCATAATCAATGCTTGCATTTTGCCAGAATTTGTTGGTTTTTGTTTGTCCACCCGTCTCTTGATGATTGACCACAAGTTCTCAATGGGATTAAGATCTGGGGAGTTTCCAGGCCATGGACCCAAAATCTCTATGTTTTGTTCCATGAGCCATTTAGTTATCACCTTTGCTTTATGGCAAGGTGCTCCATCATGCTGGAAAAGGCATTGTTGGGCGCCAAACTGCTCTTGGACGGTTGGGAGAAGTTGCTCTTGGAGGACATTCTGGTACCATTCTTTATTCATGGCTGTGATTTTAGGCAAGACTGTGAGTGAGCCGATTCCCTTGGCTGAGAAGCAACCCCACACATGAATGGTTTCAGGATGCTTTACAGTTGGCATGAGACAAGACTGGTGGTAGCGCTCACCTCTTCTCCGAATAAGCTGTTTTCCAGATGTCCCAAACAATCGAAAAGGGGATTCATCAGAGAAAATGACTTTGCCCCAGTCCTCAGCAGTCCACTCCCTGTACCTTTTGCAGAATATCAGTCGGTCCCTGATGTTTTTTCTGGAGAGAAGTGGCTTCTTTGCTGCCCTCCTTGAAACCAGCCCTTGCTCAAAGAGTCTCCGCCTCACAGTGCGTGCAGAAGCACGCACACCAGCCTGCTGCCATTCCTGAGCAAGCTCGGCACTGCTGGTAGTCCGATCCCGCAGCTGAAACAGTTTGAAGATACGGTCCTGGCGCTTGCTGGTCTTTCTTGGGCGCCCTGGAGCCTTTTTGACAACAATAGAAGCTCTCTCCTTGAAGTTCTTGATGATGCGATAGATTGTTGACTGAGGTGCAATCTTTGTAGCTGCGATACTCTTCCCTGTTAGGCCATTTTTGTGCAGTGCAATGATGGCTGCACGTGTTTCTTTAGAGATAACCATGGTTAACTGAAGAGAAACAATGATACCAAGAACCAGCCTCCTTTTAAAGTGTCCAGTGATGTCATTCTTACTTAATCATGACTGATTGATCGCCTGCCCTGTCCTCATCAACACCCACACCTGTGTTAATGGATCAATCACTAAAACGATGTTAGCTGCTCCTTTTAAGGCAGGACTGCAATGATGTTGAAATGTGTTTTGGGGGTTAAAGTTCATTTTCTGGGCAAATATTGACTTTGCAAGTACAGTAATTGCTGTTAAGCTGATCACTCTTTGACATTCAGGAGTATATGCAAATTGCCATTACAAAAAATGAAGCAGTAAACTTTGGAAAAATTACTATTTGTCTCATTCTCAATACTTTTGGCCATGACTGTACCTGCTATTTCATGTCTTCACATTTGAGCTTTGTTCACTTAGGATAAATTTATGGTCAGTGACCTAGCTCATAAATCCATACCCAGACCAGACTCCCTCTTAATACAGACTCCTGAGCACAACCCTCTGTAATACAAACCCCAGACTTTGCTTTGAAATAATGTCTAATCAGACTCCCCTCATACCTCATCCAGACTTTATTGTTTCACATACTTGTTTTATCCATAGTTTTCATGCATAAAATACGTAGCCATTATAAGCTATTGAGTTGTCCACATAACAATAGTTACGATTCATGAATCTAAATTCCCCATACAAATATATGGGTCTGTGACAGTAGCGTAGCTACCTGGGGGGCAGAGGGGGAGGTCGCCCCGGGCCCCGCGCTCTGAGGGTGCCCACCCGAGCTACGTCATTGTAACTGTAGCGGCACGCCTCTACAGTTACACTCCGGGCAGAGCAGGGAGACCCAATGTCCCTGTACTGCCCGGCAGCTGCTATGGGGCCCTAAAGCAGGAGGGAGGTCCCCGATGCCAGCATCGCCCCCCCCCCCCGCAAGTCACCGCAACTGCAAGCTCAGTGATGGGAGAGGGAGCTACGCTCCCTCTCCCATCAGTCCCCATAGCGTCCTCTGTGTCTGACGCCACTGACGTCACGTCATCACTTGGCGCCCGGCCCACTGTGCTGAAGATTTGTGCGGACCGGGCGCTCGGAGCAGCGGGGGAATGAGGAGGAGAGAGAGGTGAGTATTGTGCTTATTTATTTATTTTTTCTTATTGGAGAGGGGGGGGGGGTTATGCTACAGACTGCCTATGGGGGGGTGAGGGGATTATGCTACAGACTGCTTATGGGGGGTGAGGGGATTATGCTACAGACTGCCTATGGGGGGGGTGAGGGGATTATGCTACAGACTGCCTATGGGGGGTGAGGGGATTATGCTACAGACTGCTTATGGGGGGTGAGGGGATTATGCTACAGACTGCCTATGGGGGGGGTGAGGGGATTATGCTACAGACTGCCTATGGGGGGAGTGAGGAGATTATGCTACAGACTGCCTATGGGGGGTGAGGGGATTATGCTACAGACTGCTTATGGGGGGTGAGGGGATTATGCTACAGACTGCCTATGGGGGGGGTGAGGGGATTATGCTACAGACTGCCTATCGGGGGTGAGGGGATTATGTTACAGACTGCCTATGGGGGGTGAGGGGATTATGCTACAGACTGCTTATGGGGGGTGAGGGGATTATGCTACAGACTGCCTATGGGGGGGAGTGAGGGGATTATGCTACAGACTGCCTATGGGAGGGGTGAGGGGATTATGCTACAGACTGCCTATGGGTAATGAGGGGATTATGCTACAGACTGCTTATGGGGGGTGAGGGGATTATGCTACAGACTGCCTATGGGGGTGAGGGGATTATGCTACAGGCTGCCTATGGGGGGGGGTGAGGGGATTATGCTACAGACTGTCTATGGGGAGTGAGGAGATTATGCTACAGACTGCCTATGGGGGGCGGGGGGATTATACTACAGACTGCCTATGGGGGTGGGGGGATTATGCTACAGAAGGCCTATGGGAGGTGGGGGGATTATGCTACAGACTGCTTTTGGGGGGATTATGCTACAGAGGTGCACCTTTGGTCAAAATCAGAGGCTTCGTGTCCCGTTTGCAACAGGCTTGACCTGAAATGTTGCCGAAAGGCAACAAAAGATGACCTTTTGTTGCAAACGGGACACAAGATGGCCGACTTTTGTTGCCGGAATGCAACATTTGTTGCATTTGTGCAACAGGCTTGACCTTGATACATTGGAACTGGATTAAAGAGTCAATATGGTAGTATGACCTTCTGTACTATAGTAATATATAGGGACTGATGGGGGAAATTTGTTTTTTGGCATTTGGGACGCTTACGCACGCGGTGGGATGCGCTAAATTTTTTTCAGGGTTAAGGCAAAATTTTTGCTCGAAACTGCGCGCTCTGCGGTCTGAAATATCGCTCCTGAGGGGGTCTACGCAATAAAAATGCAAAAAAATGTAACATTAGAGCTGGCTAAATCACTTACCTGATTGACCAATAGCCAGCCCTCATTGACTTTTTTGTTGACATTGTGTGTTCTGAGGAAACTCCACCGGGTGGCAATGTTGTCCAACTTTTTAATTTTTTATTGTAGGATTGTAAAAACACCAGATGCCAATGTTTCTCTTTCTAATGTGCACGCAAGCATGAGAGCTTGCTGCTGGTTGTCCTGGATTACCTGCATCCAGCCCTCATATTGGGCATATAATGTCTATAGCCAACTCTCAAATTTTTTTTGCTTTAATAACACTAAGGCTATGTAACCACGATGCAGAAATGAAGCATTGTGTTCACGGCTGCCTCTAGCCAGCCCCCCAATTTTTTTTTTCTTTAATAACACAAACACCATGAGGGCTGGCTATCATGTGTCCACGGCTGCCTCTAGCCAGCCCCCCCATTTTTTTTTTTCTTTAATAACACAAACACCAGGAGGGCTGGCTATCGTGTGTCCACGGCTGCCTCTAGCCAGCCCCCCAATTTTTTTTTTCTTTAATAACACAAACACCATGAGGGCTGGCTATCATCTGTCCACGGCTGCCTCTAGCCAGCCCCCCAATTTTTTTTTTTCTTTAATAACACAAACATCATGAGGGCTGGCTATCGTGTGTCCACGGCTGCCTCTAGCCAGCCCCCCAATTTTTTTTTTCTTTAATAACACAAACACCATGAGGGCTGGCTATCGTGTGTTCACGGCTGCCTCTAGCCAGCCCCCCAATTTTTTTTTTCTTTAATAACACAAACACCATGAGGGCTGGCTATCGTGTGTTCACGGCTGCCTCTAGCCAGCCCCCCAATTTTTTTTTTCTTTAATAACACAAACACCATGAGGGCTGGCTATCGTGTGTCCACGGCTGCCTCTAGCCAGCCCTCCAATTTTTTTTTTCTTTAATAACACAAACACCATGAGGGCTGGCTATCGTGTGTTCACGGCTGCCTCTAGCCAGCCCCCCAATTTTTTTTTTCTTTAATAACACAAACACCATGAGGGCTGGCTATCATGTGTCCACGGCTGCCTCTAGCCAGCCCCCCAATTTTTTTTTTCTTTAATAACACAAACACCATGAGGGCTGGCTATCGTGTGTTCACGGCTGCCTCTAGCCAGCCCCCCAATTTTTTTTTTCTTTAATAACACAAACACCATGAGGGCTGGCTATCGTGTGTCCACGGCTGCCTCTAGCCAGCCCCCCCAATTTTTTTTTTCTTTAATAACACAAACACCATGAGGGCTGGCTATCGTGTGTTCACGGCTGCCTCTAGCCAGCCCCCCAATTTTTTTTTTCTTTAATATCACAAACACCATGAGGGCTGGCTATCGTGTGTCCGCGGCTGCCTCTAGCCAGCCCCCCAATTTTTGTTTTTCTTTAATAACACAAACACCATGAGGGCTGGCTATCGTGTGTTCACGGCTGCCTCTAGCCAGCCCCCCAATTTTTTTTTTTCTTTAATAACACAAACACCATGAGGGCTGGCTATCGTGTGTTCACGGCTGCCTCTAGCCAGCCCCCCAATTTTTTTTTTCTTTAATAACACAAACACCATGAGGGCTGGCTATCGTGTATCCACGGCTACCTCTAGCCAGCCCCCCAATTTTTTTTTTCTTTAATAACACAAGCACCATGAGGGCTGGCTATCGTGTGTCCACGGCTGCCTCTAGCCAGCCCCCCAATTTTTTTTTTCTTTAATAACACAAACACCATGAGGGCTGGCTATCATGTGTCCACGGCTGCCTCTAGCCAACCCCCCAATTTTTTTTTCTTTAATAACACAAACACCATGAGGGCTGGCTATCGTGTGTTCACGGCTGCCTCTAGCCAGCCCCCCAATTTTTGTTTTTCTTTAATAACACAAACACCATGAGGGCTGGCTATCGTGTGTTCACGGCTGCCTCTAGCCAGCCCCCCAATTTTTTTTTTTCTTTAATAACACAAACACCATGAGAGCTGGCTATCGTGTGTTCACGGCTGCCTCTAGCCAGCCCCCCAATTTTTTTTTTCTTTAATAACACAAACACCATGAGGGCTGGCTATCGTGTATCCACGGCTACCTCTAGCCAGCCCCCCAATTTTTTTTTTCTTTAATAACACAAGCACCATGAGGGCTGGCTATCGTGTGTCCACGGCTGCCTCTAGCCAGCCCCCCAATTTTTTTTTTCTTTAATAACACAAACACCATGAGGGCTGGCTATCATGTGTCCACGGCTGCCTCTAGCCAACCCCCCAATTTTTTTTTCTTTAATAACACAAACACCATGAGGGCTGGCTATCGTGTGTTCACGGCTGCCTCTAGCCAGCCCCCCAATTTTTGTTTTTCTTTAATAACACAAACACCATGAGGGCTGGCTATCGTGTGTCCACGGCTGCCTCTAGCCAGCCCCCCAATTTTTTTTTTCTTTAATAACACAAACATCATGAGGGCTCGCTATCGTGTGTCCACGGCTGCCTCCAGCCAGCCCCCCAATTTTTTTTTTCTTTAATAACACAAACACCATGAGGGCTGGCTATCGTGTGTCCACGGCTGCCTCTAGCCAGCCCTCCAATTTTTTTTTTTCTTTAATAACACAAACACCATGAGGGCTGGCTATCGTGTGTTCACGGCTGCCTCTAGCCAGCCCCCCAATTTTTTTTTTCTTTAATAACACAAACACCATGAGGGCTGGCTATCGTGTGTCCACGGCTGCCTCTAGCCAGCCCCCCAATTTTTTTTTTCTTTAATAACACAAACACCATGAGGGCTGGCTATCATGTGTCCACGGCTGCCTCTAGCCAGCCCCCCAATTTTTTTTTTCTTTAATAACACAAACACCATGAGGGCTGGCTATCGTGTGTTCACGGCTGCCTCTAGCCAGCCCCCCAATTTTTTTTTTCTTTAATAACACAAACACCATGAGGGCTGGCTATCGTGTGTCCACGGCTGCCTCTAGCCAGCCCCCCAATTTTTTTTTTCTTTAATAACACAAACACCATGAGGGCTGGCTATCGTGTGTTCACGGCTGCCTCTAGCCAGCCCCCCAATTTTTTTTTTCTTTAATAACACAAACACCATGAGGGCTGGCTATCGTGTGTCCACGGCTGCCTCTAGCCAACCCCCCAATTTTTTTTTCTTTAATAACACAAACACCATGAGGGCTGGCTATAGTGTGTCCACGGCTGCCTCTAGCCAGCCCTCAAATTTTTTTTTCTTTAATAACACAAACACCATGATGGCTGGCTATGAGAAAGGGAGCTATGTCCCTGTAAAGTTAGCTTGTTGTCATGTGGAGAAGAGTTTGAGGGGATTGTGGCCCTGTGGAAATGCTTGTGGCCCGGCAGAAGGAGCCAGTGGTCCTGTGGAGAGAGCTGAAGGGGTTGAGGCCCTGTGGAAAGGCCTGTGACCCTGTATAGGGGTCCGTTGCCCTGTGGAGAGAGCTGTAGGGGCTCGTGCCCTATGGAAATGACTATGGCCATGTAGACAGGCCTTCTGGCCTTGAAGAGGGGGCTTGTGCCCTGCAGACGGGCCTTGTGTCTCTGTGGAGAGAGCTAAAGGGGGCAGTGGCGGTGCAGAAAGTGCATTTCGCCCTGTTGATGGGAGCTATGGCCCGGTAAAGAGAGCTTGTTGTCCTGTGGAGAAGAGTTGGAGGGGCTTGTGGCACTGTGGAAAGGCCTGTGGCCCAGTAGGGGCCTGTGGTCCTGTGGAGACAGCTGAAGGGGTTGAGGCCCTGTGGAAAGGCCTGTGACCCTGTATAGGGGTCTGTGGCCCCGCAGAGGGGCATGTGGCGATGTAAAGAGAGCTGGAGGGAGTTGTGGCCTGAGGAAAAGGCCATGTGGAGCGGGCTGGAGAGGCCTGTGGAAGGCTCTGGAGTAAGATTTGAGCCTATGAAGTCCTTTGCAGTAAACAACATGCAACATGATTGCCTGTGGAGAGAGCTGGAGGGGCTTGTGGCACTGTGGAAAGGCCTGTGGCCCAGTAGGAGCCTGTGGTTCTGTGGAGATAGCTGAAGGTGTTGTGGCCCTGTGGAAAGGCCTGTGACCCTGTATAGGGGTCCGTTGCCCTGTGGAGAGAGCTGGAGGGGCTCGTGCCATATGGAAATGACTATAGCCATGTAGAAAGGCCTTTTGGCCTTGAAGAGGGCGCTTGTGCCCTGCAGACGGGCCCTGTGACTCTGTGGAGAGAGCTGTTGGGAGTTGTGGCCGTGTGGAAAGTGCATTTGGCCCTGTGGAGGTGAGCTATGGCCCTGTAAAGAGAGCTTCTTGTCCTGTGGAGAGAGCTGGAGGGTGTTGTGGCCCTGTGGAAAGGTCTGTGGCCCTATGGATAGGCCCTTTAGCCTTGTGGAAAGGGATGTGGCCCTGTGGTGAGAGCTGGAAGGAGTTGTGGGCTGTGGAAAAGCCTGTGGTCCTGTGGAGACAGCTGAAGGGGTTGAGGCCCTGTGGAAAGGCCTGTGACCCTGTATAGGGGTCTGTGGCCCCGCAGAGGGGCATGTGGCGATGTAAAGAGAGCTGGAGGGAGTTGTGGCCTGAGGAAAAGGCCATGTGGAGCGGGCTGGAGAGGCCTGTGGAAGGCTCTGGAGTAAGATTTGAGCCTATGAAGTCCTTTGCAGTAAACAACATGATTGCCTGTGGAGAGAGCTGGAGGGGCTTGTGGCACTGTGGAAAGGCCTGTGGCCCAGTAGGAGCCTGTGGTCCTGTGGAGAGAGCTGAAGGTGTTGTGGCCCTGTGGAAAGGCCTGTGATCCTGTATAGGGGTCCGTTGCTCTGTGGAGAGAGCTGGAGGGGCTCGTGCCCTATGGAAATGACTATGGCCATGTAGAAAGGCCTTTTGGCCTTGAAGAGGGGGCTTGTGCCCTGCAGACGGGCCCTGTGACTCTGTGGAGAGAGCTGTTGGGAGTTGTGGCCGTGTGGAAAGTGCATTTGGCCCTGTGGAGGTGAGCTATGGCCCTGTAAAGAGAGCTTCTTGTCCTGTGGAGAGAGCTGGAGGGTGTTGTGGCCCTGTGGAAAGGTCTGTGGCCCTATGGATAGGCCCTTTAGCCTTGTGGAAAGGGCTGTGGCCCTGTGGTGAGAGCTGGAAGGAGTTGTGGGCTGTGGAAAAGCCTGTGGTCCTGTGGAGACAGCTGAAGGGGTTGAGGCCCTGTGGAAAGGCCTGTGACCCTGTATAGGGGTCTGTGGCCCCGCAGAGGGGCATGTGACGATGTAAAAAGAGCTGGAGGGAGTTGTGGCCTGAGGAAAAGGCCATGTGGAGCGGGCTGGAGAGGCCTGTGGAAGGCTCTGGAGTAAGATTTGAGCCTATGAAGTCCTTTGCAGTAAACAACATGCAACATGATTGCCTGTGGAGAGAGCTGGAGGGGCTTGTGGCACTGTGGAAAGGCCTGTGGCCCAGTAGGAGCCTGTGGTCCTGTGGAGAGAGCTGAAGGTGTTGTGGCCCTGTGGAAAGGCCTGTGACCCTGTATAGGGGTCCGTTGCCCTGTGGAGAGAGCTGGATGGGCTCGTGCCGTATGGAAATGACTATAGCCATGTAGAAAGGCCTTTTGGCCTTGAAGAGGGCGCTTGTGCCCTGCAGACGGGCCCTGTGACTCTGTGGAGAGAGCTGTTGGGAGTTGTGGCCGTGTGGAAAGTGCATTTGGCCCTGTGGAGGTGAGCTATGGCCCTGTAAAGAGAGCTTTTTGTCCTGTGGAGAGAGCTGGAGGGTGTTGTGGCCCTGTGGAAAGGTCTGTGGCCCTATGGATAGGCCCTTTAGCCTTGTGGAAGGGGCTGGGGCCCTGTGGTGAGAGCTGGAAAGAGTTGTGGGCTGTGGAAAAGCCTGTGGTCCTGTGGAGACAGCTGAAGGGGTTGAGGCCCTGTGGAAAGGCCTGTGACCCTGTATAGGGGTCTGTGGCCCCACAGAGGGGCATGTGGCGATGTAAAGAGAGCTGGAGGGAGTTGTGGCCTGAGGAAAAGGCCATGTGGAGCGGGCTGGAGAGGCCTGTGGAAGGCTCTGGAGTAAGATTTGGGCCTATGAAGTCCTTTGCAGTAAACAACATGCAACATGATTGCCTGAGGAGAGAGCTGGAGGGGCTTGTCGCCCTGTGGAAAGGCCTGTGACCCTGTATAGGGGTCCGTTGCCCTGTGGAGAGAGCTGGAGGGGCTCGTGCCCTATGGAAATGACTATGGCCATGTAGAAAGGCCTTTTGGCCTTGAAGAGGGGGCTTGTGCCCTGCAGACGGGCCTTGTGTCTCTGTGGAGAGAGCTAAAGGGGGCTGTGGCCGTGCAGAAAGTGCATTTGGCCCTGTGGAGGGGAGCTATGGCCCGGTAAAGAGAGCTTGTTGTCCTGTGGAGAGGAGTTGGAGGGGATTGTGGCCCTGTGGAAAGGCTTGTGGCCCGGCAGAAGTAGGCAGTGGTCCTGATGAGAGAGCTGAAGGGGTTGAGGCCCTGTGGAAAGGCCTGTGACCCTGTATAGGGGTCTGTGGCCCCGCAGAGGGGCATGTGGCGATGTAAAGAGAGCTGGAGGTAGTTGTGGCCTGAGAAAAAGGCCATGTGGAGCGGGCTGGAGAGGCCTGTGGAAGGCTCTGGAGTAAGATTTGGACCTATGAAGTCCTTTGCAGTAAACAACATGCAACATGATTGCCTGTGGAGTGAGCTGGAGGGGCTTGTGGCACTGTGGAAAGGCCTGTGGCCCAGTAGGAGCCTGTGGTCCTGTGGAGAGATCTGAAGGTGTTGTGGCCCTGTGGAAAGGCCTGTGACCCTGTATAGGGGTCTGTTGCCCTGTGGAGAGAGCTGGAGGGGCTCGTGCCCTATGGAAATGACTATGGCCATGTAGAAAGGCCTTTCGGCCTTGAAGAGGGGGCTTGTGCCCTGCAGACGTGCCCTGTGACTCTGTGGAGAGAGCTGTTGGGAGTTGTGGCCGTGTGGAAAGTGCATTTGGCCTTGTGGAGGTGAGCTATGGCCCTGTAAAGAGAGCTTCTTGTCCTGTGGAGAGAGCTGGAGGGTTTTGTGGCCCTGTCAAAAGGTCTGTGGCCCTATGGATAGGCCCTTTAGCCTTGTGGAAGGGGCTGTGGCCCTGTGGTGAGAGGTGGAAGGAGTTGTGGGCTGTGGAGAAGCCTGTGGTCCTGTGGAGACAGCTGAAGGGTTTGAGGCCCTGTGGAAAGGCCTGTGACCCTGTATAGGGGTCTGTGACCCCGCAGAGGGGCATGTGGCGATGTAAAGAGAGCTGGAGGGAGTTGTGGCCTGAGGAAAACGCCATGTGGAGCGGGCTGGAGAGGCCTGTGGAAGGCACTGGAGTAAGATTTGGGCCTATGAAGTCCTTTGCAGTAAACAACATGCAACATGATTGCCTGTGGAGAGAGCTGGAGGGGCTTGTGGCACTGTGGAAAGGCCTGTGGCCCAGTAGGAGCCTGTGGTCCTGTGGAGAGAGCTGAAGGTGTTGTGGCCCTGTGGAAAGGCCTGTGACCCTGTATAGGGGTCCGTTGCCCTGTGGAGAGAGCTGGAGGTGCTCGTGCCCTATGGAAATGACTATGGCCATGTAGAAAGGCCTTGTGGCCTTGAAGAGGGGGCTTGTGCCCTGCATACGGGCCTTGTGTCTCTGTGGAGAGAGCTAAATGGGGCTGTGGCCGTGCAGAAAGTGCATTTGGCCCTGTGGAGGGGAGCTATGGCCCAGTAAAGAGAGCTTTTTGTCCTGTGGAGAAGAGTTGGAGTGGATTGTGGCCCTGTGGAAAGGATTGGTGCCCGGCAGAAGTAGGCAGTGGTCCTGTGGAGACAGCTGAAGGGGTTGAGGCCCTGTGGAAAGGCCCTTGACCCTGTATAGGGGTCTGTGGCCCCGCAGAGGGGCATGTGGCGATGTAAAGAGAGCTGGAGGGAGTTGTGGCCTGAGGAAAACGCCATGTGGAGCGGGCTGGAGAGGCCTGTGGAAGGCTCTGGAGTAAGATTTGGGCCTATGAAGTCCTTTGCAGTAAACAACATGCAACATGATTGCCTGTGGAGAGAGCTGGAGGGGCTTGTGGCACTGTGGAAAGGCCTGTGGCCCAGTAGGAGCCTGTGGTCCTGTGGAGAGAGCTGAAGGTGTTGTGGCCCTGTGGAAAGGTCTGTGACCCTGTATAGGGGTCCGTTGCCCTGTGGAGAGAGCTGGAGTTGCTCGTGCCCTATGGAAATGACTATGGCCATGTAGAAAGGCCTTTTGGCCTTGAAGAGGGGGCTTGTGCCCTGCAGACGGGCCCTGTGACTCTGTGGAGAGAGCTGTTGGGAGTTGTGGCCGTGTGGAAAGTGCATTTGGCCCTGTGGAGGTGAGCTATGGCCCTGTAAAGAGAGCTCCTTTTCCTGTGGAGAGAGCTGGAGGGTGTTGTGGCCCTGTGGAAAGGTCTGTGGCCCTATGGATAGGCCCTTTAGCCTTGTGGAAGGGGCTGTGGCCGTGTGGTGAGAGCTGGAAGGAGTTGTGGGCTGTGGAAAAGCCTGTAGTCCTGTGGAGACAGCTGAAGGGGTTGAGGCCCTGTGGAAAGGCCTGTGACCCTGTATAGGGGTCTGTGGCCCCGCAGAGGGGCATGTGGCGATGTAAAGAGAGCTGGAGGGAGTTGTGGCCTGAGGAAAAGGCCATGTGGAGCAGGCTGGAGAGGCCTGTGGAAGGCTCTGGAGTAAGATTTGGGCCTATGAAGTCCTTTGCAGTAAACGACATGCAACATGATAGCCTGTGGAGAGAGATGGAGGGGCTTGTGACACTGTGGAAAGGCCTGTGGCCCAGTAGGAGCCTGTGGTCCTGTGGAGAGAGCTGAAGGTGTTGTGGCCCTGTGTAAAGGATTTTTAAGCGCAGCAGAAACGCTGCGGAAAAATCCGCAGCATGGGCATTAACATTGCGGAATGCCACTAAGTACCATGGGGTGCGGATTAACAAGTGTTTCACAAGCGTTTCCGCTGCGTAAATTACGCAACATATACGCTTGTAAATCGCTACGTGGGCACGCAGCCTGAGGCTGTGTTCACACACCACGCTTTTTTCCGGCCCGGAGGAGAAGTGATGTCACAGAGGAGGATGAAGAATCCTGTTCCTCCTCCCCTTTGTGACATGTCTGCCAGCCCCCCTTTCATTTTGTAATATATTACTATACAGTACGAAATCAAAATTAAATAAATCAAGATGTATTAAAAATAATAAAGAATTAATACTTACCCTTTCAGACGCTTTTCGGTCTATCCGGTGCAGAGCCAAGGCCACGTCCTGAGCGACAGGACCTTCCATGATGTCACAGGAAGGTCCTGTCGATTGGTATTTGGCCTTGGTTCTGCACCGGATAGCCCTAAAAGGCATCGGAAATGGTAAGTATTAATTCTATTGTGATGTCATAATACCCCACAACTATTAGTAGAGGCAAAAAAGTGACACATTTATTCCATTTTATTTATTGAAAGAAATTAGGCTTAAACCAAAAATGACATGATGGAGCGGATTGCCTGTAAAGATGCCTTCTTTTTAATGTATTGATCTTCATGGAATAAAGTAAAATTCATCATATGGAAACCGGTGCCAGCATTCCTTTTTTCATGTTTGGCTTTCAGGCGGTGGCCTACCGCCACTGAGCACCTGACCGGATCCACTGATTGGAAGGAGGGGGGAGCTTTCCATTTCCCAATTTTCTCATTTGGCTCCAAAAATAACATGTCAATCAAGAAAACTGGTATAAAGGAGCATGGCATAGGTGACCTTTCTTTGCAAGCATTCAACCTGTGTAAAGAAAAAAAAGAATATTAAACAGTGCAGTATACTATATCAGGTTCCTTTACTCGAGCTGACCAATGGTCAATAGGTCACTCAAATGAGTCCTTTTAACTGACTAAAGGGGGGTGGAGGAGGCTGTGGCCCTGATGAAAGAGCTGAAAAGGGTTGTAGCCTTGTAGAAGGAGCCTGTGGAGAGAGCTGGAGGGGGTTATTGCCTTGGGGAAATGCCTATGGCTCTGTGGAAGGGACCTGTGGCCCTTTGAAAAAGGCCTTTGGACTTGTGGAGGGGGCTGTGGCCTTGTAAAGGGAGCCTCTGTCCTTTTTGAGAGAGACAGAGGGGGTTGTGGCCTTATGGAAAAGCCTATGACACAGTGAAAGGGCCCTGTGGAGAGAGGTGAAGGCGGTTGTGGCCCTGTATAAATGCCTGTAAACCTGTAGAAGGAGCCTGTTGTTCTGTGGAGAGAGCTTGAGGGGGTTATGGCCCTATGGAAATGACTATGGCCCTGTGGAATTGACCTATGGCTCTTTGCAAAGGGCCTTTGGCCTTGTGGAGGGGGCCCTTGCCCTGTAGAAGGAGCCTGTGGCCCTCTTGAGAGAGCCAGAGGAGGTTGTGGCACTATTTAAAGGCCAGTGGCCCTGTAGAAAGGCCCCTTGGCCTTGATGAAGGGGCTTGTGCCCTGCAGACGGGCCCCATCACTCTGTGTAGAGAGCTGGAGGGGGTTGTGGCCATGTGGAAAGTGCACTTGGCCCTGTGGAGGGGAGCTATGGCCCTGTAAAGAGAGTCTGTTGTCCTGTGGAATTGGAGGGGATTGTGGCCCTGTGGAAAGGCTTGTGGCCCGGCAGAAGGAGCCAGTGGTCCTGTGGAGAGAGCTGAAGGGGTTGAGGCCCTGTGGAGAGGCCTGTGACCCTGTATAGGGGTCTGTTGCCCCGCAGAGGGGCATGTGGCGATGTAAAGAGAGCTGGATGGAGTTGTGGCCTGTGGAAAAGGCCATGTGGAGCATGCTGGAGGGGCCTGTGGAAGGCTCTGGAGTAAGATGGGGGCCTATGAAGTCCTTTGCAGTAAACATCTAAATTTTCAAGCTTCGTGTCCGATTTGCAACAGGGTTGACTCCAATGTTGCCGAACTGCAACAAAAATTGACTCTTGTTGCAAAAGTGCAACATGATTGCCTGTGGAGAGAGCTGAATGGTGCTTGTGGCACTGTGGAAAGACCTGTGGCCCGGTAGTAGCCTGTGGTCCTGTGGAGAGAGCTGAGGGTGTTGTGGCCCTGTGGAAAGGCCTGTGACCCTGTATAGGGGTCCGTTGCCCTGTGGAGAGAGCTGGAGGGGCTTGTGCCCTATGGAAATGACTATGGCCATGTAGAAAGGCCCTTTGGCCTTGAAGAGGGGGCTTGTGTCCTGCAGACGGGCCCTGTGTCTCTGTGGAAAGAGCTAAAGGGGGCTGTGGCCGTGCAGAAAGTGCATTTGGCCCTGTGGAGGGGAGCTATGGCTCTGTAAAGAGAGCTTGTTGTCCTGTGGAGAAGAGTTGAAGGGGATTGTGGCCCTGTGGAAATGCTTGTGGCCCGGCAAAAGGAGCCAGTGGTCCTGTGGAGACAGCTGAAGGGGTTGAGGCCCTGTGGAAAGGCCTGTGACCCTGTATAGGGGTCTGTGGCCCCGCAGAGGGGCATGTGGCGATGTAAAGAGAGCTGGAGGGAGTTGTGGCCTGCGGAAAAGGCCATGTGGAGGGGGCTGGAGGGGCCTGTGGAAGGGTCTGAAGTAAGATTTGGGCCTATGAAGTCCTTTTTTCGGTAAACAACATGCAACATGATTGCCTGTGGAGAGAGCTAGAGGGACTTGTATCACTGTGTAAAAGCCTGTGGCCGGGTAGGAGCCTGTGGTCCTGTGGAGAGAGCTGAAGGTGTTGTGGCCCTGTGGAAAGGCCTGTGACCCTGTATAGCGGTCCGTTGCCCTGTGGAGAGAGCTGGAGGGGCTCGTGCCCTATGGAAATGACTATGGCCATGCAGAAAGGCCTTTTGGCTTTGAAGAGGGGGCTTGTGCCCTGCAGACGGGCCCTGTGACTCTGTGGAGAGGGCTGTTGGGAGTTGTGGCCGTGTGGAAAGTGCATTTGGCCCTGTGGAGGTGAGCTATGGCCCTGTAAAGAGAGCTTCTTGTCCTGTGGAGAGAGCTGGAGGGTGTTGTGGCCATGTGGAAAGGTCTGTGGCCCTATGGATAGGCCCTTTGGCCTTGTGGAAGGGGCTGTGGCCCTGTGGTGAGAGGTGGAAGGAGTTGTGGGCTGTGGAAAAGCCTGTGGTCCTGTGGAGACAGCTGAAGGGGTTGAGGCCCTGTGGAAAGGCCTGTGACCCTGTATAGGGGTCTGTGGCCCCGCAGAGGGTGCATGTGGCGATGTAAAGAGAGCTGGAGGGAGTTGTGGCCTGAGGAAAAGGCCATGTGGAGTGGGCTGGAAAGGCCTGTGGAAGGCTCTGGAGTAAGATTTGGGCCTATGAAGTCCTTTGCAGTAAACAACATGCAACATGATTGCCTGTGGAGAGAGCTGGAGGGGCTTGTGGCACTGTGGAAAGGCCTGTGGCCCAGTAGGTGCCTGTGGTCCTGTGGAGAGAGCTGAAGGTGTTGTGGCCCTGTGGAAAGGCCTGTGACCCTGTATAGGGGTCCGTTGCCCTGTGGAGAGAGCTGGAAGTGCTCGTGCCCTATGGAAATGACTATGGCCATGTAGAAAGGCCTTTTGGCCTTGAAGACGGGGCTTGTGCCCTGCATACGGGCCTTGTGTCTCTGTGGAGAGAGCTAAAGGGGGCTGTGGCCGTTCAGAAAGTGCATTTGGCCCTGTGGAGGGGAGCTATGGCCCAGTAAAGAGAGCTTGTTGTCCTGTGGAGAAGAGTTGGAGGGGATTGTGGCCCTGTGGAAAGGCTTGGTGCCCGGCAGAAGTAGGCAGTGGTCCTGTGGAGACAGCTGAAGGGGTTGAGGCCCTGTGGAAAGGCCTGTGACCCTGTATAGGGGTCTGTGGCCCCGCAGAGGGGCATGTGGCGATGTAAAGAGAGCTGGAGGGAGTTGTGGCCTGAGGAAAACGCCATGTGGAGCGGGCTGGAGAGGGCTGTGGAAGGCTCTGGAGTAAGATTTGGGCCTATGAAGTCCTTTGCAGTAAACAACATGCAACATGATTGCCTGTGGAGAGAGCTGGAGGGGCTTGTGGCACTGTGGAAAGGCCTGTGGCCCAGTAGGAGCCTGTGGTCCTGTGGAGAGAGCTGAAGGTGTTGTGGCCCTGTGGAAAGGATTTTTAAGCGCAGCAGAAACGCTGCGGAAAAATCCGCAGCATGGGCATTAACATTGCGGAATGCCACTAAGTACCATGGGGTGCGGATTAACAAGTGTTTCACAAGCGTTTCCGCTGCGTAAATTACGCAACATATACGCTTGTAAATCGCTACGTGGGCACGCAGCCTGAGGCTGTGTTCACACACCACGCTTTTTTCCGGCCCGGAGGAGAAGTGATGTCACAGAGGAGGATGAAGAATCCTGTTCCTCCTCCCCTTTGTGACATGTCTGCCAGCCCCCCTTTCATTTTGTAATATATTACTATACAGTACGAAATCAAAATTAAATAAATCAAGATGTATTAAAAATAATAAAGAATTAATACTTACCCTTTCAGACGCTTTTCGGTCTATCCGGTGCAGAGCCAAGGCCACGTCCTGAGCGACAGGACCTTCCATGATGTCACAGGAAGGTCCTGTCGATTGGTATTTGGCCTTGGTTCTGCACCGGATAGCCCTAAAAGGCATCGGAAATGGTAAGTATTAATTCTATTGTGATGTCATAATACCCCACAACTATTAGTAGAGGCAAAAAAGTGACACATTTATTCCATTTTATTTATTGAAAGAAATTAGGCTTAAACCAAAAATGACATGATGGAGCGGATTGCCTGTAAAGATGCCTTCTTTTTAATGTATTGATCTTCATGGAATAAAGTAAAATTCATCATATGGAAACCGGTGCCAGCATTCCTTTTTTCATGTTTGGCTTTCAGGCGGTGGCCTACCGCCACTGAGCACCTGACCGGATCCACTGATTGGAAGGAGGGGGGAGCTTTCCATTTCCCAATTTTCTCATTTGGCTCCAAAAATAACATGTCAATCAAGAAAACTGGTATAAAGGAGCATGGCATAGGTGACATTTCTTTGCAAGCATTCAACCTGTGTAAAGAAAAAAAGAATATTAAACAGTGCAGTATACTATATCAGGTTCCTTTACTCGAGCTGACCAATGGTCAATAGGTCACTCAAATGAGTCCTTTTAACTGACTAAAGGGGGGTGGAGGAGGCTGTGGCCCTGATGAAAGAGCTGAAAAGGGTTGTAGCCTTGTAGAAGGAGCCTGTGGAGAGAGCTGGAGGGGGTTATTGCCTTGGGGAAATGCCTATGGCTCTGTGGAAGGGACCTGTGGCCCTTTGAAAAAGGCCTTTGGACTTGTGGAGGGGGCTGTGGCCTTGTAAAGGGAGCCTCTGTCCTTTTTGAGAGAGACAGAGGGGGTTGTGGCCTTATGGAAAAGCCTATGACACAGTGAAAGGGCCCTGTGGAGAGAGGTGAAGGCGGTTGTGGCCCTGTATAAATGCCTGTAAACCTGTAGAAGGAGCCTGTTGTTCTGTGGAGAGAGCTTGAGGGGGTTATGGCCCTATGGAAATGACTATGGCCCTGTGGAATGGACCTATGGCTCTTTGCAAAGGGCCTGTGGCCTTGTGGTGGGGGCCCTTGCCCTGTAGAAGGAGCCTGTGGCCCTCTTGAGAGAGCCAGAGGAGGTTGTGGCACTATTTAAAGGCCAGTGGCCCTGTAGAAAGGCCCCTTGGCCTTGATGAAGGGGCTTGTGCCCTGCAGACGGGCCCCATCACTCTGTGTAGAGAGCTGGAGGGGGTTGTGGCCATGTGGAAAGTGCATTTGGCCCTGTGGAGGGGAGCTATGGCCCTGTAAAGAGAGCCTGTTGTCCTGTGGAATTGGAGGGGATTGTGGCCCTGTGGAAAGGCTTGTGGCCGGTAGAAGGAGCCAGTGGTCCTGTGGAGAGATCTGAAGGGGTTGAGGCCCTGTGGAGAGGCCTTTGACCCTGTATAGGGGTCTGTTGCCCCGCAGAGGGGCATGTGGCGATGTAAAGACAGCTGGATGGAGTTGTGGCCTGTGGAAAAGGCCATGTGGAGCGTGCTGGAGGGGCCTGTGGAAGGCTCTGGAGTAAGATGGGGGCCTATGAAGTCCTTTGCAGTAAACATCTAAATTTTCAAGCTTCGTGTCCGATTTGCAACAGGGTTGACTCCAATGTTGCCGAACTGCAACAAAAATTGACTCTTGTTGCAAAAGTGCAACATGATTGCCTGTGGAGAGAGCTGGATGGTGCTTGTGGCACTGTGGAAAGACCTGTGGCCCGGTAGTAGCCTGTGGTCCTGTGGAGATAGCTGAAGGTGTTGTGGCCCTGTGGAAAGGCCTGTGACCCTGTATAGGGGTCCGTTGCCCTGTGGAGAGAGCTGGAGGGGCTTGTGCCCTATGGAAATGACTATGGCCATGTAGAAAGGCCCTTTGGCCTTGAAGAGGGGGCTTGTGTCCTGCAGACGGGCCCTGTGTCTCTGTGGAGAGAGCTAAAGGGGGCTGTGGCCGTGCAGAAAGTGCATTTGGCCCTGTGGAGGGGAGCTATGGCTCTGTAAAGAGAGCTTGTTGTCCTGTGGAGAAGAGTTGGAGGGGATTGTGGCCCTGTGGAAATGCTTGTGGCCCGGCAGAAGGAGCCAGTGGTCCTGTGGAGAGAGCTGAAGGGGTTGAGGCCCTGTGGAAAGGCCTGTGACCCTGTATAGGGGTCTGTGGCCCTGCAGAGGGGCATGTGGCGATGTAAAGAGAGCTGGAGGGAGTTGTGGCCTGCGGAAAAGGCCATGTGGAGCGGGCTGGAGGGGCCTGTGGAAGGGTCTGAAGTAAGATTTGGGCCTATGAAGTCCTTTTTTTCGGTAAACAACATGCAACATGATTGCCTGTGGAGAGAGCTAGAGGGACTTGTAGCACTGTGGAAAAGCCTGTGGCCAGGTAGGAGCCTGTGGTCCTGTGGAGAGAGCTGAAGGTGTTGTGGCCCTTTGGAAAGGCCTGTGACCCTGTATAGGTGTCCGTTGCCCTGTGGAGAGAGCTGGAGGGGCTTGTGCCCTATGGAAATGACTATGGCCATGTAGAAAGGCCCTTTGGCCTTGAAGAGGGGGCTTGTGTCCTGCAGACGGGCCCTGTGTCTCTGTGGAGAGAGCTAAAGGGGGCTGTAGCCGTGCAGAAAGTGCATTTGGCCCTGTGGAGGGGAGCTATGGCTCTGTAAAGAGAGCTTGTTGTCCTGTGGAGAAGAGTTGGAGGGGATTGTGGCCCTGTGGAAATGCTTGTGGCCCGGCAGAAGGAGCCAGTGGTCCTGTGGAGAGAGCTGAAGGGGTTGAGGCCCTGTGGAAAGGCCTGTGACCCTGTATAGGGGTCTGTGGCCCCGCAGAGGGGCATGTGGCGATGTAAAGAGAGCTGGAGGGAGTTGTGGCCTGCGGAAAAGGCCATGTGGAGCGGGCTGGAGGGGCCTGTGGAAGGGTCTGAAGTAAGATTTGGGCCTATGAAGTCCTTTGCAGTAAACATCTACATTTTCAAGCTTCGTGTCCGATTTGCAACAGGGTTGACTCCAATGTTGCCGAACTGCAACAAAAATTGACTCTTGTTGCAAAAGTGCAACATGATTGCCTGTGGAGAGAGCTGGATGGTGCTTGTGGCACTGTGGAAAGACCTGTGGCCCGGTAGTAGCCTGTGGTCCTGTGGAGAGAGCTGAAGGTGTTGTGGCCCTGTGGAAAGGCCTGTGACCCTGTATAGGGGTCCGTTGCCCTGTGGAGAGAGCTGGAGGGGCTTGTGCCCTATGGAAATGACTATGGCCATGTAGAAAGGCCTTTTGGCCTTGAAGAGGGGGCTTGTGCCCTGCAGACGGGCCTTGTGTCTCTGTGGAGAGAGCTAAAGGGGGCTGTGGCCATGCAGAAAGTGCATTTGGCCCTGTGGAGGGGAGCTATGGCCCGGTAAAGAGAGCTTGTTGTCGTGTGGAGAAGAGTTGGAGGGGATTGTGGCCCTGGGGAAAGGCCTGTGACCCTGTATAGGGGTCCGTTGCCCTGTGGAGAGAGCTGGAGGGGCTCGTGCCCTATGGAAATGACTATGGCCATGTAGAAAGGCCCTTTGGCCTTGAAGAGGGGGCTTGTGTCCTGCAGACGGGCCCTGTGTCTCTGTGGAGAGAGCTAAAGGGGGCTGTAGCCGTGCAGAAAGTGCATTTGGCCCTGTGGAGGGGAGCTATGGCTCTGTAAAGAGAGCTTGTTGTCCTGTGGAGAAGAGTTGGAGGGGATTGTGGCCCTGTGGAAATGCTTGTGGCCCGGCAGAAGGAGCCTATGGTACTGTGGAGAGTGTTGAAGGGGTTGTTTGCCCGCAGAGGGGCATGTAGTGATGTAAAGAGAGCTGGAGTGAGTTTTGCTCTGCTAAAAAAGGCCATGTGGAGTGGGCTGGAGGGGCCTGTGGAAGGCTCTGGAGTAAGATTGGGGCCTATGAAGTCTTTTGCAGTAAACAACATGCAACATGATTGCCTGTGGAAAGAGCTGGAGGGGCTTGTGGCACTGTGTAAAGGCCTGTGGCCCGGTAGGAGCCTGTGGTCCTGTGGAGAGAGCTGAAGGGGCTTGTGGCCCTGTGGAAAGGCCTGTGACCCTGTATAGTGGTCTGTTGCCCTGTGGAGAGAGCTGGAGGGGCTTGTGGCCCTGAGGAAAGGGCCTATGGCCCTGTGGAGAGAGCTGAAGGTTGGTGCGGCCCTGTGGAAAGGCCTGTGACCCTGAAGAGGGATCTGTGGCCCTTCAAATGGGCCTGTTGCCCTGTGGAGAGAGCTGGAGTGGGTTATGGCCCTGTGGAAATGCCTATGGCACTGCAGAAAGGGACCTCTGGCCCTTTGCAAAGGGTCATTGGCCTTGTGGAGTGGGCTATTGCCCTGTTGACGGGCCTGTGGCCCTGTGTGATTGTTGATAGCCTGACAAATCATCCCATAAAAACTTGCATATTTTTCAAGGATCCTGTAGCTTAAAGATGTTTCCTGACAATTCACTTTAATGTTCAGGAAGCATCCTACAGCAACAAGATTCTTAAAAAATACACAAGTGTTAAACACTGTGTAGCTTTCTGGTTACTTACCAATTAATCTTCTCTGCTGCAACTTGAGTAGTGCTTCTTACCTTTGACCTACAGGAAGAGGTGTGCATGAGAGAGAGTCATTGAGAGGCACATAGAGGCAAAGAAGGGAGCAAAGGGGCAAAGGTAGGCACATAGAGGGATGCAAAAGGTAAATAGAAGCACAGGGAGGGACAGAGAGGCACAGAGACCGATAGAGAGCCACAGATGGGCAAAGACAGAGATTGAGAGGCTCGTGAAGGCACAGAGACAAAAAAAGGCACTTTGGATGGAAAGAGAGCACCAGAGAGAGAGCATGCGAGAGAGTGGTGCAATGGGGAGAGATCAAAAGCGAGCGCCAGTGATGCACTGGAGACTGAGAGAGCACAAAAGAGAGCAGTGCACTATAAAGACAGAGGAGTGCCAGAGAGCGGTGCACTGGAAAGAGAGTGAAAGAGCACCAGAGAGCATTGCACTGCGGAGAGAGAAAGAGAGAAAGAGACAGAAAGCAGTGTGCCAGTGTAAAAGGGCACCAGAGAGTGATGCACTGACTGGACAAATGGTCATTTTTATAGGCAGTTCTACATGTCGGGTTGCTGGACAGCTGGGGGTCATGCTTACCGTTGTTAGGGATGGTAATATATTCTGCTTCCCTAGGCCTGATTTCCAGGGACTGCACTGCTCTGACTGGCAGGAGCACTTTTATGGCTACCTGACCTTTAAATTATTATGGATTCTAGTAATACTGACAAAGCATTAGACTAAACGGCTCAGAAACCTGACGGTAGTAAATGATTGTGCCATTTGAACAGTTGTCAGAATTGTTTCATCATAGCCATAGGACTTCCACTTTATATTTATCTTTAAAATAGTTATTAAAAGGACTCTGTCACCAGGTTTTTGACATCCCATCGGACAGCAGCATAATGTAGAGATAGAAATCCTGATCCAGCAATGTTTCACTTACTGAGCTCCTTGCTGTCATTTTGATAAAATTACTGTTTTCTCTGTTGCAGATTTGGCAGCTCCCAAGTATGACTTGACTACTGGAGTAGTGCTCTAATGATAATCTCCAGATGATTTAACAGTGTTTTAATGCAAACTACACTGAGCAGCCTAGTAAGTGATACATCACTGGAATAAAGATGTCTGTGTCCACATTATGGTGCGCTCAGATGAGATGGCTAAAACCTGGTGACATAATCCCTTTAACACTAATACAAACAGTACAAATGTTTATAATAAAGAAAATCTTCTCCCATTGCTTCGAGGGCCCCGTTCACCTGGAATTGTAGAACAACCTAGAATAGAAAAGAAACAAATAAAACATGAATTCAGAAACTTTAACAAGACCGGAACTTTAGTCTCCGAAACGCCTCATTCTTTCTTGGGAGCTGATCACTGCCGTCTTCTTAATCTCTTTAAAGGAAAGAAGGGGAATACATACAGTTATATGAAAAAGTTTGGGCACCCCTATTAATCTTAAGCTTAATGTTTTATAAAAATTGGTGTTTTTGCAACAGCTATTTCAGTTTGAGATATGTAATAACTGTTGGACACAGTAATGTTTCTGCCTTGAAATGAGGTTTATTGTACTAACAGAAAATGTGCAATCTGCATTCAAACAAAATTTGTCAGGTGCATAAGTATGGGCACCCTTATCATTTTCTTGTTTTAAATACTCCTACCTACTTTTTACTGACTTACTAAAGCACTTTTTTTGGTTTTGTAACCTCATTGAGCTTTGAACTTCATAGCCAGGTGTATGCAATCATGAGAAAAGCTACTTAAAGTGGCCACTTGCAAGTTGTGCTCCTGTTTGAATCTCCTCTGAAGAGTGGCATCATGGGCTCCTCAAAACAACTGTCAAATGATCTGAAAACAAAGATTATTCAACATAGTTGTTCAGGAGAAGGATACAAAAAGGTATCTCAGAGATTTAACCTGTCAGTTTCCACTGTGAGGAACATAGTAAGGAAATGGAAGAACACAGGGACAGTTCTTGTTAAGGCCAGAAGTGGCAGGCCAAGAAAAACATCAGAAAGGCAGAGAAGAAGAATGGTGAGATCAGTCAAGGACAATCCTCAGACCACCTCCAGAGAGCTGCAGCATCAACTTTCTGCAGATGGTGTCACTGTGCATCGGTCAACTATACAACACACTTTGCACAAGGAGAAGCTGTATGGGAGAGTGATGCGAAAGAAGCCGTTTCTGCAAGCACGCCACAAACAGAGTCGGCTGAGGTATGCAAAAGCACATTTGGAGAAGCCAATTTCTTTTTGGAAGAAGGTCCTGTGGACTGATGAAACCAATATTGAGTTGTTTGGTCATACAAAAAGGCGTTATGCATGACGGAAAAAAAATACAGCATTCCAAGAAAAACACTTGCTACCCACAGTAAAATTTGGTGGAGGTTCCATCATTCTTTGGGGCTGTGTGGCCAATGCCGGCACCGGGAATCTTGTTAAAGTTGAGGGATGCATGGATTCCACTCAGTATCCGCAGATTCTTGACAATAATGTTCAAGAATCAGTGACAAAGTTGAAGTTACGCAGGGGATGGATCTTTCAGCAAGACAATGATCCAAAACACCGCTCCAAATCTGCTCAGGCATTCATGCAGAGGAACAATTATAATGTTCTGGAATGGCCATCCCAGTCCCCAGACCTGAATATCATTGAACATCTGTGGGATCATTTGAAGAGGGCTGTCCATGCTCGGCGACCATCAAACTTAACTGAACTGGAATTGTTTTGTAAAGAGGAATGGTCAAAAATACCTTCATCCAGGATCCAGGAAATCATTAAAAGCTACAGGAAGCGACTAGAGGCTGTTATTTTTGCAAAAGGAGGATCTACTAAATATTAATGTCACTTTTCTGGTGAGGTGCCCATACTTATGCACCTGTCAAATTTTGTTTGAATGCAGATTGCACATTTTCTGTTAGTACAATAAACCTCATTTCAAGGCAGAAACATTACTGTGTCCAACAGTTATTACATATATCAAACTGAAATAGCTGTTGCAAAAACACCAATTTTTATAAAACATTAAGCTTAAGATTAATAGGGGTGCCCAAACTTTTTCATATAACTGTATGTTAAAACCGAAATGTTTATTGTTCAAGGACAATGTGAATGAGTACCGTATATTCCGGCGTATAAGACGACCTGGTGTATAAGACGACCCCCCTACTTTCCTGTTAAAATATAGAGTTTAGGATATATTAACCGTATAAGACTACCCCTTTTCCAACGCATACCAAACACCAGTAAAAATAAAAAAAAAACAGATTTGAATTTAACATGGTCCTTTTTTAATTTAAATTCTTATGACATGCAGGTATATAGCAGGAAAACTGTCACTCATAAACATATTAAAATAGGGGGGACCCCACGTCATTTTTTGGGGGGGTCCCCCATTCTAATAGCTAGTAAAGGCTAGGTATTCAGCTGGGGGCTGATATTAGTAGCCTGGGAAGCTCCGTGGGTATTACCCTCTTCCCAGACTTCAAACATCTGCCCCAGCCGTCTGCTTAACCTCCGCTAGAGACTATAATGATGGTGGATCCCACGCCAATTTTCTTTTTAAAAAATCCTTTATTTTAACACTAAATGACAATTGAGGGGTTAATAAAGATGCAGTCCCTAAATTATTAATTTTGTAATTAATTTTTCCCAAAAATGTTGACGTGGGGCTTCGCCATATTTTTGTGTCCAGCCAGGTACAGCAGGCAGGAACGGGCTGCACCCAACCACCAGCTGCCTATTTGTACCTGGCCGGACACAACAATATAGGGAAGCCCTTTTTTTTTTTAATTATTTCATGAAATAATTTAAAAAAAAAATACGTGGGGCTTCGCCCTATTTTTGTGTCCAGCCAGGTACAACTAGGCAGCTGGGGGCTGGAATCTGCAGCGCAGGGAGACCCAAGCTTTCTGGGCCCCCCCCCCCGCTGCAAATTGCAGTCCGCAGCCACCCCGGAAAATGGCGCGTTCATAGAAGCGCCATCTTCTGGCGCTGTACCCAACTCATCCAGGGCCCTGGTGCGGTGGCTCACTGGGTAATAAAGGGGTTAGGGCCAGCTTGGCATTATCAGCTGGCCCTAAGCCCGAAATTCATGGGGTCACGCCAATATTAGACATGACCACCATGAATTTCTAGTAAAGTATTTAAAAAAACACAACACCCAGAAAAAAGTCCTTTAATTGAAATAAAGACACAATTCTTTATTGTTCTAAATTAAACCATACTTACCATCACGCCCATTCCAGCTGAAGCCAACGATCTCCTGCAATAAAAGTAAAATAATAAAGCAACCTCATCCTTACCTCTCCATGGTTCCCAGGACCGGTCCAGCTCTGCTACATTCACATGACAGGCTGCACCGCAGCAGAACGCTGCCGTTCAGCTTGCCATGCGGCAGACACTGAGAAGCGCAGGCATGCTTGTGCTCCTCAGTGTCTGACTGTGACGGCATCCAGATGAGCCGAGATCATGTCCAATGAACTCGGCTCACCTCATGCACGTCACTGACAGCGTGGGAAAATTCTCCTGCTCCCCGCATGCGCAGTAGAAGTTTCCCACGCTGTCAGTGACGGACGTCCAGGAGGTGAGCTGAGTTCATTGTCGGCTCATCTGGATGCCGTCACAGTCAGACACTGAGGAGCACAAGCATGCCTGCGCTTCAGTGTCTGCAGGATGACAGGCTGGATGGCAGCGTTCTGCTGCGGTCCAGCCTGTCATCTCGATGTAGCAGAGCTGGACCTGTCCTGGGAACCATGGAAAGGTAAGGATGAGGTTGGTTTATTATTTTTCTTTTATTGCAGGAGATCGTTGGCTTCAGCTGGAATGGGCGTGATGGTAAGTATAGTTTAATTTAGAACAATAAAGATTTGTGTCTTTATTTCAATTAAAGGAGTTTATTCTGGGTGTTTGTGTTTTTTTTTTAACTTTGACTATGGGGTTAGCAATGGGGGTGTCTTATAGACGCCTCTCCATTACTAACCTGGGCTTGATGTCAGCTGGCATTATAAGCTGACATCAACCCCAGCCCTATTACCCCCTGCCACCGCTACAGGGCAGCGTGGAAGAGCGAGGCTAAGTGCCAGAATTGGTGCATCCTATGAATGCGCCATTTCTGGGGCGGCTGACGGCTGGTGTTTCTAGCCTGGGAGGGGGCCAATATTCATGGCTCCCTTCCTGGGCTATTAATATCAGCCCCCAGCTGTCTGCCTAGCCTTTGCTAGCTATTAAAATAGGGGGGACCCCACGTCATTTTTTTTGGGGGGTCCCCCATTTTAATAGCTAGTAAAGGCTATGTATTCAGCTGGGGGCTGATATTAGTAGCCTGGGAAGCTCCGTGGGTATTATCCCCTTCCCAGGCTTCAAACATCTGCCCCAGCCGTCTGCTTAACCTCCGCTAGAGACTAAAATTAAGGGGAACCCCACGCCAATTTTTTTTTTAATAAATCCGTTATTTTAACACTAGATGACAAGTACAGTAACCAGCACTGTCACTGTACTTCATATATATGTGACTGACATGTTTCTATCTATCTAATCTATGTGTGATGCTCTATCTTTCTGTTCTAAATTGTCGGGTACAGATGCTGAATTGCCGGCCGGCTTTTTTAAAGAGACGGTGCATGAAAACACTATTATTTGTTTTAATAAATCCTTTACACTAAATGACAAGTACAGTAAGCAATACTGTCACTGTACTTCATATATATGTGACTGACATGTTTCTATCTATCTAATCTATGTGTGAAGCTCTATTCTTTCTATTCTAAATTGTCGGGTGCCGGCTTATGCCGCTGCTGAATTGCCGGCTTTTCATATATTGTCACAGAAGCGATGCGAACTTCCCAGCTCCGGACACAGCGCAGCGCTTCTGTGACAAGTGAAAGCTGTCGGCACAGAAGCCCTGCGCTGTGTCCGGAGCTGGGAATACGCAGCGATGTGTCCGTTTCAGCACAGAAGCGCTGACTATCTGGACCTACCGCCGCCGTATTTTAACTCCCTCCACCTTATATTAACTCCGACATGGCAGGGATACGGCCACGGCAGCTTATTAACACCCCCAGAGTATCCCCGCATGTCAATTTCTGAAAGTTCAAAAGCATTACCGGCGTATAAGACGACCCCAGACTAGACAGAAGATTTTTCAGTCTTCAAAAGTCGTCTTATACGCCGGAATATACGGTATATTGACCAATTACCCTGGGTGTTTCCTTTTCCTCAACTGCATCCCTGTCTTCATGGACCTTGTTGTGACCCTAGGTTCGATTGGTGCTCTCCGCCTGATATAAATAATAACATTACATTTTCTGGGCACTTAGAGTGGTATAAGGATATCTTCTATCAATCCTAAAAGTTTAGGCATCGAGGTTTGTTCTGCGATGGAGATATCATCAATAAACGCCTGTAATATACCCTTCCGCATACTGTCTACAAGTGGCCGCTACTGAGAGCACTTTGCCTGGGTATAGGTGCTGAGGATGCTCGGAAGAACAAGTCATTGTCCATAACATCACAAGCTATGTACAGTTTGCCAACTCCTACTAGCTTGCTTGATTTAATAATATACCCACCTTTGAGTCTTAGTATTTAAATTTGACACACCGAGGTCCTCTGTTTCACCCTGGGCACTGTAGTCTTCAGCTTGCTGGACCATTTGCTCCTCTTCTCCATTGCTCCCTTCTGCTTCTCTTTAGGGGAGATAGAAAACAGAATATTACATTTTATCAACAATTTGGTGAAATAGATCATAACTGCTTTGCAATAAATTACCTTGAGCTGCTGGGTTGAGGTTGATTTTCCGATGATTTCCCTGCTGCCAAGACCAGTGTGTATGCTTGGCAGAGTTCTCCTAACGTTTTTTCTCTGTAATTCCTCTCTGCTGTCATGTTGGAATGACTGAGATATTTGGAGAAAAGATACCTCTGTGTCTCTGTTAAATGTGACACGGTCCATGTTTCACAAGTTTTTCTTGCCACCTGACTAGAGATGGATTTAAATTTGTACCTAGATAGCAATAGAGTAGATCATAAATACATGGCACAACATCTAATATGTAGGATTTTTAACTTTTAAGACTTACTTCTTCTGGTAGCGATGAAGGTCGGTGGATACATTATATATCTGTCTTCCTGTAGTCGATAAGAAGAATTTATCTGGACTGTCTTTTTTGGCCAGCACCCGTCTCACTTTTTTAAAGTAGATGTTAAACCACTGTAAATAAACAAAACAAAAAACAGTAAACCACTTAATAAAAATTGAGTTGGGCCCTTCAATATTAAGATAAGAAAATTTGAAATAGACTAAATTAATTACTGGAGTCAATGACCGCACCAACGTGAGGGAGGGATGTGCCTGACCAGGAGAGCGAAACCTACAGACTAAAAGGGCGGTATCTCTCCTCCGCCTCAGTTGGATTTCAGAGCATGATAGGAACCACACAATCTAAATATATAGAAAAGTCACCTCACACCAAACATATGTCAGACTATAAACTGCCCACCATTCATTTAAAGTGCAGAACATCTGTGATAAGGGAGAGCATATCTGTTCCTACTGATAATGCATTCTGGATGCTGCTGCAACAAGCATTATTGTTAAGAAAATGCACTATTCTGGACACCGATACTATGGTTTAGCATCCTGGATACTGCAGGGAAATAAGGGAAAGACTCCCAACACACCTGCATGAGGATGTAGCACCAAGTTGTCCTGTAAAATCTGGTTAAAGGGAGGATCTACTAAAAGGGACAGAATGCCACTAATCCTACGGGTTGAAGTCATGACAACTAACAGATCCCTCTCTAATGTGGGTGCCGTCGTAGTGACAGGAACATTTTACCTTTTCTTCTTCTTCAGTAAGCACAAAACAGGCTACTTGGTGGGCAGCAGTCTTATGGCATTTAACTCCGACAATTATTAGCTGTTCATTTTGATAGATGTGACGCATCCTCTCTGTCCACTCAGAAACCTGTGAGTCAAGACATGGGAAAGTTAGATAGACATGTGGCTTTAAATCAGGATAATGAGTAGGTTGTTACTTACCGTCATGTTTCTGACAACTCCTGGTCTTTGTAAGTGTTTTAGTATGATTAAGGCCTCAAGGTAATAGAGAATCTCCAACTGATGCACTTCATTTCGGGATCCTCCTTGGACATCCTCGATGGCTTGCAGGAAAGCTGGCTTTGCAACGGTCAGGATCTCCTGGCATTGCTGAGGTGTTTTGTCCAATTTATGCAACTCCAGGTACCTAAGAGAAAGATTAATAAATGTGACTGATAGGTGAGGCCTATTTTTAAGTCATGTATGAAAAATCCTGGCGGGAGAGAGAAAAGAGAAAAAATAATAATTGTGCATACATCTGAAAGGATAAAAATTAGCTGACATACCTTTTGCTGACAACTTCTTTTGCAACTCCCTTGGAAAATTTCTTCTGAATATCCGCAGTCACATATTGGAAATACTTCATTGCCTTGAAGAGTTTTTCATTTTTATCGCGTAAATTGGTTGCAAATAGTTGATAATGTACAAATTTCCGGACATTCTTAATGTAGTTGGTGACAGTTTGGTTGCACAGACCGAGATCTTGAATGTTTTTGAAAAATAAATGGGCGTTTTCAATCTTTGTCGCAAAGTTGAGGCTCACACGGCATTTGTTCATAAAGTATAAAAACCTTGACACATTTTCAGCAATTTGTTTGTATCTTTCCAGCTTGCAATGGTTCTGCAAATAAGAGGAAAAACCTTTTAATATTGGATGAGACAGAGAATGGCGATCATAATAACCTGCATCTTTCATTTTGATCCTCTTGTCAACAGTCCATTTCTGGCTTGTCATCCTACAAATTTGGAAGAAAGAACAACAGGTCAGAGTAGAAACAAATTACAACTTTGAGAAAAATACTGTGTAAGCATATACAGCATATATATATAGTGACGTCCTGCCAATGGCAGTAGACTATGCAGCCGCTATGGGGCCTGTGAGTCCAGGGTTCCCTGTAACGACGCATTCATGGGGCCCTCACCCAGTGGAAGAATCTGGGGAAATGTCGGGGACCTTGACAGCTGGGGGTTCCACTCACCGTTGTCAGGGGTGGTAAACATTTCTGTGTCCCCAGGCCCGATTTCTGTGGACCCCAGTGCTCTGACTGGCAGCAGCACTTTGCTGACTGCCTGCCCTTTATACGCAGCATCCACTGCTGAACACTGCGTGTTCTGAAGTTCATCTGTGGGTAAAGCTAGTACATCATCCTCTACTGGCCCACAGATGAAAATCGTAATGGCAGTGCATTTTAGTATGCCCCGCCAAAGCTGTGTGCCCCACAGAGCTGTCTGTGTGTAGGGCACTTTTTTGGCATCCTGTTTTATGGCTGCAATGGAAGGGAAATCTATTGCCTAAAATAGGAGAAAAAATTACTTTGTAAGGGCTGTAAAGTTGTGGGATATGCTATTAATTGTCCCAGTTAAACATTATTTGTATTGTTTTTTTGCTCTATATATATATATATATATAGATAGATAGATATAAAAGCATGATGAGTGAGAATGTTACACACACTAACTGACCTCGGCCTGTCTTCATCTGTTTGGCTGGTATTTTCCTCTCTTTCTCTGGTCTCTGGTTGTTGATCGGCTTCACTGTCGGATGTTTCAGAGGATGTATAGTCTTCTGCAGCTGAAAGATGCACCAATTCAGGATTTGATATGGCTCGGCGTGCCGATGTGCCAGTTGATGTAGATGGCTCCTCATCTTCAACAGTCCTGTAAATTATAAAAATCCTTAGTAATAACGTGAAGTACAATCTTGAGTAGGCCAGCAGTGTTGACAATTTTTTAAAGTGGCCTAAAAGCCAGGATGTGCTGAGGCCAAGGCAATGTTTGAGCAAGGGATTAAAGTAAATTCCTTGTATAAATTTACACTCACCTGTAGACATCATAATCCTCTGTGACAGGCGGCTCTTCCTCTGGGACGGGCGGCTCTTCCTCTGGGACGGGCGGCTCTTCCTCTGGGACGGGCGGCTCTTCCTCTGGGACGGGCGGCTCTTCCTCTGGGACGGGCGGCTCTTCCTCTGGGACGGGCGGCTCCTCCTCGATGACTGTAGACATTTCCTCCTCAACAGACATCACTTCCTCCTCATTAGGCAGCTCTTGCTCACTGGTTGTCAGCTCATCCTGCACAGGTGATGCCCCCTCATCTTCAACAATCCTGTAAATATAAAATACACGTGATTATTTGGCATAGTTCAGAACATATATGCAAATCTATAAAGCTTACACAAGTATGAACATCAGTATTCAAAGAATAAGATGCTAGTGGGGCATATCTGGCCATAGTTGGTTTCTCGGGTACTATAAACCCTCTGTCCTCCAGGAAGGAGATAAGATCGTCCTTTGTAGTGATCTCTGGAATCTTGTCATAAGGGATATATGTTCCTTTTGTTGCAATTGCTATCAGTGAGTTTCTAGATTCTTTCACTAGCGCATCCTTCTCCTCTTCTGTACAGTATCTAAGGCATTGTCGTGTAAGGTGCTGTGGCAGTTGAGTAAATGTTTTGTAACATAGTGGACATGTCTTCAGCATCCTGAAGCCGCTGTAAAAAAGAAAAATGTAAGATCAGGAACAATATCAGTGAGAATCTAGCTTTTCCACCCACTAATATCAACCAGCATTTTTTATGTTTCAGCAGGATAACTGGATTTCAAAAATCTGATTTTTTTTTTACAACAAATACACAGCTCATGAGAAAAGGCACGTCTCATCATTGCCATAGATTTTTTTTAAAAAGATGAGGGCTGGCTCTAGAGTGTATTTTGACCACCAATAGCCAGCCCTCATTTTTGGTCACAAAAACGGACAAACGTACACAATTTTTTAAGGAGCAATTGTTTAGCACAAGTTAATGCACTTTTATAGCATACTACACAAATTGTGTCAATATTGTGCACATAACACATGCGGTTTTTTATCATATGCATGTTCCTAGATCTTGCGCAAATCTGAGGTTTTGCAAGAATTATTTAGATTGACAAAGATACCGTGCAAAAAATTAATGTGGTATTGACTATGCAAATGCTTATACAGTTTTGCACATGACCGGTACTCATTTATCAGTCAAAAAGGAGAAAAAACGAGTGAGCGAGCAAGTACATATACAGTTTAAAGCCTTTTCACACTGCAAACTTTGAAAGATACAGAAAGACCGCGCCAAAAACATAAACCCTTTCTGTGACTGAGCCTGAACAATTGCAAGCCTTAACATGATGTTAGAATACACTTTCACACCACAATCCTTCCCCCTCCCCCCACCACAGTAATACAACCAAGCTAAAAAGTTTGCAGAGGTCACAGAGAGGACATCAGATTAGGCACCTGATTCCAGTACAAACTATATGAGTACAAGCATACTTATACACCTGATTCCAGTACAAGCTATATGAGTACAAGTATACTTATACACCTGATTCCAGTACAAGCTATATGAGTACAAGTATACTTATACACCTGATTCCAGTACAAGGTCAGATGATGCTGCAGTATAGTTAGGCACCTGATCCCAATACATGCTGTATGTTAACTTCTTCTGCAAATACTCCCATGGTCTCAGTGTACCCCAGAATGCATGCTGCAATGGTGTCCAGAAAGAGTATTTCTAGAAGCAACACATACCTCTGCAGATTCATATTTCCCTCCCACTCACTATCCCACCAGGTGTACTTACCTTCTTTTGGGCGGCATGGTTGTAATTGGCTAAGGTCACAGCTTCTCTTGTGCACTAATCACCCTTGTTGCTCCTGAGCACTGGATCAAATTAAACTTCCCTCCAAAACTCCTTTTCCTTTTCCTAAAATGATGCACTTGTCAGTGATTGGTTTATTTGAATGTAAATCATGAATCTGCTCCGATTGGTTAATGCAACTTAGTAGGCGTAGCTTTTTCTTGATGAGAGCTGGCTACAGGTACTTCCAGGACGACCCGTAGCCAGCCCTCACCCTTGGATTAGCTCAATGAGGATGAGAGCTGGCTACAGGTACTTCCAGGATGACCCGTAGCCAGCCCTCACCCTTGGAATCGTTCAATGAGGATGAGAGCTGGCTACAGGTACTTCCAGGATGACCCGTAGCCAGCCCTCACCCTTGGAATAGCTCAATGAGGATGAAAGCTGGCTACAGGTACTTCCAGGACGACCCGTAGCCAGCCCTCACCCTTGGAATAGCTCAATGAGGATGAGAGCTGGCTACAGGTACTTCCAGGATGACCCGTAGCCAGCCCTCACCCTTGGAATCGTTCAATGAAGGTGAGGGCTGGCTACTGGTTTGATGATACCAAAAGCACTTAAAATTCAATCTGCAACAAAAAAGTCGCTCTGACGCCGCCGTTCAGGGCTGCGTCCGTTATCACGCTCATCTGATGAATTACGGAAAAAAAACGTAAACTTTATAGTTTTTTTGGCGCTCTTATTTCACCGCCCGTTCCTACGTGCCGCCATTCAGCGCAGCTTCCGTTATCACGCTCATCTAATGAATTATGGAAAAAAAACGTAAACTTTATAATTTTTTTGCCGCGCTTATTTCACCGCCCGTTCCCACGCGCCGCGGTACAGCGCACCTTCCGTTATCACGCTCATCTTATGAATTACGGAAAAAAACGTAAACTTTATAGTTTTTTTGGCGCGCTTATTTCACCGCCCGTTCCTACGCGCCGCCGTTCAGCGCAGCTTCCGCTATCACGCTCATCTGATGAATTACGGAAAAAACCCGAAAACTTTATAGTTTTTTGGCGCGCTTATTTCACCGCCCGATCCTACGCGCCACCGTTCAGCGCACCTTCCGTTATCACGCTCATCTGATGAATTACGGAAAAAAAACGTAAACTTTATAGTTTTTTTGGCGCTCTTATTTCACCGCCTGTTCCTACGCGCCGCCGTTCAGCGCAGCTTCCGTTATCACGCTCATCTGATGAATTGCGGAAAAAAAACGTAAAATTTATATTTTTTTGGGCGCGCTTATTTCACCGCCCGTTCCTACGCGCCGCCGTTCAACGCAGCGTCCGTTATCACGCCCATCTAATGAATTATGGAAAAAAAACGTAAAGTTTATAGTTTTTTTGGCGCGCTTATTTCACCGCCCGATCCTACGCGCCGCCGTTCAGCGCACCTTCCGTTATCACGCTCATCTGATGAATTACGGAAAAAAAACGTAAACTTTATAGTTTTTTTGGCGCTCTTATTTCACCGCCCGTTCCTACGCGCCGCCGTTCAGCGCAGCTTCCGTTATCACGCTCATCTGATGAATTGCGGAAAAAAAACGTAAATTTTATAGTTTTTTTGGCGCGCTTATTTCACCGCCCGTTCCTACGTGCCGCCGTTCAGCGCAGCGTCCGTTATCACCCTCATCTGATGAATTACGGAAAAAAAACGTAAACTTTATAGTTTTTTTGGCGCGCTTATTTCACCGCCCGTTCCTATGCGCCGCCGTTCAGCGCAGCGTCCGTTATCACGCTCAATGAGGATGAGAGCTGGCTACAGGTGCCTCCAGGGCGACACCTAGCCAGCCCTCACCCTTGGAATAGCTCAATGAGGATGAGAGCTGGCTACAGGTGCCTCCAGGGCGACCCCTAGCCAGCCCTCACCCTTGGAGCAGCTCAATGAGGATGAGAGCTGGCTACAGGTGCCTCCAGGGCGACCCCTAGCCAGCCCTCACCCTTGGAGCAGCTCAATGAGGATGAGAGCTGGCTACAGGTGCCTCCAGGGCGACCCCTAGCCAGCCCTCACCCTTGGAGCAGCTCAATGAGGATGAGAGCTGGCTACAGGTGCCTCCAGGGCGACCCCTAGCCAGCCCTCACCCTTGGAGCAGCTCAATGAGGATGAGAGCTGGCTACAGGTGCCTCCAGGGCGACCCCTAGCCAGCCCTCACCCTTGGAGCAGCTCAATGAGGATGAGAGCTGGCTACAGGTGCCTCCAGGGCGACCCCTAGCCAGCCCTCACCCTTGGAGCAGCTCAATGAGGATGAGAGCTGGCTACAGGTTTGATGATACCAAAAGCACTTAAAATTCAATCTGCAACAAAAAAAAGTCGCTCTGACGCCGCCGGTAAGGGCTGCGTCCGTTATCACGCTCATCTGATAAATTACAGAAAAAAAACGTAAACTTTATCGTTTTTTTGGCGCACTTATTTCACCGCCCGCTCCTACGTGCCGCCGTTCAGCACAGCATCCGTTATCACGCTCATCTGATGAATTACGGAAAAAAAACGTAAACTTTATAGTTTTTTTGGCGCGCTTATTTCACCGCCCGTTCCTACGCGTCGCCATTCAGCGCAGCGTCCGTTATCACGCTCATCTGATGAATTACGGAAAAAAAACGTAAATTTTATAGTTTTTTTGGCGCGCTTATTTCACCGCCCGTTCCTATGCGCCGCCGTTCAGCGCAGCGTCCGTTATCACGCTCAATGAGGATGAGAGCTGGCTACAGGTGCCTCCAGGGCGACACGTAGCCAGCCCTCACCCTTGGAATAGCTCAATGAGGATGAGAGCTGGCTACAGTTGCCTCCAGGGCGACCCCTAGCCAGCCCTCACCCTTGGAATAGCTCAATGAGGATGAGAGCTGGCTACAGGTGCCTCCAGGGCGACCCGTAGCCAGCCCTCACCCTTGGAATAGCTCAATGAGGATGAGAGCTGGCTACAGGTGCCTCCAGGGCGACCCCTAGCCAGCCCTCACCCTTGGAATAGCTCAATGAGGATGAGAGCTGGCTACAGCTGCCTCCAGGGCGACCCCTAGCCAGCCCTCACCCTCGGAATAGCTCAATGAGGATGAGAGCTGGCTACAGGTGCCTCCAGGGCGACCCCTAGCCAGCCCTCACCCTCGGAATAGGTCAATGAGGATGAGAGCTGGCTACAGGTGCCTCCAGGGCGACCCCTAGCCAGCCCTCACCCTTGTAATAGCTCAATGAGGATGAGAGCTGGCTACAGGTTTGATGATACCAAAAGCACTTAAAATTCAATCTGCAACAAAAAAAAGTCGCTCTGACGCCGCCGTTAAGGGCTGCGTCCGTTATCACGCTCATCTGATAAATTACGGAAAAAAAACGTAAACTTTATAGTTTTTTTGGAGCGCTTATTTCACTGCCTTTTCCTACGCGCCGCCGTTTAGCGCAGCTTCCGTTATCACGCTCATCTAATGAATTATGGAAAAAAAGTAAACTTTATAGTTTTTTGGCGCGCTTATTTCACCGCCTGTTACTACGCGCCACCGTTCAGCGCAGCTTCCGTTATCACGCTCATCTGATGAATTACGGAAAAAAAACGTAAACTTTATAGTTTTTTTGGCGCGCTTATTTCACCGCCCGTTCCTACGCTTCGCCGTTCAGCGCAGCGTCTGTTATCACGCTCATCTGATGAATTACAGAAAAAAAACGTAAACTTTATCGTTTTTTTGGCGCACTTATTTCACCGCCCGTTCCTACGTGCCGCCGTTCAGCACAGCATCCATTATCACGCTCATCTGATGAATTACGGAAAAAAAACGTAAACTTTATAGTTGTTTTGGCGCGCTTATTTCATCCCCCGTTCCTACGTGCCGCCATTCAGCGCATCGTCCGTTATCACGCTCATCTGATGAATTATGGAAAAAAAAAGCGTAAACTTTATAGTTTTTTTGGCGCGCTTATTTCACCGCCCGTTCCTACGCGCCGCCGTTCAGCGCAGCGTCCGTTTTCACGCTCATCTGATGAATTACAGAAATAAAACGTAAACTTTATAGTTTTTTTGGCGCACTTATTTCACCGCCCATTCCTACGTGCCGCCGTTCAGCACAGCAACCGTTATCACGCTCATCTGATGGATTACGGAAAAAAAACGTAAACTTTATAGTTGTTTAGGCGCGCTTATTTCACGCCCGTTCCTACGCGCCGCCATTCAGCGCAGCGTCCGTTATCACGCTCATCTGATGAATTACGGAAAAAAACCGTAAACATTATAGTTTTTTGGGCGCGCTTATTTCACCGCCCGTTCCTACGCCACGGTTTTTACACAACTTTAAGTGTTTTACAACATGGTCACATGCTCTATTTACTTTTACCTATTTTTGATATGAAATATGGGCTCAATATCAGTGATTATTGCTGCCATTTTTGTGTCTTTTAAATAATGATGTAATAAAATTGCAACTTTTTAAATGCCTTTAATTAAACTCCTTATTCTCATTTGATTATATGGTCACAATCTGTGTTAAAAGAGTTAATGTTTTACAAGGTCAGGCAGCAGCACTGTTGAAAGTCCTAATCTCAGTGAAACAACAGAGACAAAAATGCTACATCATCATCCCCTCCCCCCATCACAGCCATTCCACCGAAGGATAAGTGAAAAATCTCCTTATTGTGTGTTTCCTGTGAGGGTCTATCATGAACGAGTGAATGGCTTTTAAAGCACAGCTGCCATCCAGTGTTCAATTTCCAGAAAAGCAGCTGAATTCTGTCTGACAAGTAATGAATGATATTTAAAGCACAGATGCCATCTGGTGGTCATTTCCAAGTGATGAAATGTTGTGAGGGCTGGCTAAATGGCTTGTTTTTCGGACCTGGCACAGACGAGGTTTTTGCAAGCCTTTTTTCGGAGCCTTAATGGCGTCGGATCGACCCGGGGCGGCGTGCAGAGCATCTCCCGGGCTGGATCTGTAAAATGGCGAGCGTTGCGTCGTCCAGCGGCGAAGTTTTTTCGTGAGGGCTGGCTATTGTAGGTGAGAGCTGGCTATTAAAGAAGATGGCAGAGAGGATTTCTTTGGAAAAATGTTTTCATCTCGAAACGTTACGAAAAAAGTACAGCGCGTCCGGCATGTGATAAGAGTGAGGCACGCCGAATAGCGGCGTCCAGCTCCAAACCGCGTGCGTTCCAGAGCCAGAAAACTGTAGCGCGGACGCCGAGGCTTAATCGCAAATTCCGGAGATGCTCGTCCCCTCGGGACGAGTGTGGGAGCGCCTGACGCGAATCTGGTCAAAAAACGCAAACATTTCCAAAATCCAAAGGTCCAACTGTTGAGTCTGCCTATGGGGAGTGCATTATACTATATTGAGGATTATCTGGTGCATTATACTATATAGAGGCTATTTATACAGTGTGGGGATTACAGTTAGGGTCATATAGTGTGGGGTATTTGTATGGTGTGGGGGCCATCATACAGTGTTGGAGACATCAGTTTGGGGGCTACTAAGGGGTCAGTATACTGTGTGTGGGGGTACTATACAGTGAGGGGGCATTATACTGTGTATAGGAAAGCATCATACGGTGTAGAGAGGGGCTGTACATGGGGGAGACTCAGGACATTATCAAATGTTAAGTGGGCACTTATCTTTATAGGGGAACTCAGGTTATTGTGACTGTCAAATGGGCACACAGAGGGCACAATTACTTTCTAGGGGGCAAAATGTGGGCACTGTTTTCTAGGGCACGTGCACACGGCATTACTATATTCTAGAGGTTTGTTTAACCATCTAGAGGGGGCACAGCAGGTGCAGTAATAGGGACACATACAACAGCGGCTCAGTATTGGGGTATCAGCAGGATGAGGAGTTTAAAAAAAAAAAAAAAAAAAAATCTATTATACCCCCCTCCGAGACCGCCACCGTCTGAGTGTCCTGGGAGGACCCGCTTCATTTCCACTTATAATCATGAGTGGGCTGCCATGAGGCGGGTCCTCTCACGACATTGGAGTGTTCTTGGGGCGGAGCCTTCCTTGAGGGATGTTGTGGGGCAATTTCCACTTATGACTGCCAGACGAGCCAGGAATCTGGGTGATCTGGTTACTTCAAGTCATTATGTCCCACCAGCACCTAACCCTTTTGGGTCGCGCGGTCCCAGGGTTGGATCCTATCCATGTGGCCATTGTGTAGCTTGCGCTAATGTGCTCCGTTGTTCGTCTTTTATGAACTCAGATGGCTCCCGGACATACCGAATCCTCAGATATATTTCCTGCAGTACAACACACGTGGTTTATTATGCCACGTGTGGGTGTCAAAAAATTTATGTAGGTCTTACTACAAGGGAACTGAGGATTCGGGTTCGGGAGCATGTTCGGGACATTGGCGCAGCTAGATCTGTGTCGGACCCCCGGGAGCTCAGAACGTTACCACGACACTTCAAACAAGTTCATGATTGTGATCCACGCAGCCTTATGGTGCGTGGAATTGATGTGGTGCATCTGGGCTCTCGGGGTGGTGACTACAAATTGTGCCTTGCACAAAAAGAGGCCAGATGGATTAGCACCCTGGATACCCTGGTACCGCGCGGCCTTAATGAAAATCTGAATTTTTCTTCATTTTTATGATTGGGCCCTTTTGCTTGGCGATGCTCCCCCTCAGCGTTAATAATTTTTTCCGATCTGTAGTTCGTGCTTTAGTTTTTAGCCTCTTTTAATTGTGTGTTCCTTACTTTTTTTTTTTTTCTCTTACGTTTTTAGACCTATGGCTATGAACCCCTTATTATTGTGCACCTTATGGACCCTGTCCTACTTACTGTTCAAGATATTCTACAGCTGACAACTCGGAGCATCTCTCAAGAGCCCCCTGATGACTATCATCTTTCCTTTATATGGGGGAAATGGTTCTATATTGAATTGTATCCATGTATATAAATTGTGACCTATACCCACATTGGGAATTTTTTCAATCACATATGTGAGTGCTTTTGAATCCTTGTTATATTGATGCCCTAGCTGTCATACCTATTGTTCTGTGACAGTGAGTATTTTACTTCATTTGATGTCTCTTGTACTATATGCTCCCTGTCCCCTGTGCATGTCTCTATTCATTATCTCCATTTACACATTGGTGGTGCGCGTGTCCTCCGGTCCTGGGCTGGCCTGCGCCCGCGTCTGGCTGCCTCCTGCCCCGGGCGCTCTCCTGGGGGCGTTTCCTAGGCACGCCCCCGGGCGCGCGCTCGGGGCTTGGCGGCTGTGATGCGTGCGGCGGGGGGCGCGGCTCCGGGTACACGCGCCGCTCCACACCAACGAATTGCGTCCTTTCCCACCATGTGACTAGCGGTGGGCGTATATATTCAGGTCCTGTCGGGTACACTTTACAGCGCCTCTTGAAAGAGAAGAGCGAAACGCGCGTCGGGGCGCGCTTCTATTTGTTGGCACCCTCTGTGATCCCTCTGCTATTTCTGCGGGCTTTCTGCCACCCGGTGTTATATATCAGGGTGAGTGATTATTCTTTTCCCTCTCTTGGGCATTCCCTGTGTACCTATGCATCCTATTTTATGGGCACATAGCAGCCAGTACTTTTGACTTTGGCTTTGTATCATTCCCTCATGTTACTAGTTTACATTTTGCGACTTTTGCACATTACATTGTCCAGTCTTTCTATTATAATGATTTGTGCCCTATAAAGGGTTATTCTTTATAATTATGTACCGTTATATGTGCTGCTATATATGTATAGAGTGTCCTTTTGCATGTACAGTTGATTATGCCCTTTTGTTTTAGATTGTCCCGCAGTTTTATTACCATGGGTCACTTTGTCTGGCACTGCCTTCCAAGATCCTCTTGCCTTGTCACTATTTTCTTGTATAACCCTTTATTATTTTGGTGATGAATTATTAATTAATAAACTTTGTCTTTTGCTATGCTACTCTTGTTTTCTCCGGTTCTTTTATATTGTATTTGAGTAGGCAATCTGAACTTGGTGCCGGACAACATGTCTTAGCACCATGTTCCATACCATAGCATTTATTTGGCCAGCTTTGTTTACAAGGATGAGGAGTTTGTACAGGTTGGGAATAGATGGGGACGGTGCCTGAAATGTAAGGAGTCAAATGTGTCTTTGGATGGAGACGTTGTCGTGTCGGTCTGGGCCAGATGAAAAAGACGGTAAAAAGTGAACAATTTAATCAGAAAGAACGTCATCTGTAAATTACTATATATAACTGTAATCTCTTATATATTCTGCAGGACTGACATCTATCAATATATGTCGCCATATGGCGGTAGTATCAGTGCTGCTCTGTGTATAGAGATTATTTTCAGTAACAGCGTGGTCATCTGCTGAGGTTCTCCTACATCCACTATATGGGTGCGCCACTATTTTTGTAATCAGGGTCACCTGGTTAGGGGCCCACTCAGAAGTTTCGCCCCCCCCCGAACCAAAACCCTATCATACAGCCAGCATCTGTCTGTAACAGCAGCGACTGGAGCGAGCTGTAATTGCTGATGTTTAACCATTTAAATCTCTGACACCTGCATTTAAATCACTGACTTGCTGGTGTGCACGCACCAGCTCCTATCTCCTTCGTACCTGCACAACGTGATCTATGGCAGAATTGCAGTTTTTTTTACCATGTCAGCATACTTAGAATTTTTTTTCCATTTTCCAGTATATTGCATGGTAAAAGGAATAGTGGCATTCAAAATTACAACTTGTCCTGCAAAAGCAAGTCCTCATATGAGTAATTCAATTGAAAAATATAAAAGTTAGGATGCTTGAAAGATAGGGAATAAAAAACTCGAAAGCGCAACAATGAAAATTGGCTGTGGTGGGAAGAGGTTCAAGGGGATTTCCGCTTTGTTTAGAAAGAAACAAACAAACTGTTCTTTACTCATCCTCCCCAGTCCAGAGTTGTACCTCTGCCTTTGATCACAGTGTTAGGGTATAATGTCTTTTTCAGGCCGGTTAAACTATAGCTAAATGAGCATGCTGCTTCCTTTAACCACTTCAGTTTCTAAACTCTGAAACAGTTAAAAGAAGTAACAAAAGTCCCAACATGTGCACAGCAGTATGGTTTTTACACTGCAGTGCATTGTTTTACATATTTTCAGTGTGTGCACATATCCTAATGTAACATCTGCAGTGGGAGTATTGTGTACAGAGAATAATGCAGCTGGGAATAAACAGACATTCACAGCAGCAGACATGAATGCTTCTTTTGCTGCAACTCCCAGCAGGCTTTGCTCCTCTTTACATCCTCTAAGTGTCGCGAAGGAGTGGGAAAGACCAAGTGCAACACGAAGGGAAGAGGGGAGGAAGCCCAAACACTAGGGAAAGGGGGAGTGGAGACCCCTAGATCTAATATCACCCTGCATACCCTACCGTCCCTATATAGGTTCCACACCTATCGCCGGGCAGGACCCTAAACCCTAGATGACCCTAGAGCTTGGCCCTAGATAGGGAGGGGGAGGGGTGAGCACTGGTCAGGCCCCACTACAAACTAAAGACAACAAGGTAGACAAACAAAGGGGATTTACTTAGCTTGAGCATACACCAGAGGAGTAATACCAACAGTCCTCCAAGGGCACCAGAGAAGACACTAGCCGACTGCTAGTGCGCCAAGCTTGTACATAGAAGTATCACCGGCGATTGCCTGGAGAAAACTGAGGATTTTTAACTCCCATGCCAGGGTGTATCAATCAGCGGCAGTAGGGTGGTCGTTGCTGGGTCTTAAAGGAAGAAGGATTAAGAAAGTGTCAGCAATGCCAAGCGCAGTGACCTTCTGTTATGAACGGCAACAAGTTCTAAGAAAAGAAGGGGAAAGCTTTCCCTACAGTAAGACTAAGCTGAATCCCTATGATGTAGCGGGCTGCCTGTTTCTAGCAAACGGACCCGCCTTAGTCCTAGGCTAGTCTGAACGAAGACCTATAGAATAAAGGGAAGGGGTCCCTAAAAGAACTAAGGACTGGAACAAAAAATGGGACACCTCCTGAATAGTGTTGAGCGAGCATGCTCGACACTGCTCGGTACTCTCCCGAGCATCTCACTACTCGGGATGTTCGGCGAGCACCGAACAATTCCGGGTTACTCAGGCGGCTCCGCACTGCTCTCCTCTGCTTGTCCTCCGCACCTGCGGCTCCGCTCTGCTCCGCCTGTCCTCCGCACCTGCGGCTCTGCTCCGCTTTTCCTCCGCACCTGCAGCTCCGCTCTGCTCCGCTTGTTCTCCGCACCTGCGGATCTGCTCTGCTCCCCTTGTTCTCCGCACCTGTGGCTCTGCTCTGCTCTGCTTGTCCTCCACACCTGCGGATCTGCTCTGCTCCGCTTCTCTTCTGCACCTGCGGCTCCGCTCTGCTCCACTTGTCTTCCGCACCTGCGGCTCTGCTCTGCTCCGCTTGTCCTCCGAACCTGCAGCTCCGCTCTGCTCCGCTTGTCCTCCGAACCTGCAGCTCCGCTCTGCTCCACTTGTCCTCTGCACCTGTGGCTCCGCTTTGCTCCGCTTGTCCTCCACACCTGCGGCTCTGCTCTGCTTTGCTCCGCTTGTCCTCCGCACCTGCGGCTCTGCTCCGCTTGTCCTCCGCACCTGCGGCTCTGCTTGTCCTCTGTGCCTGCGGCTCCGCTCTGCTCTGCTCCGCTTGTCCTCCACACCTGTGGCTCTGCTCCGCTAGTCCTCTGCACCTGCGGCTCTGCTCCACTTGTCCTCCGCACCAGCGGCTCTGCTCCACTCTGCTCTGCTCTGCCTGTCCTCCGCACCTGCGTCTCTGCTTGTCCTCTGTGCCTGCGGCTCCGCTCTGCTCCGCTTGTCCTCCACACCTGTGGCTCTGCTCCGCTCTGCTCTGCTCCGCTAGTCCTCTGCACCTGTGGCTCTGCTCTGCATCTCTTGCCCTCCGCACCTGCGGCTCTGCTCCGCTCTGCTTCGCTCTGCTTGTTCTCCGCAACTGCGGCTCTGCTCCGCTCTGCTCCACTTGTCCTCCACACCTGCGGCTCTGCTCCGCTCTACTCTGCTCCGCTAGTCCTCTGCACCTGCGGCTCTGCTCCGCTCTGCTCCTCTTGTCCTCCGCACCTGCGGCTCTGCTACACTTGTTCTCTGCACCTGCGGCTCTGCTCCGCTCTGCTTTGCTCCGTCTGTCCTCTGCACCTGCAGCTCTGCTCCGCTGTGCTCTTCTCCGCTTGTCCTCCGTACCTGCGGCTCTGCTGCACTTGTTCTCCGTGCCTGTGGCTCTGCTCCCCTCTGCTCCGCTCCGTCTGTCCTGCGCACCTGCGGCTCTGCTCTGCTCCACTTGTCCTCCGCACCTGCGGCTCCGCTCTGCTCCGCTTGTTCTCCACACCTGCGGCTCTGCTCCGCTTGTCCTCTGCACCTGCGGCTCTTCTCCGCTCTACTCCGCTTGTCCTCCGCACCTGCGACTCTGCTCTGCTTCGCTTATCCTCCGCACCTGCGGTTCCACTACGCTCTGCTCCACTTGTCCCTCGCACCTGCGGCTCTGCTCTGCTTCTCCTCTGCACCTGCGGCTCTGCTCCGCTTGTCCTCCGAACGTGCAGCTCCGCTTGTCCTCCACACCTGCGGCTCTGCTCTGCTTTGCTCCGCTTGTCCTCCGCACCTGCGGCTCTGCTCCGCTTGTCCTCCGCACCTGCGTCTCTGCTTGTCCTCTGTGCCTGCGGCTCCGCTCTGCTCTGCTCCGCTTGTCCTTTACACCTGTGGCTCTGCTCCGCTCTGCTCTGCTCCGCTAGTCCTCTGCACTTGCGGCTCTGCTCCGCTCTGCTCCACTTGTCCTCCGCACCAGCGGCTCTGCTCCACTCTGCTCTGCTCTGCCTGTCCTCTGCACCTGCGGCTCTGCTCCGCTCTGCTCCTCTTGTCCTCTGCACCTGCGGCTCTGCTACGCTTGTTCTCCGCACCTGCGGCTCTGCTCCGCTCTGCTTTGCTCCCTCTGTCCTCTGCACCTGCAGCTCTGCTCCGCTCTGCTCTTCTCCGCTTGTCCTCCGCACCTGCGGCTCTGCTGCGCTTGTTCTCCGCGCCTGTGACTCTGCTCCCCTCTGCTCTGCTCCGTCTGTTCTGCGCACCTGCGGCTCTGCTCCGCTCTGCTCTGCTCCAATTGTCCTCCGCACCTGCGGCTCCGCTGTGCTCCGCTTGTTCTCCACACCTGCGGCTCTGCTTCGCTCTGCTCCGCTTGTCCTCTCGACCTGCGGCTCTGCTCCGCTCTGCTCTGCTTGTCCTCCACACCTGAGGCTCCGCTCTACTCCACTTGTCCTCCGCACCTGCGGCTCTGCTCTGCTCCGCTTCTCCTCCGCACCTGCGGTTCCAATACGCTCTGCTCCACTTGTCCCTCGCACCTGCGGCTCTGCTCTGCTTCTCCTCCGCACCTGCAGCTCTGCTCCGCTTGTCTTCTGCACCTGCGGCTCCGCTCTGCATCTCTTGCCCTCCGCACCTGCGGCTTTGCACCGCTCTGCTTTGCTCTGCTTGTTCTCCGCAACTGCGGCTCTGCTCCGCTCTGCTCCACTTGTCCTCCACACCTGCGGCTCTGCTCCGCTCTGCTCCCCCTGTCCTCCGCACCTGCGGCTCCGCTTTGCTCCGCTTGTCCTTCGCACCTGCGGCTCCACTCTGCTCCGCTTGTCCTTCGCACCTGCGGCTCCACTCTGCTCCGCTTGTCCTTCGCACCTGCGGCTCCACTCTGCTCCACTTACCCTCCGCACCTGCGGCTCTGCTCCGCTTGTCCTCCGCACTTGCGTCTCTGCTTGTCCTCTGTGCCTGCGGCTCGGCTCTGCTCCGCTTGTCCTCTGCACCTGCGGCTCCACTCTGCTCCTCTTGTCCTTCGCACCTGCGGCTCCACTCTGCTCCATTTACCCTCCACACCTGCGGCTCTGCTCCGCTTGTCCTCCGCACCTGCGTCTCTGCTTGTCCTCTGTGCCTGCGGCTCCGCTCTGCTCTGCTCCGCTTGTCCTTTACACCTGTGGCTCTGCTCCGCTCTGCTCTGCTCCGCTAGTCCTCTGCACCTGCGGCTCTGCTCCGCTCTGCTCCGCTTGTCCTCCGCACCTGCGGCTCTGTTCTGCTCTGCTCCGCTCCGCTTGTCCTCTGCACCTGCGGCTCTGCTCATCTTTGCTTTGCTCCGCTAGTCCTCTGCACCTGCGGCTCTGCTCTGCTCCGCTTGTCCTCCACACCTGCGGCTCTGCTCCGCTCTGCTCTGCTCCGCTTGTCCTCCGCACCTACGTCTCTGCTTCGCTCTGCTCTGCTCCGCTTGTTCTCCGCACCTGCGGCTCTGCTCTGCTCTGCTCCGCCTGTCCTCCGCACCTGCGGCTCTGCTCTGCTCTGCTCCTCTTGCTCTCCGTACCTGCGGCTCTGCTCTGCTCCTCTTGCTCTCCGTACCTGCGGCTCCGTTCTGCTTCGCTTGTTCTCTGCACCTGCGGCTCTGCTCCGTCTGTCCTCTGCACCTGTGGCTCTGCTCCGCTCTGCTCTACTCCGCTTGTCCTCCACATCTGCGGCTCTGCTCTGCTTGTTCTCCGCACCTGCGGCTCCACTCTGCTCTGCTTGTCCTCCGCACATGCGGCTCCGTTCTGCTCTGCTCTGCTTGTCCTCCGCACCTGCGGCTCCGCTCTGCTCCACTTGTCCTCCGCACCTGCGGCTCCGCTCTGCTTGTCCTCTGCACCTGCAACTCCGTTCTGCTCTGCTCCACTTGTCCTCTGCACCTGCGGCTCTCCTCCGCTTTGCTTTGTCCCGCTTGTCCTCTGCACCTGCGACTCTGCTCCGCTTGTTCTCCGCACCTGCGGCTCTGCTCCGCTCTGCTCTGCTCCGCTTGTCTTCCGCACCTATGTCTCTGCTTCGCTCTGCTCTGCTCCGCTTGTTCTCCGCACCTGCGGCTCTGCTCTGCTCTGCTCTGTCTGTCCTCCGCCCCTGCGGCTCTGCTCCTCTCCTCTTGTCCTCCGTACCTGCAGCTCTGCTCTGCTTCGCTTGTTCTCTGCAACTGCGGCTCCATTCTGCTTTGCTTGTTCTCTGCACCTGCGGCTCTGCTCCACTGTGCTCCGTCTGTCCTCCGCACCTGCGGCTCTGCTCCGTTCTGCTCTGCTCCGCTTGTCCTCCACACCTGCTGCTCTGCTCTGCTCCGCTTGTTCTCCGCACCTGCGGCTCCGCTCTGCTTGTCCTCTGCACATACGGCTCCGTTCTGCTCTGCTCTGCTTGTCTTCTGCACCTGCGGCTCCTCTCTGCTCCACTTGTCCTCCGCACCTGCGGCTCCACTCTGCTCGTCCTCCGAACCTGCGGCTCCGCTCTGCTCTGCTTGTCCTCCGCACCTGCGACTCCGTTCTGTTCTGCTCCACTTGTCCTCTGCACCTGCGGCTCTGCTCCGCTTGTTCTCCGCACCTACGTCTCTGCTTCGCTCTGCTCTGCTCTGCTCTGTCTGTCCTCCGCACCTACGGCTCTGCTCCGTTATGCTCTGCTCCGCTTGTCCTTTGCAACTGCAGCTCTGCTCTGCTCCGCTTGTTCTCCGCACCTACGGCTCCGCTTGTACTCCGCACCTGCGGCTTTGCTTCACTCTGCTCTGCTCCGCTTGTCCTTCGCACCTATGTCTTCGCTTTGCTCTGCTCTGCTCCGCTTGTCCTACGCACCTCCGGCTCTGCTCTGCTCTGCTTTGCTTTGCTCCATCTGTCCTCCGCACCTGCGGCTCTGCTCCGCTCAGCTCTTCTCCGTTTGTGCTCCGCACCTGCGGCTCTGCTGCGCTTGTCCTCTGTGCCTGCGGCTCTGCTCCCCTCTGCTCTGCTCCATCTGTCCTGCGCACCAGCGGCTCTGCTTTGCTCCGCTTGTCCTCCGCACTTGTGGCTCTGCTCCACTTGTCCTCCGCACCTGCGTTTCTGCTTCGCTCTGCTCTGCTTGTCCTCAGCACATGCGGGTGTGCTCTGCTCCGCTCTGCACCATTTGTCCTCCGCGCTTGTGGCTCTGCTCTGCTTGTCCTCCACACCTGTGGCTCTGCTCCGCTTGTCCTCTGCACTTGCGTCTCTGCTTCTCTTGTCCTCCGCACCTGCGGCTCTGCTCCGCTTGTCCTCCGCACCTGCGGCTCTGCTCCGCTCTGCTAGTCCTCTGCACCTGCGGCTTTGCTCCGCTTGTCCTCCGCACCTGTGACTCTGCTCCGCTTCGTCCTCTGCATCTGCGGCTCTGCTCCGCTCTGCACCGCTTGTCGTCCGCACCTGCAGCTCTGCTCCGCTATCCCAGTCTGTATTGGTCCCTATCCAGCCTGTTTTCCTACCTGCCTGTACCCGCCAGTCTGCATACCAGCCGAGCCTGCCCGTTCCTGCATTCCCCGATGTGGGTCAACAGCTGTGACCGGGGTCGACCTGGAGTAGCACCTGAGCCACCTTCGACGTCCCTCCTCGGACCACGGAGTTGATTAAGCTGCCGTGTGTTCGTGATCGAATCTGGCGAGGCCCCTAGTCACACCCCTCCAGGCACTCCTCGGTTCTTGGCCCAGTGGGACCACTAACCATGCTCATGCCAGTCAGTCCGGGCGTGAGCGAAACAACCGCAAAGTAGTTGAACATGACCTTCTTTCCATAATTGGCCCAAAAAACATATTTCAATTACTACAAAGGGGGAATTGCCTGGATCGAGGACGGCCTTTCATTTTTCTAACTAAGGAAAGTAAACAGATTAGTTTGTAGTAATAAAAATGCAATCTCAATGTAAAGCCTCTCAGCTTTCTGACATATGATGATTGCATATAATCTACATCCATAGCTATATACATGTAATTGAATGGTGTAGTAAATACTTACCTCCCAATTGGGGCACAACGTGAATTCTCTAATGTATTCTATTGATTCCAAGAGTCCACAAAGTGCTTCCAGAGAAATTATTTTCTGACCTACACAAAACAAAACAAAAAGTGTCAGCTAGGACCAAGGGAGAAGATAGAATGCAAAAATTGAACTACTAAATTTGTTTTACTTACTTTGATTAGGTGTTTTCCAAAAATTGATGAACAAACGCTTCACATGTTCTTCAAGGAGTTTCTAATGCAATCCATTCTTGATAGAAGGTCCAAAAATGTTCTCAAAATGTAACACTTAGAAGATGCTTGCTTGTCAAGGAAGTAAGAATCTTTCTACGGTTCTTCCTCAAAGTGCTTCAACCATTCCATGGCCCATGCAATACGCAAAACAATTTACGCCCCAGGCTCTGTGCATGCACATGATTTCACAACAATGCAGTAAAAGCAAATCTTTGACAAGAGCTTTTACTGTATTTATCATTGTAAAATGTGTGGGTAATGCACAGAAACAACCAAGTAGTTGAACAAGTATTTCTTATCGTAATTGGCCTGAGGAGAACATATTTCTACGACTGCAAAGAGGATATTGCCTGGAACAAGGATGGTCTTTTGTTTTTTAACTGAAACACAACAGAATAGATTGTAGTAATAAAAATGCAATCTCAATGTACAGCCTCTCAGCTTTCTGACACATGATGATTGCATATTGTCTACATTTAAAGCTTTGAAAATGTGATAGAGTTCTTGAGCAAATGCTTACCACACAATTGGAGTATGACCTGAATTCTACAATATCTTCCAAGGATTCCAAGAGTCCACATAAGGCTTTCAGGTAAGGATTTTCCTGACCTACAAAAAAAGTAAAAAACAAACATATCAGGTAGGACAAACAGGGTAGATTAAATCTAAGCATTGAATTATTACATTTGTCCTACTTACTTTGATTTGGAGTTTTCCAAGAAAATGATCAATAAATCCACACATCTTCTTCTAGGTCCTTCTAAGGCAGGGGTCTCAAACTCGGCTGGGTATATGGGCCGCACATGGAAAAAATTTGAATTTGGGGGGCCGCATTCTTTGTTCAATGTAACATTTTTAGTGATACCATTTTTTTGTATACACCTTTTGAACATTTTTGCCGTGTTTATTTTTTTATGGCTTGGGTCTTTATGGATGTGGCGATAATAAACGTGCACTTTTTTGTGTTTACTTTAGTTTACATATAAAACAGCATTTTTAGTGCCCAATAATTTTTCATGCTTTATTTTATTTTTTATTTTTTTTACAATTTTATTTCCCCCAATTGGCCACATACAGTAATATTGTCTTACAATTAGCATCATATAGTAATAATGGAAAACATCTTGTAGTAATGTTCCCCATCCAAGTCCCCATCTTGTACTAATGTGCCCCATCCAGGTCCCCATCCTGTGGCTATGTGCCCCATCCAGGTCCCCATCCTGTGGCAATGTTCCCCATCCAGGTCCCCATCTTGTGGCTCTGGTCCCCATCTTGTGGCTCTGTGCCCCATCCAGGTCCCCATCTTGTGGCTCTGTGCCCCATCCAGGTCCCCATCTTGTGGCTATGTGCCCCATCCAGGTCCCCATCCTGTGGCAACGTTCCCCATCCTGGCGCCCATCTTGTGGCTATGTGCCCCATCCAGGTCCCCATCTTGTGGCTATGTGCCCCATCCAGGTCCCCATCTTGTGGCTCTGTGCCCCATCCAGGTCCCCATCTTGTGGCTATGTGCCCCATCCAGGTCCACATCTTGAGGCTCTGTGCCTCATCCAGGTCCCCATCCTGTGGCTATGTGCCCCATCCAGGTCCCCTCTTGTGGCTATGTGCCCCATCCAGGTCCCCTCTTGTGGCTATGTGCCCCATCCAGGTCCCCATCCTGTGGCAACGTTCCCCATCCTGGCGCCCATCTTGTACTAATGTGCCTCATCCAGGTCCCCATCTTGGGGCTATGTGCCCCATCCAGGTCCCCATCCTGTGGCTATGTGCCCCATCCAGGTCCCCATCTTGTGGCTATGTGCCCCATCCAGGTCCCCATGTTGTGGCTCTGGTCCCCATCTTGTGGCTCTGTGTCCCATCCAGGTCCCCATCTTGTGGCTATGTGCCCCATCCAGGTCCACATCTTGAGGCTATGTGCCCCATCCAGGTCCACATCTTGAGGCTCTGTGCCCCATCCAGGTCCCCATCCTGTGGCTATGTGCCCCATCCAGGTCCCCTCTTGTGGCTATGTGCCCCATCCAGGTCCCCTCTTGTGGCTCTGTGCCCCATCCCGGTCCCCATGTTGTGGCTCTGTGCCCCCTGTGCTGTTCTTCACACACATAAAATAGAAAAAAAAAAGATGATTCTCACCTGTCCTCCGTTCCCTCGGCGGCCTTCCTGCAGATGTGGCCCGCAGGCACCACAGAGTCCAACCCCTTGACGATCCCGACCTGGTCCAGGAGGAGCCGCCGACAGCAGCGCTGCATTGCCGCACAGAGACTGTCTCCCAGCACAGCATTTTCAATGTCAGCCGCCGGCCAATCAGAGGCCAGCAGCTGACATCTGCTTATGGCAATGACGTCATACTCGCTGCGCCGACACGCAGATATCAGCTGCTGGCCTCTGATTGGCCAGCGGCTGGCATTGGAAATGCAGTGCTGGGAAACAGTCTCTGTGTGGCAATTCAGCGCTGCTGTCCGCGGCTCCTCCTGGACCAGGTCGGGATCGTCAAGGGGTCTGTGCCTGCGGGCCGCATAAAGCAGCCTCAGGGGCCGCATGCGGCCCGCGGGCCGCGTGTTTGAGACCCCTGTTCTAAGGTAATCTTTTCTTTATGGAAAGTCCAAAACGTTCTCCCAGTCCAACATTTAAAAGCTGTCCCCTTTGTCAAAAATGGAAGAACACATCCAAGGTTCTTCTAGAAAAATCATCTACCATGCTATTGCTCATGGAATGCACAAAAATTATTGCTCAGAGCTCTCTGCATGCATAGTTTCACAACAATGCAGTAAAACAACTCTTTGACAAGAGTTTTTACTTATTCATCATTGTGAAATGTGTGGGCATTGCACAAGTACAGCCAAGTAGTTGAACATGACCTCCTTTCCATAATTGGCCCAAAAAACATATTTCAATTACTACAAAGGGGGATTTCCTGGATCGAGGACGGCCTTTCATTTTTCAAACGAAGGAAAGTAAACAGATTAGCTTGCAGTAATAAAAATGCAATCTCAATGTAAAGCCTCTCAGCTTTCTGACATATGATGATTGCATATAATCTACATCCATAGCTATATACATGTAATTGAATGGTGTAGTAAATACTTACCTCCCAATTGGGGCACAACGCAAATTTTATAATGTATTCCATGGATTCCAAGCAGGGCCGGCGTCAGCACCCGGCACACCCGGGCAAGTGCCGGGGCCCTGAGCAGGCAGGGGGGCCCACTGGCGGTCGCGCACCCCGCTGGGCTATGGGCGGAGGAGAGCGGTGTCAGCGCCCGCCCTTCTCCGCCACTTGCTCAGGGCCCCGGCCTCTCCCCGTGCCTCCGCAGATCCACTGTCTTCCTGCTCTGCGCTCCCTGTGACGTCTCAGGTCAGAGGGCGTGGTAACGTCTTTCCACCGCACGCTCCCCTGAGCCATCACAGGGACGACGCCGGCAACGCTGGAGTCCAGACCCGAGCAGCGGGCAGCAGGTGAGAAGGAGGGAGGTGAGCATTTGATTTTTTTTTTTTTATGTATGGAGGCATGGGGCATAATATGGGGGGGGGGTGACATCCTGCATGAGGCATAATATGGGGGGGTGACATCTTTCATGGGGCATTATAAAGAGAGGGGGGGTGACATCCTGCATGGAGCATTATAAAGAGAGGGGGTGACATCCTGCATGGGACATTATAAAGAGAGGGGGGGTGACATCCTGCATGGGGCATTATAAAGAGAGGGGGGGTGACATTCTGCATGGGGCATTATAGAGAGAGGGGGTGACAACCTGCATGGGGCATTATAGAGAGAGGGGGTGACAGCCTGCATGGGGCCTTATAAAGAGGGGGGGTACATCCTGCATGGGGCATTATAAAGAGAGGGGGGGGTGACATCCTGCATGGGGCATTATAAAGAGAGGGGGGGTGACATCCTGCATGGGGCATTATAAAGAGAGGGGGTGTGACATCCTGCATGGGGCATTATAGAGAGAGGGGGTGACATCCTGCATGAGGCCTTACAAAGAGGGCTGGGTACATCCTGCATGGGGCATTATAAATAGATGGGGGTGACATCCTGCATGGGGCATTATAAAGAGAGGGGGTGACATCCTGCATGGAGCATTATAAAGAGAGGGGGTGACATCCTGCATGGGGCATTATAAAGAGGGGGGGTGACATCCTGCATGGGGCCTTATAAAGAGGGGGGTACATCCTGCATGGGGCATTATAAAGAGGAGGGGTGACAGCCTGCATGGGGCATTATAAGGTGGGGAACAGCCTGCATGGGGCATTGTAAGGGGGGGATAGCCTGCATAGTGAATTATGTGGGGGGAACAGCCTGAATGGAGCATTATAAGGGGGGGGGCAGCTTGTATGGGGCATTATGTTGGGGGTAACAGCGTGCATGGAGCATTATAAGGGGGGGACAGCCTGTATGGGGCATTATGTGGGGGGTAACAGCCTGCATGCAGCATTATATAGGGGCCAGTATCCTGTATGGAGCGTTATAAGGGGACCAGTATCCTGTATGGAGCGCTATATGGGGGCCAGTATCCTGTATGGAGCTTTATAAGGGGACCAGTATCCTGTATGGAGCGTTATATGGGGGCCAGTATCCTGTATGGAGCGTTATATGGGGGCCAGTATTCTGTATGGAGCCTTATATGGGGGCCAGTATTCCATATGGAGCCTTATATGGAGGTGTCACGCTGTCTCAGCGTACAGGGGGGTCAGGGGCCTGAGCTGACCCTAGACGGGGGCCCTGACTAATCCCTCAACCTGGAGGTACTGTTAATGGTACAGAGGTCCAGGCCGCCAGCGTAACCCTAAACTCCTGAATATCCCTGAACCTAAGTAATCTAGTCCTGAGAAGGACCCCGATCACAACAATGGGGAACAGGATAGAAAATGCCCAAAACACAGTACTAGACAAACGAGACAGTACAAGGGGAAAACCAAAAACCACCTTGCATACAAAAACTAACACCACAATTACAGTGGGAACAACAACAGGTTAGGAGATAAATGATAAAGGGAGGAAGGGAACAAACCACACCGCATACTCCTCGCTCCGAACTCCACCAAACAACGATCCACTCTGAAGGTCTGCAAGAAATGCTTTCACCGACAACTTCCCCATCAGACCAGCAGGTATTTGAAGGAATCCCAATACTGCAGCATTAACTGCAGCTGGGCGAGGCTGAGCCTCTTCAAGCACAGAGAGAGAGAATTAACTCCCTCACAACCAAAAAACACAAAGCACCAAAAACTCAGCTGCGAGAAGTCAGGCTGTGTAGTCGCGACGATCTTCATGGCGACACACCCATGACAGTACCCCCCCTTCTACGAGGGGCCTCCGGACCCTCAGGGCCTGGTTTATCCGGGTGAGTCGTGTGGAAGGCCCGAATTAACCGGTCTGCGTTAATATTTGACGCAGGAACCCACATTCTCTCCTCAGGACCATACCCTTTCCAATGAACCAGGTACTGAAGGGACCGGCGACTAAAACATGAATCGATGACTTTCGATACCTGAAACTCCAAATTTCCATTGACCACCACTGGAGGAGGAGGTAAAGGTGACGGTATCATTGGCGCCACATACCTCTTAAGCAAAGATCTGAGGAACACGTTATGAATTTTAAACGTAGGGGGGAGGTCAAGACGGAATGCCACCGGATTAATTATAGAACTGATCCTGTACGGCCCGATGAACCTGGGACCCAGTTTCCAGGAGGGAACCTTGAGTTTTATATTCTTGGTAGACAACCATACCCGATCGTTCACACTTAGGTCCGGACCAGACACTCTCCTCCTATCAGCCATACGTTTGTATCGGTTCCCCATAGTACTCAGATTATTCAGTACCCCTCTCCATACTGAAGCGAGTGATGACGAAAATCGTTCCTCCTCAGGAACCCCCGAAGAGCCCCCTCTACTGAAAGTACAAAACTGGGGATGAAAACCATATGCCCCAAAAAACGGGGACTTACCAGTGGATTCGCTCCGCCTATTATTAAGAGCAAACTCCGCCAGAGGTAAGAAAGAAGCCCAGTCCTCCTGGTTCTCTGACACAAAACACCAGAGATATGTCTCCAAACTCTGGTTCAGACGTTCCGTCTGACCATTGGTCTGAGGATGAAAAGCCGATGAGAACGATAAATGCATCCCCCGCCGAGTACAAAAAGCCTTCCAGAATTTGGACACAATCTGAGACCCCTGATCCGACACCACATCGGAGGGTACCCCGTGAAGCCTCACAATCTCTCCAATGAACACCTGCGCAAGAGTTTTAGCATTAGGAAGAGCAGGAAAAGCGATAAAATGTGCCATCTTGCTGAACCTGTCTACTACAACGAGTATGACCGTTTTACCCGAGGACGGCGGGAGGTCCGTAATAAAGTCCATAGACAGATGAGTCCAAGGACGCTCCGGGATCTTCAAAGGTAAGAGGGCCCCAGACGGACGGGTATGTGGGGTCTTAGAGCGCGCACAAACCCCACAGGACACAACAAAAGTTACCACCTCCTTATGTAAGTTAGGCCACCAAAACCGACGCGAGAGGAGATCCACAGTTGCTTTACTCCCTGGGTGTCCTGCCAAAGCTGAGTTATGGTGTGCCTCGATCACCTTTTGTCGTAGCTGATCTGGAACAAACAGTCTCCCTGGAGGTCCAACAGGGGCGTCTCCCTGAGCCTCCAATACCTCCTCCTCAAGCTCAGAGCATACTGCCGACACCACCACCCCCTCTTGAAGGATAGGAACCGGATCATCCGTATTCCCGGCCCCAGGGAAACTACGAGATAAGGCATCCGCCTTCACATTTTTTGACCCAGGACGATATGTAACGACAAAATTAAACCTGGTAAAAAACAACGACCACCTGGCTTGTCTGGGATTCAAATGTTTTGCGGACTCCAGATAAAGCAGGTTCTTGTGATCAGTGATGACGGTGACCGGATAGACTGCCCCCTCCAAAAAATGGCGCCACTCCTCAAAAGCTAACTTAATAGCCAAGAGTTCCCTATTGCCGACATCGTAATTCCTCTCAGCGGACGACAATTTTTTGGAGAAAAAAGCGCACGGACGCCACTTACCAGGGGACGAACCTTGTGACAAAACTGCTCCCACCCCTACCTCAGAAGCGTCTACCTCTACAATGAACGACTGTGACGCATCAGGTTGAATGAGTATGGGTGCTGAGGCAAAACATTTTTTCAAGGAGGAGAATGCTTGACAAGCCTTGTCAGACCACCTAGAAAAATCCGTCCCCTTTTTTGTCATGTCTGTGAGAGGTTTAACCATGGATGAGAAATTACGAATGAATTTCCGGTAATAATTAGCAAACCCCAGGAAACGTTGTAGTGCCTTAAGATTCTCTGGCAGATCCCACTCAAGAACTGCCCGCACTTTCCCTGGGTCCATACGAAAACCGGACGCTGACACCACGAAACCTAAAAACTGGAGTTCCTGTACGGGGAACACACACTTCTCCCATTTGGCGTACAGTTTATTATCCCGCAAGATCTGTAACACCTGCCTAACATGCTCCTGATGAGACACAAGATCAGGCGAGTAAATTAAGATGTCATCCAGATATATGACTACAAACTGACCCACCAGGCGGCGAAAAATGTCATTAACAAAGTGTTGGAACACCGCCGGGGCATTAGTCAGACCGAATGGCATGACAAGGTTCTCATAATGCCCCTCCGGAGTGTTAAACGCCGTCTTCCACTCATCCCCCTCCTTTATCCTAATCAGATTGTACGCCCCCCTGAGATCCAACTTAGAGAACCATTTGGCGCCCACGATCTGATTAAAGAGATCGGGGATAAGTGGGAGTGGATACGGATCTCGGACCGTAATCCGATTAAGTTCACGGAAATCCAGGCAAGGGCGTAGGCCTCCATCTTTCTTCTTCACAAAGAAGAACCCCGCGGCCACCGGGGAAGATGAAGGTCTAATATGCCCCTTAGCCAGACTCTCAGAAATATAATCCTTCATGGCCTGCCTCTCCGGACCAGATAGATTATACAACCTAGATTTAGGTAACTTGGCCCCAGGGAGCAATTTTACAGAACAGCCATACACGCGATGAGGAGGTAGTTCCTGACACCCTTTCTCCGAGAATACATCCTCAAAGTCCGCCAGAAATGGAGGTAAGACCCTAGGAGTGACAGCACCGATCACCGTATTCATGCAGTTTTTATTACAGAATTCACTCCATTGGCTTATCTCCCTGGATTGCCAATTAATAACCGGATTATGCTTAATTAACCAAGGAAGGCCCAACACAATAGGAGTGGGAAGACCCTCCAACACGTAACAAGACAACAGTTCTTTATGTATCGCCCCCACTTGAAGATGTACGTTATGCACCACTTGCAAAAAACTTCCCTGACCGAGAGGCCTGGCGTCGATCGAAAATATGGGGATGGGTTTAGCCAACATATTCAATAGCATACCTTGAACCCGGGCAAACCGAGCGTCCACCAGATTAGCCCCGGCCCCACTATCTAGAAGAACAGATATCCTCTCAGTTCTCGTACCCACCACCACCTCCCCCGGTACGAGAAACTGAGACGAACCTAGGGACGAAATACCTACTCCCAGATTGCCGTCCACCACACAACCTGGGATCAATAGTTTTCCGACGACTCTTTATTCTGCAAAGGACGGGATGGACACCCCCCAATAAAATGTCCCTTTCTCCCGCAGAAGAAGCACCTTCCAGTCTTGTGGTGCACCGCCGGTCCCCTCCCCCGGAAAGATGTCCCTCCTAACTGCATAGGCTCCTCTGGACTGACCAGGGGAACCTCCATATGAGGAGACCTTGTAGGAGGTGGAGTCATCCCAGGGGGCGGAGTTATCCCGCACCTCTCCCGAAGCCGTCTGTCAGTGCGAATAGCAAGAGCCATAGCGGCTTCCAGTGAGGCGGGAGGGTCATACTGTGCCAACACATCCTTTAATTTGTCAGATAACCCTTGACAAAACTGGCTCCTAAGAGCCGGGTCATTCCACTGGGTGTCCGTGGCCCACCTACGGAACTCCGAACAGAATTCCTCCGCCGGACGATCTCCCTGGTGGATCCTACGTAACTTAGATTCAGCAAGGGAGATCCGATCTGGGTCATCATATACGAGTCCCAGAGCAGCGAAAAACCTATCCACTGACTGGAGAGCCGGGGAGCCCGGGGGAATAGAGAACGCCCAAGATTGTGGGTCCCCTTGTAGGAGCAAGATGACAATTCCCACCCTTTGCTCCTCACTCACCGATGACCGAGGCCGCAGCTGAAAGTACAACTTGCATGCCTCCCGGAAAACAAAAAACTTATCCCGCCCCCCAGTGAACCTGTCAGGGAGAGCTACTTTAGGTTATGGTCTGGCTTGCTCCAGAGGACACAAAACCTTGGACTTAACGTCCGCCAACTCCATGGACAAACTCTGCAACTGCCGAGCTAGACTGGCTACTGGATCCATGGTGGTTGGAAAAAAAAATTATTTATTTATTTTTTTTTTTGTCGGTCGGTGAAAATGTCACGCTGTCTCAGCGTACAGGGGGGTCAGGGGCCTGAGCTGACCCTAGACGGGGGCCCTGACTAATCCCTCAACCTGGAGGTACTGTTAATGGTACAGAGGTCCAGGCCGCCAGCGTAACCCTAAACTCCTGAATATCCCTGAACCTAAGTAATCTAGTCCTGAGAAGGACCCCGATCACAACAATGGGGAACAGGATAGAAAATGCCCAAAACACAGTACTAGACAAACGATACAGTACAAGGGGAAAACCAAAAACCACCTTGCATACAAAAACTAACACCACAATTACAGAGGGAACAACAACAGGTTAGGAGATAAATGATAAAGGGAGGAAGGGAACAAACCACACCGCATACTCCTCGCTCCGAACTCCACCAAACAACGATCCACTCTGAAGGTCTGCAAGAAATGCTTTCACCGACAACTTCCCTATCAGACCAGCAGGTATTTGAAGGAATCCCAATACTGCAGCATTAACTGCAGCTGGGCGAGGCTGAGCCTCTTCAAGCACAGAGAGAGAAAATTAACTCCCTCACAACCAAAAAACACAAAGCACCAAAATCTCAGCTGCGAGAAGTCAGGCTGCGTAGTCGCGACGATCTTCGTGGTGACACACCCATGACAGGAGGCCTGTATTCTGTATGGTGCCTTATATAGGGGCCAAGTATTCCGTATGGAGCCTTATATGGGGGCCAAGTATTCCGTATGGAGCCTTATAGGGGGGCCAGTATTCCGTATGAGGCCTTATATGGGGGCCAGTATTCCGTATGGGGCCTTATATGGGGGCCAGTATTCCATATGGGGCCTTATATGGGGGCCAGTATTCCATATGGGGCCAAATATGGGGGCCAGTATTCCATATGGGGCCTTATATGGGGGCAAGTATTCTGTGTGGAGCGATTCGCTGGTTTCTGAGCTATTGTGGAATTTACAATAGATATCGCTCATGTAATGTAAGAAGTGAAATCTTTGCATTGTACTATATTTATATATATTCCTCTGCGGTATCTGTGCATCATGAATCGTGGTATGTATTAAAGGGGCCCACAGAGACTCTTTCGCCCGGGGCCCAGAAAAACCTGGAGCCGGCCCTGATTCCAAGAGTCCACAAACTGATTCCAGAGAAATTATTTTCTGACCTACACAAAACAAAACAAAAAATGTCAGCTAGGACCAATGGAGAGGATAGAATGCAAAAATTGAAATACTAAATTTGTTTTACTTACTTTGATTAGGTGTTTTCCAAAAATTGATGAACAAACGCTTCACATGTTCTTCAAGGAGTTTCTAATGGAATCCATTCTTGATAGAAGGTTCAAAAATGTCCTCAAAATGTAACACTTAGAAGATGCTTGTTTGTCAAGGAAGTAAGAATGTTTCTACGGTTCTTCCTCAAAGTGCTTCAACCATTCCATGGCCCATGCAATAAGCAAAACAATTTACGCCCCAGGCTCTGTGCATGCACATGATTTCACAACAATGCAGTAAAAACAAATCATTGACAAGAGCTTTTACTGTATTTATCATTGTAAAATGTGTGGGTAATGCACAGAAACAACCAAGTAGTTGAACAAGTATTTCTTACCGTAATTGGAGTGAAGATAATATATTTCTACGACTGCAAAGAGGATATTGCCTGGATCAAGGATGGTCTTTTGTTTTTTAAATGAAACACAACAGATTAGATTGTAGTAATAAAAATGCAACCTCAATGTAAAAGCCTCTCAGCTTTCTGACACATGATGATTGCATATTGTCTACATTTAAAGCTTTGAAAATGTGATAGAGTTCTTGAGCAAATGCTTACCACACAATTGGAGTATGACCTGAATTGTATAATATCTTCCAAGGATTGCAAGAGTCCACATAAGGCTTTCAGGTAAGGATTTTCCTGACCTACAAAAAAAGTAAAAAACAAACATATCAGATAGAACAAACAGGGTAGATTAAATCTAAGCATTGAATTATTACATTTGTCCTACATACTTTGATTTGGAGTTTTCCAAGAAAATTATCAATAAATCCACACATCTTCTAGGTCCTTCTGAGGTAATCTTTTCTTGATGGAAGGTCCAAAATGTTCTCACAGTCCAACATTCAAAAGATGGCCTCTTTGTCAAAAATGGAAGAACACATCCAAGGTTCTTCTAGAAAAATCATCTACCATGCTATTGCTCATGGAATGCACAAAAATTATTGCTCAGAGCTCTGTGCATGCATAGTTTCACAACAATGCAGTAAAACAACTCTTTCACAAGAGTTTTTACTTATTCATCATTGTGGAATGTGTGGGCATTGCACAAGTACAGACAAGTAGTTGAACATGACCTTCTTTCCATAATTGGCACAAAAAACATATTTCAATTACTACAAAGAGGGAATTGCCTGGATGAAGGTTGGCCTTTCATTTTTCTAACTAAGGAAAGCAAACAGATTAGCTTGCAGTAATAAAAATGCAATCTCAATGTAAAGCCTCTCAGCTTTCTGACATATGATGATTGCATTTAATCTACATTCATAGCTATATACATGTAATTGAATGGTGTAGTAAATACTTACCTCCCAATTGGGGCACAACATGAATTCTATAATGTATTCCATTGATTCCAAGAGTCCACAAAGTGCTTCCAGCGAAATTAATTTCTGACCTACACAAAGCAAAACAAAAAATGTCAGCTAGGACCAATGGAGAAGATAGAATGCAAAAATTGAAATACTAAATTTGTTTTACTTACTTTGATTAGGTGTTTTCCAAAAATTGATGAACAAACGCTTCACATGTTCTTCAAGGAGTTTCTAATGCAATCCATTCTTGATTGAAGGTCCAAAAACGTCCTCAAAATGTAACACTTAGAAGATGCTTGTTTGTCAAGGAAGTGAGAATCTTTCTACGGTTCTTCCTCAAAGTGCATCAACCTTTCCATGGCCCATGCAATAAGCAAAACAATTTACGCCCCAGGCTTTGTGCATGCACATGATTTCACAACAATGCAGTAAAATCAAATCTTTGACAAGAGCTTTTACTGTATTTATCATTGTAAAATGTTTGGGTAATGCACAGAAACAACCAAGTAGTTGAACAAGTATTTCTTACCGTAATTGGCCTGAGGAAAACTTATTTCTACTACTGCAAAGAGGATATTGCCTGGATCAAGGATGGTCTTTTGTTTTTAAACTGAAACACAACAGATTAGATTGTAGTAATGAAAATGCAATCTCAATGTAAAGCCTCTCAGCTTTCTGACACATGATGATTGCATATTGTCTACATTTAAAGCTTTGAAAATGTGATAGAGTTCTTGAGCAAATGTGACGCGCCCCCAGGGCCGTGGGTTACTCTGCAGCCGGGCCTTTGTGTATGCCGGTAGGGGAGTATCACGGTGGCTGGCCCGGTCCGTGACCCAGGGCGGTCAGTGCACAAGGGGGGTACTTTAATATGGGATTTTTGGGATTGTTCATGAAGCCACCTGTGGATTGCGGCTAAAGGGGACCGCCGCTGGGGAGCAGTCCTCTGGAGCTTGTGTTACGGCAGCAGGGATGGTGTGGCTCTCCACAGGTAGAGCTAGCTCCAGGGCAGTGTATGGTGTAATGGATGGTGGTTGTGCTGGGCGTTGTAGTGCAGAGAGGGAACGATGGCACAGATTAAAGAATGGATGAAGGCAGTGCGGTGCAGTCATCCGAGTTTTTACTGACAATTATTATGACAGTTCCACTGGTGCACTGTACAGGTGCTAGCCTTACATGTCGCGCTGCATTCACCAGGCAGGGGTTCAGCACTTCCTCAGGTAGATCAGGAATACCTGGCAGAACCCCACTTTCTTGTGTTCCTATCTAGACCGTCTTCACGCTGGGTCTTTCTCTCTCTTGCCATGCGCTTCCCACTCTCAATCCTGCTCGGGTGCTCTGAAGTCCCTACTGTCCGTCAGAGTTCACAGACCTGCTTGACCCTCACGGGGATTAGAATGAGGCTTCGGCAACTGACTATATAAGCCAGGAGCCTCCGGTTCTTCCAGCCGGGACTTGAAGTACACAACTGGGCCAGGGGCCGGTCCCCTTCCTGCGGCCTACGATCCCTCTGTCTTCTGAGAGATGCGGGGCATACAGGTGCCTTCCTGCACTCGCCGTACCCCCCCTAGGATCCCTTCTTAGAACGGATCCTACTCCCTGCTCCCCTCCTGGGCCTCTGACACTAGGCCCAAGTTGTGGAGCAGAGCTCCTACTGAGACTCTGCTTCCAGACTGTTCTCCAACTACTAGTCTGACTGATCTGCCACCCTAAAATGGCTTCCCTATTTATACTCCTACCAAAGTGCTCCCCCTAACTACTTCCTCCACCCACACCCACTACTGGTTCCCCCTACCTCTGGGTTCCCCCCACTCCAGCCAGGGTCAGAGCTCAGCAGAAACATAAATTGCGTCTTGCCCTTCCTGCTGGCCTACAGCAGTGTAGTGTTGGATGCAGGTGTTGGGGTTCCGAGCAGCACTCCCTTCTTACCTGAGAGAAGGAGACACCACACCTCTGGGTGAGGTGAAGTACCTCTGTGGCGACTGAACCCTCAGGGGTGCCACAAATGCTTACCACACATTTGGAGTATGATCTGAATTCTACAATATCTTCCAAGGATTCCAAGAGTCCACATAAGGCTTTCAGGTAAGGAATTTCCGGACCTACATAAAAAGTAAGAAAAATATATATCAGGTAGGACAAACAGGGTAGATTAAATCTAAGCTCTGAATTATTACATTTGTCCTACTTACTTTGATTTGGAGTGTTCCTAGAAAATTATCAACAAATCCACACATCTTCTTCTAGGTCCTTCTGAGGTAATCTTTTCTTGATGGAAGGTCCAAAATGTTCTCACAGTCCAACATTTAAAAGATGTCCCCTTTGTCAAAAATGGAAGAACACATCCAAGGTTCTTCTAGAAAAATCATTTACCATGCTATTGCTCATGGAATGCACAAAAAATATTGCTCAGATCTCTGTGCATGCATAGTTTCACAACAATGCAGTAAAACAACTCTTTGACAAGAATTTTTACTTATTCATCATTGTGAAATGTGTGGGCATTGCACAAGTACAGCCAACTAGTTGAATATGACCTTCTTTCCATAATTGGCCCAAAAAAACATATTTCAATTACTACAAAGGGGGAATTGCCTGGATCGAGGACGGCCTTTCATTTTTCTAACTAAGGAAAGTGAACAGATTATCTTGTAGTAATAAAAATGCAATCTCAATGTAAAGCCTCTCAGCTTTCTGACATATGATGATTGCATATAATCTACATCCATAGCTATATACATGTAATTGAATGGTATAGTAAATACTTACCTCCCAATTGGGGCACAACGTGAATTATATAATGTATTCCACTGATTCCAAGAGTCCACAAAGTGCTTCCAGAGAAATTATTTTCTGACCTACACAAAACAAAACAAAAAATGTCAGCTAGGACCAATGGAGAAGATAGAATGCAAAACTTGAAATACTAAATTTGTTTTACTTACTTTAATTAGGTGTTTTCCAAAAATTGATGAACAAATGCTTCACATGTTCTTCAAGGCGTTTCTAATGGAATCCATTCTTTATAGACGGTCCAAAAATGTTCTCAAAATGCAAAACTTAGAAGATGCTTGTTTGTCAAAGAAGGAAGAATCTTCTACGGTTCTTCCTCAAAGTGAATTAACTATTCCATGGCCCATGCAATATGCAAAACAATTTATGCCCCAGGCTCTGTGCATGCACATGATTTCACAACAATGCAGTAAAAACAAATCTTTGACCAGAGCTTTTACTGAATTTATCATTGTAAAATGTGTGGGTAATGCACAGAAACAACCAAGTAGTTGAACAAGTATTTCTTACCGTAATTGGCCTGAGGATAACATATTTCTATGACTGCAAAGTGGATATTCCCTGGATCAAAGATGGTCTTTTGTTTTTTAACTGACACACAACAGATTAGATTGTAGTAATAAAAATGCAATCTCAATGTAAAGCCTCTCAGCTTTCTGACACATGATGATTGCATATTGTCTACATTTAAAGCTTTGAAAATGTGATAGAGTTCTTGAGCAAATGCTTACCACACAATTGGAGTATGACCTGAATTCTACAATATCTTCCAAGGATTCCAAGAGTCCACATAAGGCTTTCAGGTAAGGATTTTCCGGACCTACAAAAAAAGTAAAAAACAAACATATCAGGTAGGACAAACAGGGTAGATTAAATCCAAACATTGAATCATTACATTTGTCCTACTTACTTCGATTTGGAGTTTTCCAAGAAAATGATCAATAAATCCAAACATCTTCTTCGAGGTTCTTCTGAGGTAATCTTTTCTTGATGGAAGGTCCAAAATGTTCTCACTGTACAATATTTAGAAGATGCTCTTTGTCAAAAATGGAAGAACACATCCAAGGCTATTCTAGAAAAATCTTCAACCATGCTATTGCTCATGGAATGCACAAAAATTATTGCTCAAAGCTCTGTGCATGCATAGTTTCACAACAATGCAGTAAAACAACTCTTTGACAAGAGCTTTTAATGTATTTATCATTGTGAAATGTGTGGGCATTGCTAAAGAACAGCCAAGCAATTGAATGTGACCTTTTTTCCTTAATTGGCATGAGAATAACATGTTTCAAAAACTTCAAAGGGGGAATTGCATACATCGAGGACGGCCTTTTATTTTTTCAAGGAGATTTGTACAAGGTAAATGGGATTTTGAATAAGGAAGGTTCTCACTCCATTTTGCAACGCCTTTCCATACCCTGTGGACTGCGCTTGATCGGAGCCAATTTCATCCTACAACAAGACAATGACCCAAAGCACACCTCCAAATTATACATTAACTATTTAGGGAAGAAGCAGGCAGCTGGTATTCTATCTGTAATGGAGTGGCCAGCGCAGTCACCAGATCTCAACCCCATTGAGCTTTTGTGGGAGCAGCTTGACCGTATGGAACTCAAAAAGTGCCCATCAAGCCAATCCAACTTGTGGGAGGGGCTTCAGGAAGCATGGGGTGAAATTTCTCAAGATTACCTCAGCAAATTAACAGTTAGAATGCCAGAGGTCTGCAAAGCTGTAATTGCTGCAAAGGGAGCATCCTTTGACAAAAGCAAACTTTAAAGGAGAAAATTATTCTTTCTAATAAAAATCATTATTTATAACCTTGTCAATGTCTGGACCATATTTTCAATTCATTTTGCAACTCATTTGATAAATAAAAGTATGAGTTTTCATGGAAAACACAAAATTGTCTGAGTGACCCCCAAACTTTTGAACGGTAGTGTACACTAGCTATTGAGCCTGTTCTACGCTCGGTTGGCGAGCATTTTTATTGGTATATGGTCTCTCATGCTAGTATGTGCTGCCCCCATTCTGGTATTTGAGCTGCCCCCATCCTGGTATTTGTGTTCCCCAATCCTGTTCCTGCATCCTGCTATGTGCTGCCCTCATCCCTATCCTGGTATGCATGGCATGCCTCATCCCTATCCTGGTATGCATGGCACCCCTCACCACTAATCCTGGTATGCATTGCACCCCTCAGCCCCAATCCTGGTATGCATGGCACCCCTCACCCCCAATCCTGGTATGCATGACACCCCTCAATCCCAATCCTGTATGCATGGCACAACTAACACCCAAACCTGGTATGCATGGCACCCCTTATCCCCAATCCTGGTATGCATGGCACCCCTCATCCCGAATCCTGTTATGCATGGCACCCATCATCCCCAATCCTGGTATGCATGGCACCCCTCATCCCCAATCCTGGTATGCATGGCACCCCTCATCCCCAATCCTGGTATGTATGGCACTCCTAATCCCCAATCCTGGTATGCATTGCACTCATCATCCCCAATCCTGGTATGCATGGCACCCCTCATCCCCAATCCTGGTATGCATGGCACCCCTCATCCCCAATCTTGGTATGCATGGCACCCCTCACCCCCAATCTTGGTATGCATGGCACCCCTCATCCCCAATCCTGGTATGCATGGAACTCCTCATCCCCAATCCTGGTATGCATGGCACCCCTCATCCCAATCCTGGTATGCATGGCACCCCTCATCCCCAATCCTGGTACGCATGGCACCCCTCATCCCCAATCCTGGCATGCATGGCACCCCTCATCCTGGTATACATGGCTCCCTCATCCCTATCCTGGTATGTATGCTACCCTTCATCCTGGTATGCATTGTACTCCTCATCCAAATCCTGGTATGCATGGCCCCTGCAGATCCATATACTGGTATGCATGGTACCCCTCATCCCTATCCTGGTATGCATGCCACCCCTCATCCCCAATCCTGGTACGCATGGCACCCCTCATCCCCAATCCTGGTATGCATGGCACTGCTTATCCCCAATCCTGGTATGCATGGCACCCCTCATCCCAATCCTGGTTTGCATGGCACCCCTCATCTCCAATCCTGGTATGCATAGCACCCCTCATCCCCAATCCTGGCATGCATGGCACCCCTCATCCTGGTATGCATGGCTCCCTCATCCCTATCCTGGTATGTATGGTACCCCTCATCCTGGTATGCATGGTACCCCTCATCCCTATCCTGGTATGCATGGTACTCCATCCCTCATCCTGATATACATGGTACCCCTTATCCCTATTCTGGTATACATGGCCACTCACCCGAATTCTGGTATGCATGGCCCCCCATATCCCTATCCTGGTATGCATGGTACCCCTCATCCCTATCCTGGTATGCATGGCACCCCTCATCCCTCAATCCTTGTATGCATGGCACTCCTCATCCCCAATCCTGGTATGCATTGCACCCATCATCCCCAATCCTGGTATGCATGGCACTCCTCATCACCAATCCTGGTATGCCTGGCACCCCTCATCCCCAATCTTGGTATGCATGGCACCTGTCAACCCCAATCTTGGTATGCATGGTACCCCTCAGCCCCAATCTTGGTATGCATGGCACCCCTCATCGCCAATCCTGGTATGTATGGCACTCCTCATCCCCAATCCTGGCATGCATTGCACCCATCATCCCCAATCCTGGTATGCATGGCACTCCTCATCCCCAATCCTGGTATGAATGGCACCCCTCATCCCCAATCTTGGTATGCATGGCACCCCTCAACCCCAATCTTGGTATGCATGGTACCCCTCAGCCCCAATCTTGGTATGCATGGCACCCCTCATCCCCCATCCTGGTATGCATGGCACTCCTCATCCCCAATCCTGGTATTTATGGCATCCCTCATCCCCAATCCTGGTATGTGTGGCACTCCTCATCCCCAATCCTGGTATGCATTGCAGCCATCATCCCCAATCCTAGTATGCATAGCACTCCTCATCCCCAATCCTGGTATGCCTGGCACCCCTCATCCTCAATCTTGGTATGCATGGCACCCCTCAACCCCAATCTTGGTATGCATGGCACCCCTCATCCCCAATCCTGGTATGCATGGCACTCCTCATCTCCAATCCAGGTATGCATGGCACCCCTCAACCCCAATCTTGGTATGCATGGCACCTCTCATCCCCAATCCTGGTATGCATGGCACTCCTCATCCCCAATCCTGGTATGCCTAACTCCCCTCATCCCCAATCCTGGTATGTATGGCACTCCTCATCCCCAATCCTGGTATGCATAGCACCCATCATCCCCAATCCTGGTATGCATGGCACCCCTCAACCCCAATCCTGGCATGCATGGCACCCCACATCCTGGTATATATGGCTCCCTCATTCCTATTCTGGTATGTATGGTACCTCTCATCCTCGTATACATGGTACTCCTCATCCGAATCCTGGTATGCATGGCCCCCCCCAGATCCCTATCCTGGTATGCATGGTACATCTCATCCCTATCCTGGTATGCATGGCACCCCTTATCCAAAATCCTGGTATGCATGGCACCCCTCAACCGCAATCTTGGTATGCATGGCACCCCTCATACCCAATCCAGGTATGCATGGCACCGCTCATCCCCAATCCTGGCATGCATGGCACCCCTCAACCGCAATCTTGGTATGCAAGGCACCCCTCATCCCCAATCCTGGTATGCATGGCACCACTCATCCCAATGCTGGTATGCATGGCACCCCTCATCCCCAATCCTGGTATGCAAGGCACCCCTCATTCGCAATCCTGGCATGCATGGCACCCCTCATACTGGTATGCATGGTACCACTCATCCGAATCCAGGCATGTATGGACCCCTCAGAGCCCTATCCTGGTATGCATGGTACCCCTCATCCCTATCCTGGTATGCATGGTACCCCTTATCCAAAATCCTGTTATGCATGTCACCCCTAATACACAATCCTGGTATGCATGGCACCCCTCATCCCCAATCCTGGTATGCATGGCACCCCTCATCACCAATCCTGGTAAGCATGGCACCACTCATCCCCAATCCTGGTATGCATGGCACCCCTCATCCCAATCCTGGTATGCATGGCACCTCTCATCCCCAATCCTGGCATGCATGGCATCCATCATCCCCAATCCTAGTATTCATGGCACCCCTCATCCCCAATCTTGGTATGCATGGCACCCAATCCCTCATCCAGATATACATGCCACCCTCAGCCCTTTCCTGGTATACATGACCCCTCATCCGAATCCTGGTATGCATTGGCCCCCCAGATTCATATCCTGGTATGCATGGCACCCCTCATCCCCAATCCTGGTATGCATGGCACCCCTCATTCCCAATCCTGGTATGTATGGCACTCCTCATCCCCAATCCTGGTATGCATGGCACCCATCATCCCCAATCCTGGTATGCATGGTACCCCTCATCCCCAATCCTGGTATGCATGGCACCCCTCTTCCCCAATCTTGGTATGCATGGCACCCCTCAACCCCAATTTTGGTATGCATGGCACCCCTCATCCCCAATCCTGGTATGCATGACATTCCTCATCCCCAATCCTGGTTTGCATGGCTCCCCTCATCCCCAATCCTGGTATGCATGGCACCCCATCTCTCATCCTGGTATGCATGGCCCCCTCATCCCCCAATCCTGGTATGTGTGACCCCCTCATCCCTCAATCCTGGTATGTATGGCACCCCTCATCCCCCAATCCTGGTATGTATGGTGCCTAATCCCTCATACTGATATGCCTGGCTTCCTCATCCCCAATCCTGGTATGCATGGTACTTCTCATCCCCAATCCTGGTATGCATGGTACTCCTCATCCCTTTCATGGTATGTATGGTACCCCTCATCCTGGTATACATGGCACCCCATCCCTCATCCTGCTATGCATGATACCCTGCATCCCTATTCTGGTATGTATGGTATCCCTCATGCTGGTATACATGGCACCCCTCATCCCAATTCTGGTATGTATGGCCTCCTCATCCCTCAATCCTTGTATGCATGGCACTCCATCCCTCATCCTAGTATGCATGGAACCCTGCATTCCTATCCTGGTATGCATGGTACCCCTCAACCCTACTCTCGTATGCATGGTACCCCTCATCCTGGTATGCATGGCACCCCATCCCTCATCCTGGTATGCATGGTACCCAATCCCTCATCCTGGTATGCATTGTACCACACACCCCTATTCTGGTATGTATGGTACCTCTCATCCTGGTATACATGGCACTCCTCATCCCAATTCTGGTATGTATGGCATCCCTCATCAACCAATCCTAGTAAGTATGCCCTCCTCATCCCCCAATCCTGATATGCATGACACCCAACCCCTCATCCTGGTATGCATGGCTCCCTCATCCCCAATCCTGGTATGTATGGCCCCCTCATCCCTATCCTGGTATGCATGGCACTCCTCATCCCCCAATCCTGGTGTGCATGGCACCACATATTCCTATTCTAGTATGCATGGTACCCCTCATCCCTATTCTTGTATGCATGGTACCCCTCATCCTCTTATGCATGGCACCCCATCCATCATCCTGGTATGCATGGTTCTCCTCATCCCCAATGCTGGTATGTATGGCACCCCCCATCCCCAATGCTGGTATGCATGGCCCACCTCACCTCCCAATCCTGGTAGGCATGGTACCCTCACCCCCAATACTTGTAAGCATGGTACCCATCACCCCCAATCCTGATATGCATGGCCCCCCTCACCTCCCAATCCTGGTATGCATGGTCCCCTCACCCCCCAATCCTGGTATGCATGGTGCCCCTCATCTCCCAATCCTGGTATGCAAGGCACCCCTCAGCCCCAATCCTGGTATGCATGGTGCCCCTCACCTCCCAATCCTGGAATGCATGGTCCCATCACCCCCCAATCCTGGTGTGCATAGTATCCCTCACCCCACAATTCTGGTATGCATGGTACCCCTCATCCCCCAATCCTGGTATCCATGATATCCCTCATCCCCCAATCCTGGTAAGCATGGTCCCCTCACCCCCAATCCTGGTATGCATGGTCCCCTCACCCCTCAATCCTGGTATGCATGGTCCCATCACACCTCAATCCTGTTATGTATGGTACCCCTCATCCCCCAATCCTGGTATGTGTGGCCACCTCTTCCCCCAATCCTGGTATGTGTGGGCCCCTCATCCCCCAATCCTGGTATGTGTGGCCCCCTCATCCCCCAATCCTTGTATGTGTGGCCACCTCTTCCCCCAATCCTGGTATGTGTGGCACTCCTCATCCCCCAATCCTGTTATGCATGGCACCACATATTCCTATTCCGGTATGCACGGTATCCCTCATTCCTATTCTGGTATGCATGGTTCCCCACATCCTGGTATGCATGGCACCCCATCCATCATCCTGGTATGCTTGGTACTCCTCATCCCCAATGCTGGTATGCATGGCACGTCTCATCACCAATCCTGGTATGCATGGTCCCCTCACCCCCAAATCTGGTTTGCATGGTACCCCTCACCTCCCAATCCTGGTATGCGTGGCACCCCTCATCCCCAATCCTGGTAGGCATGCATGGCTCCCCTCACCTCCCAATCCTGGTATGCATGGTCCTCTCACCCCCCCAATCCTGGTATGCACGGTACCCCTCAAACCCCAATCCTGTTATGCATGGCACCACATATTCCTATTCCGGTATGCACGATATCCCTCATTCCTATTCTGGTATGCATGGTTCCCCACATCCTGGTATGCATGGCACCCCATCCATCATCCTGGTATGCTTGGTACTCCTCATCCCCAATGCTGGTATGCATGGCACGTCTCATCACCAATCCTGGTATGCATGGTCCCCTCACCCCCAAATCTGGTTTGCATGGTACCCCTCACCTCCCAATCCTGGTATGCGTGGCACCCCTCATCCCCAATCCTGGTAGGTATGCATGGCTCCCCTCACCTCCCAATCCTGGTATGCATGGTCCTCTCACCCCCCCAATCCTGGTATGCACGGTACCCCTCACCCCCCAATCCTGGTATGCATGGTACCCCTCATCCCCCAATCCTGGTAAGCATGGTCCCCTCATCCCCAATCCTGGTATGCATGGTCCCCTCACCCCCAATCCTGGTATGCCTGGTCCCCTCACCCCTCAATCCTGGTATGCATGGTCCCCTCACCCCCTCAATCCTGGTATGCATGGTCCCCTCACCCCTCAATCCTGGTATGTATGGTACCCCTCATCCCCTAATCCTAGTATGTGTGGCCCCCTCATCCCCCAATCCTGATATGTGTGACCCCCTCATCCCCCAATTCTGGTAAGTGTGGACCCCTTATCCCCCAATCTTGGTATGTGTGGCCCCCTCATCTCCTAATACTGGTATGTGTGGCCCCCTCATCCCCCAATCCTGGTGTGTGTGGCCCCCTCACCCCCTCAATCTTGGTATGTGTGACCCCCTCATCCCCCAATCCTGGTATGTGTGGCCCCCTCACCCAACAATCCTGGTATGTGTGACCCCCTCATCCCTTTCACGCTGCACACATACAAAAAAACACATATACTCACCTTTCTTCCCTGTGCTCCAGCGCTGTGGTGCCCTGTTCTGCCGGAGGCCGGGAGAGGAGTGTGGCGCCAGAGTACAAGCATGCCCATACTGCGCTTTCCGGTGCCATTTTGCTGAAGACACACTGCAAATGTGTCTTCAGTAAAATGGCGCAGGATAGCACTATGCGCATGCGCTGATTCCGATGCCTTCACTCCTGCCCCGGTCTCCGACGAGAAGAGAGGCGCCGTGGCAGCGTTCCTCCCGGTCAGGTATGTAACTGTGGCGCCGGAGATCGCTGTATGTGTAGACACTGAACGCATACCGCGATCCCCGGCGCCACACACTCCTCTTACCTGTAACGGCTCCATGCGTTCTTCTGTCTGGAGCCAGACTGCGCAGGTGTGTCGAACTTGTGCAGTCTATAGAGGCTTCAGACAGAGGGACACTTTTAGCCTTATATTATAGATATACTGTATATATATACCGCATTTTTTGGACTATAAGACACACTTTTTCCTCCAAAATTTTAAAGGAAAGTGGGAGGTGCGTCTTATAATCCGAATGTGGGGGGTATATATATATACTGTGGGGTTGTGGGGGGAGCAGTAGCAGCGGAGGAGCGAGGCACAGGAGGCAGCAGCCGCATGCTGCAGCCTACATTGTCCCTGCTGCTAAAGACAATTAATATTCAGTTCTCCCCACGCCCATGGGTGTGGGGAGCACTGAATATTCTTTCTCCTTAATAGCCGGCACACAGTGTATCCACAGAGCGGCTCCTGCTGCTGTCGGACGATCACGTGTGCCTGCTATTAAAGGGCATGAATATTCACCCCTCTCCACACTCATGGGAGTAGAGAGGGGTGAATATTCATGCTCTTTAATAGCGGGCACATGCGATCGCCTGGCTGCAGCAGGAGCCACGCTGCGGCTACACTGTGTGCCGGCTATTAAGGAGAATGAAGTCACTGCTCTCCATGCACACAGTCCCGGCGTGGGGAGCAGTGACTATTCTCACAGCTGAGGGTGCATGGCAGTGAGGCTCACATGGTGAGATCAGTGCTGGCAGCAGAGCAGGATGCAGTGCTGGAACACAGGGAAGAAAGGTGAGTAGAAGTGTTTATTTTTTTAATGTGCAGCTTGATGGGGATTAGGGGTGCCATGCATACCAGGATGGGGATTGCTGTGCCATGCATACCAGGATAAGGATGAGGTGTGCCATACATACCAGGATAAGGATGAGGGATGCCATGCATACCAGGATAGGGATGAGGAGTGCCTTGCATACCAGGATAAGGATGAGGGGTGCCATGCATACTAGGATAAGGATAAGGGATGCCATGCATACCAGGATAAGGATGTGGGATGCAGTGCATACCAGGATAAGGATGAGGTGTGCCATGCATACCAGGATAAGGATGAGGGATGCCATGCATACCAGGATGAGGGGAGCCTTGCATTCCAGGATGGAGATCAGGGGTGCCATGCATACCAGGATGGAGGGGTGCCAAGCATACCAGGATGGAGGGGGTGCCATGCATACCAGAATGAGGGGTGCCATGCATACTAGGATGGAGGGGTGCCATGCATACCAGGATGGAGGGGTGCCATGCATACAGTATACAGTATATATATTTATCAATATTTTTCAACAATCTGACCAGAAAAAAAAAAACAAAGTCCAGGAAGAAACATATATGATGTCAATCACAAACCATCCATATACCTCACAGTCACGTTTCTATGGACATGTACTATTATGCAGTATATGGATCCTAAATGGCCTGAACACTTGTGTACTTAGATTAATGGAATTTTCTTTGGACGCATTTCCCCTCTCTTTCGGTCATTCAGGGGTTCATCAGGGAATTCCTTGAAATAGGAAAAGAAAAGGAGACCATAAGATATACTGCAATGAGGATAACAGCTCACAGGCCCAGGCAATATGCCCCACATAGCCCCTACATACAATATGAGCCCCCACACAGCCCCCCATATACAATATTAGCCCCCACATAGCCCCATACATACAATATGAGCTCCCATATAGCTCCCTATATACAGTATAAGCCTCACATAGCTACCTATATACAGTATGAGCCCCCATATAGCTACCTAGATACAGTATGAGCCCGCACATAGCTTCCTATATAAAGTGTGAGCCCCCGCATAGCCTCCTATATACAGTATGAGCCCGCACATAGCCCCTACATACAAAATAAGCCTTCACACAGCCCCCTACATATGATATGAGTCCACACACAGACCCTTACATACAGTATGAGCCCCTACATGGCTCCCTTTATACAGTATAAGCCCCACATAGCTCCCTATATAAAGTATGATCCCCCATATAGCTACCTAGATACAGTATGAGCTCGCACATAACCTTCTGTATACAGTATGAGCCACACATAACCTCCTGTATACAGTGTAAGCCCTCATATAGCCTCCTATATACAGTATGAGCACCCACATAGCCTTCTGGATACAGTATGAGCCCATACATAGCCTCCTGTATACAGTGTGAGCCCCCATATAGCCTCCTGTATACAGTATGAGCACGCACATAACCTCCTGTGTACAGTATGAGCCTGCACATAGCCCCTATATACAGTTGGAGCCCGCACATAGACTCCTGTATACAATATGAGCCCACACATAGCCTCCTACATACAGTATGAGCCCATTATAATGATGGCAATCTGGCAATGGACCCCCTTGGAGCCATGGGCCGTGAACAGTAGCCCAGATTGCCTTCATTATAATCCGCCTATGCATGTGGTCACAATTCCCCTGTATTCCCCGTGTGAATAGGTGGTTACGTGCTCATTAGTCTCAATTCTAGTCCCTGAGTCCGCATCAAAGTCAGGGAGCCAGCATATGACATAACTGTATGTCATATGTCAGATAGGGGATAGAGGGGTATTTCACTAACTGTTGTATCAAGTGGTGCGAATACCTACTGAGATGCATGCAAGATCAGCAGGTATCGTGCACTTATTTTGGAAGATATATAGGGTCGTAAGTTCGTTGGCAGTACCCATATTAGATTTGAAAGAGATTGGCGCCAGAGTACAACTTTAACCCTTTCACCCTGAAGTCTGTTTTCATCTTCCTGACCTGGCCATTTTTTTCAATTCTGATCAGTGTCACTTTGTGATGTAATAACTCTGAAACGCTTCAACGGATCCCAGTGATACTGTAATTGTTTTTTGTGACATATTGTACATCATGATAGTGGTAACATGTCTTAGATATGACTTGCGTTTATTTGTGAAAAAGTTGGAAATTTGGCGATTGTTGTAAATCAAATATCACAGAGCTTGTAAACCAAGTATTGCAGAGATGGATTACAGCGTGGGACAGTATGTCGAATACGTGAGTATTATGGTTGTTTTTTATTTTAGTTTTTTTACAGGGGACAAGGACTTTGATGGATTAGGTGTAAGGTGAGCATTTTTGTTGTTTATTATTTTCTGTCTTTTACAGGGGACTCGTGCATCAGAGGAAAATTTGTAAGGTGAGCACAAATGTGTTTTTTATTTTTAAATAAATGTGTAAAACAGTGTAGACTTTTATTTCAAATAAAAGATTTTATTCAAGCTCTTTGTTTCTTTCCCAACTTTTACTATACGGTTAGTAATGGGGGTGTCTTATAGGCCTCTCCATTACTAACCCCTGGGCTTCATGTCAGCAGCCAATACAAGGCTGACACGAACCCTAGCACTATTACCACACTTGCCATTACACCAGAACAAGTGATATTAGCTGAGGCTAAGCACGAGATTTGGTGCATCTTATTGATGCGCTATTTCTGAGGCTGCTGAGGGCTGATGTTACTAGCTTCAGAGGGGGCCAGTATCCAGGGCCCCTTCCCTGCTATTAATATCAGCCCAAAGCTGTCTGGTTAGCCTTTGCTGGTTAGAATTTATAGGGGAACCCTACATCATTTTTTTTCTGGGGTCCCCCTGTAATTTAGCCAGTAAACGCTAATCAAACAGCTGTGGGCTGTTATTAATAGCCACATAACATTTTTGGCTAATGGCCCCTTCCCAAGTCAGCCCCCAGTGGTCGGCTTTCCCTCTGCTGGTTATGATGTCGGAGCTCACGCCGCTTTTTAATGTATTTTATTTATTTAGTAGATACATCAAAGTAGAGACAACAACACACGCAAACCACTGATTATACAGATATCAACATTTTTGTATCTATCATCTGTTCTCGCTCCTGCAAGTCCTGTGTTGTTAAATTTCTTGCAATTAAACTTTATAAATACATTTTTAAATATCATTCATTTTTTTCCTGGACAAAACATGGCTGCTGCATACGGACACATGGATGGCACACAGTCACACGGACAGCACACGGATGTCACACGGATGTCACATACGGACACACGGATGGCACACAGACACGGACCACGGATCTCACTAGTACTGTTTTTTCCTGAATCACCAGGACGTGTGAAGGATGCCTTAAAGACGCTTATTATTGCAAAAAACAAGTTTTTGTATTCCCATATTTTGAAAGCTATAACTTTTACATATTTCGGCTGACAGAGTCATGTGAGAGGGTTTTTTTTTTTGCGGGATGGGTTGATGTTTTTATTGGAACCATTTTCGGGCACAGGACATTTTTTGATCTCTTTGTATTCCGATTTTTGGGAGGCAGAATAAACAAAAATTCAAGAATTGTTTTTCGTTTTTTTTTTTAAGGCCATTCCGCGTGTGGTATAATTGATAAGGCAGCTTTATTCTTCAGGTCAGTATGTTTACAGCAATACCACATTCATATCTTTTTTTAAGTTTTGTCACTCAACTCAAGGGGGCCGAATAATATTGCACGCCCCACTTTTCAGTTTTTAATTTGTTAAAAAAGTTTAAAATATCCAATAAATTTCATTCCACTTCACGATTGTGTCCCACTTGTTGTTGATTCTTCCCAAAAAAATGTGAATTTTATATCTTTATGCTTGAAGCCAGAAATGTGGCAAAAGGTAGAAAAGTTCAAGGGGGCCAAATAATTTCACAATACACTGTATATATATATATATACAGTGCCTACAAGTAGTATTCAACCCCCTGCAGATTTAGCTGGTTGACACATGCGGAATTAACTTGGCATTGTGACATTTGTACTGTAGATCAGCCTGGAAGTGGGAAATGCACTGCAGCAAATTTTGTTTTTGTTTTTTTGAAAACGTTAAAAGTTAATTCAGAGTGTCATTTATTATTCAACCCCTCAAACCACAAGAATTCTGTTTGGTCCCCCTAAAGTATTAAGAAGTAGTTCAGGCACCAAGAATAATGAGCTTCACATGTGTGGATTAAAGATCTCTTTTGCCAGCCTTTTCTGACTATTTAAGACCCTCCCCAAACTTGTGAACAGCACTCAGACATGGTCAACATGGGAAAGACAAAGGAGCATTCCAAGGCCATCAGAGACAAGATCGTGGAGGGTCACAAGGCTGGCAAGGGGTACAAAACCCTTTCCAAGGAGTTGGGCCTACCTGTCTCCACTGTTGGGAGCATCATCCGTAAGTGGAAGGCTTATGGAACTACTGTTAGCCTTCCACGGCCTGGACAGCCTTTGAAAGTGTCCTCCCGTGCCGAGGCCAGGCTTGTCCGAAGAGTCAAGGCTAACCCAAGGACAACAAGGAAGGAGCTCCGGGAAGATCTCATGGCAGTGGGGACATTGGTTTCAGTCAATACCATAAGTAACGTACTCCACCGCAATGGTCTCCGTTCCAGACGAGCCCGTAAGGTACCTTTACTTTCAAAGCGTCATGTCAAGGCTCGTCTACAGTTTGCTCATGATCACTTGGAGGACTCTGAGACAGACTGGTTCAAGGTTCTATGGTCTGATGAGACCAAGATCGAGATCTTTGGTGCCAACCACACACGTGATGTTTGGAGACTGGATGGCACTGCATACGACCCCAAGAATACCATCCCTACAGTCAAGCATGGTGGTGGCAGCATCATGCTGTGGGGCTGTTTCTCAGCCAAGGGGCCTGGCCATCTGGTCCGCATCCATGGGAAGATGGATAGCACGGCCTACCTGGAGATTTTGGCCAAGAACCTCCGCTCCTCCATCAAGGATCTTATGATGGGTCGTAATTTCATCTTCCAACAAGACAACGACCCAAAGCACACAGCCAAGAAAACCAAGGCCTGGTTCAAGAGGGAAAAAGTCAAGGTGTTGGAGTGGCCTAGTCAGTCTCCTGACCTTAAACCAATTGAAAACTTGTGGAAGGAGCTCAAGAATAAAGTCCACATGAGACACCCAAAGAACCTAGATAACTTGGAGAAGATCTGCATGGAGGAGTGGGCCAAGATAACTCCACAGACCTGTGCCGGCCTGATCAGGTCTTATAAAAGACGATTATTAGCTGTAATTGCAAACAAGGGTTATTCCACAAAATATTAAACATAGGGGTTGTATAATAATTGACCCACACTTTTATGTTTAAAATTTAATAAAATTCAACTGAGCAACATAACTTTTTGGTTTGTAAGATTTATGCTTCTGTTCATAAAACCTACTCTCGTTTGCAGTTTGAAGGCTCTAACTTATTTGCATCTTATCAAACCAGCTAAATCTGCAGGGAGTTGAATACTACTTGTAGGCACTGTATATATATATATATATATATATATATATATATATATATATATATATATATATATATATATATATATGGGTGTACATACGGTATATATTATATACACACAGTATATAGTAAGTGTGTGTCTGTATATATATGTATACTGTATGTGTGCATGTATGCAGTATATTGTGTGTAAATACATTTTTAAACTGAATATATATGTTACTATTATAGAGTATCGCCAAAAGCCTACTAAGTGGGTGCAAAGCTCTTTGAACACATACCGCCTGGTCCAATATGATGCATAAAGAAAAAATAAGCAGCATTCCAGGTCACAGCTACATGGGCCAATAAAAAGTCCTCTATTTTTGCATCTTAACCTGGAATGCTGCTTATTCTTTCTTTATGTATCATATTGGACCAGAGGGTATGTGTTCCTAGTGCTTTGCACCCACTCAGTAGCCTTTTGGCTCTGCTCCATAATATTTTTTATATATATGTATACTGTATGTGTGCATGTATGCAGTACATTGTGTAAATATACAGTACAGACCAAAAGTTTGGACACACCTTCTCATTTAAAGATATTTCTGTATTTTCATGACTATGTAAATTGCACATTCACACTGAAGGCATCAAAACTATGAATTAACACATGTGGATTATATACTTAACAAAAAAGTCTGAAACAACTGAAAATATGTCTTATATTCTAGGTTCTTCAAAGTAGCCACCTTTTGCTTTGATGACTGCTTTGCACACTCTTGGCATTCTCTTGATGAGCTTCAAGAGGTAGTCACCGGAAATGGTCTTCCAACAATCTTGAAGGAGTTCCCAGAGATGCTTAGCACTTGTTGGCCCTTTTGCCTTCACTCTGCAGTCCAGCTCACCCCAAACCATCTCGATTGGGTTCAGGTCTGGTGACTGTGGGAGCCAGGTCATCTGGCGTAGCACCCCATCACTCTCCTTCTTGGTCAAATAGCCCTTACACAGCCTGGAGGTGTGTTTGGGGTCATTGTCCTATTGAAAAATAAATGATGGTCCAACTAAACGCAAACCGGATGGAATAGCATGGCGCTGCAAGATGCTGTGGTAGCCATGCAGGTTCAGTATGCCTTCAATTTTGAATAAATCCCCAACAGTGTCACCAGAAAAGCACCCCCACACCATCACACCTCCTCCTCCATGCTTCACGGTGGGAACCAGGCATGTAGATTCCATCCATTCACCTTTTCTGCGTCGCACAAAGACACGGTGGTTGGAACCAAAGATCTCAAATTTGCACTTATCAGACCAAAGCACAGATTTCCACTGGTCTAATGTCCATTCCTTGTGTTCTTTAGCCCAAACAAATCTCTTCTGCTTGTTGCTTGTCCTTAGCAGTGGTTTCCTAGCAGCTGTTTTACCATGAAGGCCTGCTGCACAAAGTCTCCTCTTAACAGTTGTTGAAGAGATGTGCCTGCTGCTAGAACTCTGTGTGGCATTGACCTGGTCTCTAATCTGAGCTGCTGTTAACCTGCAATTTCTGAGGCTGGTGACTCGGATAAACTTATCCTCAGAAGCAGAGGTGACTCTTGGTCTTCCTTTCCTGGGGCGGTTATCATGTGAGCCAGTTTCTTTGCAGCGCTTGATGGTTTTTGCAACTGCAGTTGGGGACACTTTCAAAGTTTTCCCAATTTTTCGCACTGACTTACCTTCATTTCTTAAAGTAATGATGGCCACTCGTTTTTCTTTACTTAGCTGCTTTTTTCTTGCCATTATACAAATTCTAACAGTCTATTCAGTAGGACTATCAGCTGTGTATACACCAGACTTCTGCACAACACTACTGATGGTCCCAACCCCATTTATAAGGCAAGAAATCCCACTTATTAAACCTGACAGGGCACACCTGTGAAGTGAAAACCATTTCCAGTGACTACCTCTTGAAGTTCATCAAGAGAATGCCAAGAGTATGCAAAGCAGTCATCAAAGCAAAAGGTGGCTACTTTGAAGAACCTAGAATATAAGACATATTTTCAGTTGTTTCACACTTTTTTGTTAACTATATAATTCCACATGTGTTAATTCATAGTTTTGATGCCTTCAGTGTGAATGTACAATTTTCAAAGTCATGAAAAAACAGAAAAATCTTTAAATGAGAAGGTGTGTCCAAACTTTTTGTCTGTACTGTATATATATATATATATATATATATATATATACACTATATTTATGTGTGTAAGCATGTATAAACTGAATATATGTGTTGCTGTATGTATATACTTTATATATGTGTTTGTACATACTGTATGTGTCTGTATATATATATGCAGCATATAGCGTATGTTTGTATGTGTAACATACCTGGCGGCGTCCTTGCATGGTGGTCCATCTCCCACTGTGCAAGAGCGCGCACTTGATCTCCAGTCCAGAATGTCTCTCTGGCTTCCCTCCATGCTGTCTGTTTGTGTCTGTTTCTGCTGCTTAAGGGCGGCGCCCGATCACTTCCTGCTTTTTGTACCTGCTGTGGGTCACACCCCTTGTGCGTCCTCAGCCTATTGTTGTCTGTCACCTGGTATATAGCTCAGCTGCTCCAATCAATCCCTGCCTGAGCATAGTGTTTCATTCAGTGTGTGCTTGCACTCTGAAGGTGCCAGGTCCCGTTCTGTGTTCTCTTGTCTGCCTTTCCTGGAGGCTGTATTTCCAGGCCTGTCTGAACACGCTCCTAGCCTGTTCCTCCCGCCTTCTAGGGGCCGATTACCTAGACCCGCTCCTGTATCTTGTCTGTCCTGTCTGAACACGCTCCTAGCCTGTTCCTCCCGCCTTCTAGGGGCCGATTACCTAGACCCGCTCCTGTATCTTGTCTGTCCTGTCTGAACACGCTCCTTGCCTGTTCGTCTCGCCTCTCTGGGGGCCGTATTCCCAGACCCGCTCCTGTATCCCTCTGCAGTGTCGGTCTCCTCCGTACACTCAGTTCCAGTCTGAACTCTCTCCTATCCTTTACCTGTTTTGCCTCTATGTCCGATGTCCGTTCCCTTCCTTTTTTTGCAGAGTCTGAACTCGTACCTAACTCCTGCTTGTTGTCTCTGTACTCCCGTTTGTAAGTTTGTGGTCCACTCGCTACTTCACTGCAAGTACCCTGTGGGTATCTGGCTCTGCCTTTCTCTTCCTGTCTGTTCTGTGTGAACAGAGCCCTGTCCCCCCTGCTCTGCCTTGCTCACCGCTCCGGCGGTTCTAGCCTGCTCTGACTCCTTTGCTCACCACTCCGGCGGTTCTAGCCTGCTCTGACTCCTTTGCTCACCGCTCCGGCGGTTCTAGCCTGCTCTGACTCCTTTGCTCACCGCTCCGGCGGTTCTAGCCTGCTGACTCCTTTGCTCACCGCTCCGGCGGTTCTAGCCTGCTCTGACTCCTTTGCTCACCGCTCCGGCAGTTCTAGCCTGCTCTGACTCCTTTGCTCACCGCTCCGGCGGTTCTAGCCTGCTCTGACTCCTTTGCTCACCGCTCCGGCGGTTCTAGCCTGTTCTGACTCCTTTGCTCGCTGCTCCGGCAGCCTTGCTCCGCTCTGACCCTTTTGCTCACTGCTCCGGCAGTCTCGCTCCGCTCTTATCCTTTTGCTCACTGCTCCGGCAGTCTTGCTCCACTCTTGCTCACCGCTCCAGGCGGCCTCGTCCTGCTTTACTCTTGCTCACTGCTCCGGCAGTCTCGCTCAGCTCTGACCCTTTGCTCACTGCTCCTGGCGGCCTTGTCCTGCTCTACTCATTCTCACCGCTCCAGACGGCTTCATCCTGCCCTGCCCTGCTCTCGCTCACCTCTCTGGGCGGCCTCACTCTGCTGTGTTTGTCCGCCACATCTGTGGTTCTGTTCCTGAGTCCCAGTGTGTACTGGGTCCTATCCCACCAGTGTCCCTACCTGCTAGTGCCTCCCTGTCTGCACTCTAGCTGTGCTTGCCTGTACCCCTCTGCCTGTATTGTTCCTGAGTCCCAGTGTGTACTGGGTCCTATCCCGCCTGTGTTCCTACCTGCTAGTGCCTCCCTGTCTGCACTCTAGCCGTGCTTGCCTGTACCCCCCTGCCTGCATACCCGCCTGCCTGCATACCAGTCGTGCCTGCCTATACCCACCAGTCTGTGCGCCAGCCTACCAGTCTGTTCCTGTGTTCCCCTGTGTGGGTCAACAGCCGTGTCTGGGGTCTGTCCTGGAGTAGCACCTGGTCCCTCTGCTCGGTTCCTCCTTGGTGCACTGGCGTCGTATGCCGTCGTGCGACCCTGGTCGGATCGGGTGAATACCTAGTTACGCCCCTCCAGGCATTCACTCTCCGGCACGGTCCAGTGGAATCACTACAATCACACGCACACGCCGCTCAGCCCGGGCGTGTGCATTACAGCATGCTCAGGCCATGGTTCCCGTTGAGCCCCACGGCCTTCGCTCTCTGAGAAGTTTTCCAGCGAATACATGCATTAAAATAAATAAATAAAATTTTTTTTTTCTTAGCTGAGTTCCAGGCGAATTACGCACCCGTCCAGATGGATCTATCTGCTCTCGTTCCTGCGGATCCGCTACGTTACTATGGGGATCCAAGACAAAGTCGTGCATTTGTGGAGCAATGCATGCTACACTTCAAGTTCTACCCTCTATGTTTTCCCACCGATCGGGTTAAGGTGGCATTCATTATGTCTTACCTGGCGGGTGATGCCTTGGAATGGATCAACCCCCTATATGAAACACAGGATCCGATCCTCCTGGACCTAATGGCCTTCCTGGTGGCCTTTCTAATGGTCTTTGATGATCCTAACCCGGAGGCTCCTGCTGAAGCTTCACTTCCCAATATCCCGGAGCAACCCCGATGGGTAATGTGTGTGGGTAGCGCAATAGTCCTCCAGCCCAATGAGACTACTGCCCACCCAGAATCCTCACAGGGTGATTACGCTTTCCGGAATACTTCTCCCAACCTCAAGAGGCAGTCCAGACGTGCTAGACGTAGAGGCAAGCCGTCACGCCAGGGTCTGTCCTCCCTGAGATCTCCTGACCCCAACCTTGAAGTCCCTAATGAAGCTTCATCTCCCTGTATCCCGGAGAAGCCCCAACGGGTAATGTGCGTGGGTAGTGCACCGGTTCTCCTGCCCGAAGAGACTTCTGCCCATCCAGACTCCACACAGGAGAACTTCCTGCACCCGGCATCAGATGCTTCACCCACTTTAACTGGTGTGCATGTCCAAGGATGCTCCAAAGCTGTGGTTACCTCAGAGTCTGTGCACCTCTACTACCTGGCGGAGGACCCCCTGTTGTCTCCTGAATCCTCCGGGATACCACTCGATGACAAATGGAGAGAGACTTCTCTACACCCGGTACTCGATACTTTGTCCGCTTCGTCCTGTGAGCCTGACAATGGGTACCCCAAAGTGGTAGTTACCCCCGAGTCTCTACACCCCTCCGACCAGGCGGAGGACCTCCAGTTGTCTCCAGAACCCTTCGGGGTGCCACCTGGTGGTGAATGGACAGAGACTTTCCTATATCCTGGATCTGATACCTCGCTTGCTTCGTTCAGTGAGTTCGACCTAGTGTACTCTGAAGCAGAGGTTACCCATGAGTCTCTACACTCCTCTGACCAGGCAGAGGACCTCCAGTTGTCTCCAGAACCCTTTGGGGTGCCACCTGGTGGTGAATGGACAGAGACTTTCCTATACTCGGTACCCGATACCTCGCCTGCTTCCTCCAGTGAGTCCAACCTAGTGTACTCTGAAGCAGATGTTTTCTCTGAGCCTCTGCACTCTTCTGACCCGGCGGAGGACCTCCAGTTGTTTCCTGAATTCTCCGGGGTACCACCAGATAACAAAGAGACAGTGACTTTTCCTCATTATGTACCTGATAACCCGTCTATTTCTTCCTGTGAGCTTGACAAGATGTACCTCGAAGCAGAGATTACCCCCAAGTCTCTGTCCCCCTCCAACCCGGTGAAGGACTTCCAGTTGTCTCCTGTACCCTCTGGGGTGCCACCTGAAAATATGTGGAGAGAGACTTCCTCGTGTGCTGTTCCTGGTACTCCACCCGTTTCGTCTGTTGCTGAGGATGGCTGGATAGGAGGTAGCATCCTAGCTAACCAGATGGGATCAGTTTTTCCTGTGGACAGTGGAAGTGATCTCCTTGAAGTGAACGACTGGTCCTCGATTTCCCTGCGGAAGATTCTGGCAGGCCTGAAGAAGAGGGGGCGTAAGGGGGGGGTACTGTAACATACCTGGCGGCGTCCTTGCATGGTGGTCCATCTTCCACTGTGCAAGAGCGCGCACTTGATCTCCAGTCCAGAATGTCTCTCTGGCTTCCCTCCATGCTGTCTGTTTGTGTCTGTTTCTGCTGCTTAAGGGCGGCGCCCGATCACTTCCTGCTTTTTGTACCTGCTGTGGGTCACACCCCTTGTGCGTCCTCAGCCTATTGTTGTCTGTCACCTGGTATATAGCTCAGCTGCTCCAATCAATCCCTGCCTGAGCATAGTGTTTCATTCAGTGTGTGCTTGCACTCTGAAGGTGCCAGGTCCCGTTCTGTGTTCTCTTGTCTGCCTTTCCTGGAGGCTGTATTTCCAGGCCTGTCTGAACACGCTCCTAGCCTGTTCCTCCCGCCTTCTAGGGGCCGATTACCTAGACCCGCTCCTGTATCTTGTCTGTCCTGTCTGAACACGCTCCTAGCCTGTTCCTCCCGCCTTCTAGGGGCCGATTACCTAGACCCGCTCCTGTATCTTGTCTGTCCTGTCTGAACACGCTCCTTGCCTGTTCGTCCCGCCTCTCTGGGGGCCGTATTCCCAGACCCGCTCGTGTATCCCTCTGCAGTGTCGGTCTCCTCTGTACACTCAGTTCCAGTCTGAACTCTCTCCTATCCTTTACCTGTTTTGCCTCTATGTCCGATGTCCGTTCCCTTCCTTTTTCTGCAGAGTCTGAACTCGTACCTAACTCCTGCTTGTTGTCTCTGTACTCCCGTTTGTGAGTTTGTGGTCCACTCGCTACTTCACTGCAAGTACCCTGTGGGTATCTGGCTCTGCCTTTCTCTTCCTGTCTGTTCTGTGTGAACAGAGCCCTGTCCCCCCTGCTCTGCCTTGCTCACCGCTCCGGCGGTTCTAGCCTGCTCTGACTCCTTTGCTCACCACTCCGGCGGTTCTAGCCTGCTCTGACTCCTTTGCTCACCGCTCCGGCGGTTCTAGCCTGCTCTGACTCCTTTGCTCACCGCTCCGGCGGTTCTAGCCTGCTCTGACTCCTTTGCTCACCGCTCCGGCGGTTCTATCCTGCTCTGACTCCTTTGCTCACCGCTCCGGCAGTTCTAGCCTGCTCTGACTCCTTTGCTCACCGCTCCGGCGGTTCTAGCCTGCTCTGACTCCTTTGCTCACCGCTCCGGCGGTTCTAGCCTGTTCTGACTCCTTTGCTCGCTGCTCCGGCAGCCTTGCTCCGCTCTGACCCTTTTGCTCACTGCTCCGGCAGTCTCGCTCCGCTCTTATCCTTTTGCTCACTGCTCCGGCAGTCTTGCTCCACTCTTGCTCACCGCTCCAGGCGGCCTCGTCCTGCTTTACTCTTGCTCACTGCTCCGGCAGTCTCGCTCAGCTCTGACCCTTTGCTCACTGCTCCTGGCAGCCTTGTCCTGCTCTACTCATTCTCACCGCTCCAGGCGGCCTCGTCCTGCCCTGCCCTGCTCTCGCTCATCTCTCTGGGCGGCCTCACTCTGCTGTGTTTGTCCGCCACATCTGTGGTTCTGTTCCTGAGTCCCAGTGTGTACTGGGTCCTATCCCACCAGTGTCCCTACCTGCTAGTGCCTCCCTGTCTGCACTCTAGCTGTGCTTGCCTGTACCCCTCTGCCTGTATTGTTCCTGAGTCCCAGTGTGTACTGGGTCCTATCCCGCCTGTGTTCCTACCTGCTAGTGCCTCCCTGTCTGCACTCTAGCCGTGCTTGCCTGTACCCCCCTGCCTGCATACCCGCCTGCCTGCATACCAGTCGTGCCTGCCTATACCCACCAGTCTGTGCGCCAGCCTACCAGTCTGTTCCTGTGTTCCCCTGTGTGGGTCAACAGCCGTGTCTGGGGTCTGTCCTGGAGTAGCACCTGGTCCCTCTGCTCGGTTCCTCCTTGGTGCACTGGCGTCGTATGCCGTCGTGCGACCCTGGTCGGATCGGGTGAATACCTAGTTACGCCCCTCCAGGCATTCACTCTCCGGCACGGTCCAGTGGAATCACTACAATCACACGCACACGCCGCTCAGCCCGGGCGTGTGCATTACAGTATGTGTATAATGTATATACACTGCTCAAAAAATAAAGGAAACACTTAAACAACAGAATATAACTCCAAGTAAATCAAACTTCTGTGAAATCAAACTGTCCACTTAGGAAGCAACACTGATTGACAATCAATTTCACATGCTGTTGTGCAAATGGAATAGAAAATAGATGGAAATTATTGGCAATTATCAAGACACACTCAATAAAGGAGTGGTTCTACAGGTGGGGACCGCAGATCACATCTCAGTACCAATGCTTTCTGGCTGATGTTTTGGTCACTTTTGAATGTTGGTTGTGCTTTCACACTCATGGTAGCATGAGACGGACTCTACAACCCACAGAAGTTGCTCAGGTACTGCAACTCATCCAGCATGGCACATCAATGCGAGCTGTGGCAAGAAGGTTTGCTGTGTCTGTCAGCGTAATATCCAGAGGCTGGAGGCACTACCAGGAGACAGGCCAGTACACCAGGAGATGTGGAGGGGGCCGTAGGAGGGCAACAATCCAGCAGCAGGACTGCTACTTCCGCCTTTGTGCAAGGAGGAACAGGAGGAGCACTGCCAGAGCCCTTCAAAATTACCTCCATCAGGCCACAAATGTGCATGTGTCTGCACAAACGGTTAGAAACAGACTCCATGAGGGTGGTATGAGGGCCCGACGTCCACAGATGGGGGTTGTGCTCACAGCCCATCACCGTGCAGGACGCTTGGCATTTGCCACAGAACACCAGGATTGGCAAAGTCACCACTGGCACCCTGTGCTCTTCACAGATGAAAGCAGGTTCACACTGAGCACATGTGACAGACGTAACAGAGTCTGGAGACGCCGTGGAGAGCGATCTGCTGCCTGCAACATCCTTCAGCATCACCAGTTTGGCTGTGGGTCAGTAATGGTGTGGGGTGGCATTTCTTTGGAGGGCTGCACAGCCCTCCATGTGCTTGCCAGAGGTAGCCTGACTGCCATTAGGTACCGAGATGAGATCCTCAGACCCCTTGTGAGAACATATGCTGGTGAGGTTGGCCCTGGGTTCCTCCTAATGCAGGACAATGCTAGACCTCATGTGGCTGGAGTGTGTCAGATGTTCCTGCAAGATGAAGGCATTAAAGCTATGGAATGGCCCGCACGTTCCCCAGACCTGAATCCGATTGAGCACATCTGGGACATCATGTCTCGCTCCATCCACCAACGTCACGTTGCACCACAGACTGCCCAAGAGTTGGCGGATTCTTTAGTCCAGGTCTGGGAGGAGATCCCACAGGAGACCATCCACAACCTCATCAGGAGCATGCCCAGGCGTTGTAGGGAGGTCATACAGGCACGTTGAGGCCACACACAATACTGAGCCTCATTTTGACTTGTTTTAAGGACATTACATCAAAGTTGGATCAGCCTGTAGTGTGTTTTTCCACTTTAATTTTGGGGGTGACTCCAAATCCAGGCCTCCATTGGTTCATAAATTTGATTTCCATTGATGATTTTTGTGTGATTTTATTTTCAGCACATTCAACTTTGTAAAGAACAAAGTATTCAATGAGAGTATTTCATTCATTCAGATCTAGGATGTGTTATTTGAGTGTTCCCTTAATTTTTTTGAGCAGTGTATATAAAATATGTGTGTACATGTATAGGGTATATCTGTTATGTGCTGCATATATAGTTCTGTAATTGTAGTGTCACCATAATAGGGATCATCTCTAAGCACAGTTTATGTCTTATGTAAGCGTTTTACATTAGGGCCTGTTCACACTGTTTTTCTTTACTGAGCCTGGTGGTTTCTGCCTGAATTTCCTATGGAGCCATAGACTGCAATGACAGGAATGAACTTCAAATGAATTCCATGTGTGATTTTTTTCTGTATATGTCTGTCTGTTCCAACAGCCACAGAAAAATGGACGCTTAGAAGAAAAAACACAAACAGGGACTTTAAGAAACTAAATCAGAGGATCAATATCAGAAAAAAAAGCAAATGGAATTCATTTGAAGTCCGCTTGTGTCATTGTAGTCTGTGGCCCCATCGGGAATTTGTGTGAATCCTATTTTGGGGGGATTCAAGCAGAGCCCCCGGACGCACTGCAGAAAAAGTGTGAAAAGGGTTGAACATACTATAGTATGGAATAGTGCAGTCTACTATACAACTCCAAACTCTCCCAGTACAGCAGACAGACAGACACAGACCACAAGACACTTTTTTTTTATAAATCCGTTGCATGTCAATTCTTCCAGCATTTTTGCAGTGTTTTTTTTCCCTATTCAAATGAATGGGAAACGAAAAGGCTGAAAAAACGCAGAATTTTTCCTGCCAACACTCTGGTTTTTGATGCAGAACAATCCGCAGAAAAACTGTGCAAGTGAACAGACCTTACAGGGGTTTTCTGCGAGTGTAAAAATAATTCTCATGAAATGATGACTCCCCCGCGGCTCCAGCACTGATGCTCTAGAAGTCTATGGCAGTCGTGGTACTTGGCTGCAGTGATCTTGTGGCTCTACCTCTAGCTGCAAATTGAATAATGACTATCAGGGACACGGGAGCATCGGCACTAAAGCCAGAGGGGATTTAGCAGGGTAGTTTGGGGGACATATAGGACTTTATTTTATCACTTTTTATTCTGCCATTTGTGAGGTAGAATGTACAAAAAGATGGAAATTCTGCTAATGTTTTCTATTTGACTGTTAGATTTCATTCACATGACTGTACTTTCAGTCCGAGTGTTAACCGTGATAAAACCAGACAGCACTCGGACCAATGTGATCCAATGGGGCAGTGCAGATGAGGGATTTTTTTTTCACTGACCGAATTGCAGCATGCACTAGTTCCTACCATAAACCAGATGAGACACCCATTCAAGCCTATGGGTGCGTCATAAAAAATCAGATGCCACAATGTAGAATCCGATTTTACATTGCAGTTCTGTAACATAAGAAACTGTAAATGGTCCTGTAAAGGGTTAATAACTGCTGCTGTAAAACACGGATTGTACACGGAAGACAAGTGAGAAAAAAATTGCTCCACTTTTCAGAATGAAACTCTGAAAGATGTTTTATACGGTCGTGTGACCCTACGCTGAGGCCCCCTTCCTACGTCACTGTTTCCGGCACGTGTGGCATCCATACAGTACGTGTGACATTTTTTTTAGGGATTCCAAATGTACTCATTTCAACCTATGGTGCTGCTCACATGTCCATTTTTTTCCCTGCAGCCGGATGACAGGGGCCAATACAAGTCTATGGGTGTAAACACATCCAGCACACGGATGGCACCTGGGTACAGTCCATGTGCCGTGTGTATGTGTTTAACATTGAAAGCATAGTGGAAGCATTGTAATTTCATTTCCAGTATCCATACAGGAAAAACACGATGACACACACACGGCACACGAATGACACACTGATGGCACATTGATTACACTGGTACCAGTGTAAGGCTACGTTCACACATTCAGTATTTGGTCAGTATTTCACATCAGTATTTGTAATCCAAAAACAGGAGTGGGTGATAAATACAGAAGTGGTGACGTGTTTCTATTATACTTTTCCTCTGATTGTTCCTCTCCTGATTTTGGCTTACAAATACTGATATAAAATACTGACCAAATACTCAACATGGGCACGAGGCCAAACAGTGTTGTTGGTGGAATATTTCAGGATTGGGGGCCCCAATATGTCTAAAACCGGTCCTGCGTGTGTACCTGCATATATAGCGAGGTCTTAGCATTATGGAAACCTGTTTACTATAAATGTGAGTTACTGCAAATTATTACTTCTTGTATAAAAATACTCCTCAAAATTGCAAAAAAGAGTATTCGTAACCTGCTGTAAAATAAGCGGTGCGACCTGTGCTCCTATGAATGCTCACCAATGTACCAAAGTGTATTTTGTTTTTGAACATTTTTCTAGTTTTCTTTTTTCCCAGTGATGTTCATAGGCTTCCATTATTTATGTTAGAGTATCATCCATATTTATTCCCCGCAGCACAGGCAATATGTCCGCTCTTTCCCCATAGAGTAGGACCCACTGACTCATTTTTATTTTATTTTCAGTGAATTTTTATTTCGTTTTCTCAGATTAAAACATTTGTAGCTTTTTATGACAAAGACGCAATCAATTATACAATCAATAGTTGCTTTACAATCAGGATCATTAGGTATGACTCATTTTTGTAAGTAATTTTTATTTGATTTTACAATGCAATGAATACAACACAAAATATAAAGCTCGCTCGCACATAGGGGGTTCATCTACAGAGTGTTGGGCGCGCAGGCCTCAGAATATCACAATACATATTACATTATCAAATGCAGAGAAAAGCGATCCCTATGTAACAAAACCTAAAATCAAAATCTATAATCATTACCATAAATACACAAATACACATAACAATATTCATCTACATTCAACTGGGACATTGAAATCTCAATAAATTGCCAATTTTGCTTTCAGACTCTAGAAGGTCACTTCTACGTTATTTCTTTCTTTGAGCAATATCTAGAAATAGATACAGTAGCTTCCATTTTGTTAGGAATTTACTTGCTTGTTCCTCCTTTTTTCGGGATCTACCCTATCGGTGTGTAATATTTTTGTTTTATTTTTGTGATTAGTTCGGACAAGGTGGTAACTGATCTTACAACCAATGTTTCAAGTTGGAGCACATGTAATAAACAAGATGGATACATATAATGTTTGGAGCCATCATTGCCTTCAAGTAAAGTCAATGAATAGTCGACACTATGTATACAAGCTGGTGAACATGGGGAATCAACTTGAACAAATAGAAAGAACCAGCCCGGCACTCACGTGTTGATTAAATGCTTCTTTAATGGCAATCCATATAAAGCAAGACATTTCAGCCTCTCCTAGGTTTTTGTCAATAGTGGAACAACACATTCGACATGATTGTATATCACATATAGCCACGGAAATGACTTCATATAAATTAACATAAAAAGGAGGAACCAATATACCTAGAATGTTTTGCATATTTTTTCTTTTTGTTTCCTCCTTTTTATGTTAATTTATATGAAGTCATTTCCGTGGCTATATGTGACATATAATCATGTTGAATGTGTTGTGCCACAATTGACAAAAGCCTGGGAGAGGCTGAAATGTCTTGCTTTATGTGGATTGCCATTAAAGAAGCATTTAATCAACACGTGAGTGCCGGGGCTGGTCCTTTCTATATCATTGCCTTCAGACCATGAATTAAACAGTATGAGTTGAGACCTCAAATTTCTTTCACCCCCTCCCCGACAATCCTCCACTGATTACCTGAATGAGTACATAACCAAAACCCATGAGATACAGTCTTAGGTGTCTGGCATTTAGGGCAGGTAGTTATTCTGTTCGGTTTCAATTCTGCTCTTAGTGGGTCAAAATAATAAGTTACATTGTACATAGGTTTAACCCTCTGAATTTACCGTCTTGCCAGTAATTTTCCATATATATTCTGTTACCTGGAAGTAACTTGCAGATCATTGGACGGTGACTTGTGCGGAAGACGCTGAGTCTTTGTGCTGAGATCTCTGCTGGAACGTGGACTTCTATGACTTTGATATATCAGCTTGTACATGACACTGTCCCTACAGAAGACATGATATATTGTCATTTACATCCCAGAAGAGGCGGCACGTGACGTCCCATATCTGCACAGTACCAGGGCTGGGGTCAGATATAACCAGAAGCTCCTCACCGGAACCAACCGACACATTCCAACTGTCATCTCACAAGGGGCAGAAAAAGAAAGCATCTGATTGGTTGGTTCTACTGTCACTCTGAAATGATGGAAAACAGAGCAAGCAGCTGATTGGTTCATTCCACCTGTCACTTATATAAATGACAGAATCAAGGAAGAAGCATCTGATCATTCAGAGCTTCACATGTAAAACTGTGTATGGAGAAATATGTCACATGATATGATATTTAAATCATTCATAATCCGTATCTGTTACAACAAGTAGAAGTGCTGTCAGATATAAAGAGATTCCAGCTTGATAATTAAAATATAATTTTATTATTATTAATACATAAAAACAAGAAACCAATTAAAAAGAAAGGGCAATAGGCCTCCAAAAAGGATGGAGACAGACAGTATATTACAGATCCAAATAGTAAGATTGGATATATCTGCATATAGAAATCCTAAGCATAAGTGCAAAGGAACGGACCCCATATTGGAATCCCTCACTAATAAGTCATAAAATATAACTTTAATTTTTAATTGTAGAAAACTTGCTGTAGGGTATTACTAAAATATTGTCCCTAATCTGTTCAATCTCATATTATAAGGTATACACCTATATTTGATATGGACGAAACACGGGAAGTCACCAACTTTATAACAGAATAGGACAAGCAGACATTAAATCACAAGTCTCCCCAACATGTTTCACCTCAGGTGCGGCTTCATCAGGGAATGGGACACTGACATGAATCACATTCATACCATTCATACCCAATTTGTACCCAAGAAACCATCAATGAAATATATACTTATTATTACATAGGAATATACGTGTGTTAGTGTATTTTATGTCTGGCATTCTGTACATGAATCAGGAGTCTCAGGATGCACAATGCTACTCTACACATCCCACTCAATGAAATATTAAGAAAATATATGGAATGAAATATAAATTTGCACTGATACATAGTAAAACATGCTGGAGAGAGCCGCTATCGTTACGGGGTCTGTGTCTGGGGGCCACAGGTGCAGGAAGGACTCTGAGGGAACGGAAGACAGGTGAGCACTTTTTTTTTCCTCTGTCCTCAGTATAGGGGGAGCACTGTGGGCAGTATGGGGGACGAGAACCCTGAGCGCTGTATGGGGGGACGGGGACCCTGAGCGCAGTATGGGGCGGAGGGTGGCCCTGTGCGCAGTATGGGGGGGGACCTGGATGGGGGACATGTCTGCAACATAAGGACCAGGATGGGGGACCATGTCTGCAATATGGGGGACCTGGATGGGGGACCATGTCTGCAATATGGGGGACCATGTCTGCAATATGGGCGACCTGGAGGGGGGACCATGTCTGCAATATGGGGGACCTGGATGGGGGACCATGTCTGCAATATGGGGGACCATGTCTGCAATATGGGGGACCTGGAGGGGGGACCATGTCTGCAATATGGGAGACCTGGATGGGAGGCCATGTCTGCAATATGAAGATCATGTCTGCAATATGGGGGACCTGGATGCGGGACCATGTCTGCAATATGGGGGACCATGTCTGCTGGATGGGGGACCTGGATGGGGGCCATGTCTGCAATATGGGGGACCTGGATGGGGGACCAAGTCTGCAATATGGGGGACCATAATGGGAGACCATGTCTGCTTAATGGGGGACCATGTCTGCAATATGGGGGACCTGGATGGGAGACCATGTCTGCAATATGGGGGACCTGGATGGGGGACCATGTCTGCAATATGGGGGACCATGATGGGAGACCATGTCTGCTGGATGGGGGACCATGTCTGCAATATGGGGGACCTGGATGGGAGACCATGTCTGCAATATGGGGGACCTGGAGGGGAGACCATGTCTGCAATATGGGGGACCTGGAGGGGAGACTATGTCTGCAATATGGGGGACCTGGAGGGGAGACTATGTCTGCAATATGGGGGACCTGGAGGGGAGACCATGTCTGCAAGATGAGGACCAGTTCAAAAGGTGTATAGAAGATAAAATGGTATCACTAAAAATGTCACTTTGTCATGCAAATAATGCGGCCCCCCAAATTAAATGTTTTTCCGTGTGCGGCCCATATGCCCAGCTGAGTTTGAGACCCCTGCTGTATACAATGAAATTCATTGTTATTCTCATAGACCCTAAGTGGAGTTTAAATTTTCTCTAATACATAACAATATACGTGTGTCAGTTTTATTACTTCTGAATCAAAAAACTCAGGATAAACAATGCTATACATATAACCTAATGACATATTAATGAAATATACTGACAGAAAAATACATTTCACTTATGCATGTATACAGAAGCATTGTGCATCCTGAGCTTCCTGGTTCTTGTACAGAATGCCAGACATAAAATAGGCTAAAACATGTGTATTGCTCTGTATCAGGGTAAATCTATATTCCATTCACGGTCTATGGGTACAATTATGAATTTCATTGTGTAGTGTTTCATTAGCTTATCTGGTTGGGATCTATGACATTGTTCATCCTGAGTTTTCTAGATGAGCTCTCATCTTTAGACAGACAGTACAGCAGAAATATCAGATACACATAAGATACACTGTACACACATCAGATACATGGTACACACATCAGATACACGGTACACACATCAGATACATGGTACACACATCAGATACATGGTACACACATCAGATATACTGTACACACACATCGGATACATGGTACACACATCAGATACATGGTACACACATCAGATATACTGTACACACACATCGGATACATGGTACACACATCAGATACATGGTACACACATCAGATATACTGTACACACACATCGGATACATGGTGAGCACACATCATTTACACGGTGCGCACACATCAGATATACAGAGCACACACATTGGATACACGGTGCGCACACATCATTTACACGGTGCGCACACATCATTTACACGGTGCGCACACATCAGATACACGGTGCGCACACATCATTTACACGGTGCGCACACATCAGATACACAGAGCACATACATTGGATACAGGGTGTGCACACATCATTTACACTGTGCACACACATCAGATACACAGAGCACACACATCAGATACACAGAGCACACACATTGGATACACGGTGCGCACACATAATTTACACGGTGCGCACACATAATTTACACGGTGCGCACACATCAGATACACGGTGCGCACACATCATTTACACGGTGCGCACACATCATTTACACGGTGCGCACACATCAGATACACAGAGCACATACATTGGATACAGGGTGTGCACACATCATTTACACTGTGCACACACATCAGATACACAGAGCACACACATCAGATACACAGAGCACACACATTGGATACAGAGTGTGCACACATCATTTACACTGTGCGCACACATCATTTACATTGTGTGAACACATCACATACACGGTGCGCACACATCATTTACACAGTGCACACACATCACATACACGGTGTGCACACATCAGATACACAGAGCACACACATTGGATACACGGTGCGCACACATCATTTACACTGTGTGAACACATCACATACACGGTGCGCACACATCATTTACACGGTGCACACACATCAGATACACAGAGCACACACATTGGATACAGGGTGTGCACACATCATTTACACTGTGTGAACACATCATTTACACAGTGCACACACATCACATACACGGTGTGCACACATCAGATACACAGAGCACACACATTGGATACAGGGTGTGCACACACCATTTACACTGTGCGCACACATCATTTACATGGTGCACACACATCAGATACACAGTGCACACACAACATTTACACGGTGCACACACATCGGATACACAGTGAGCACACATTGGATACTCGGTGCACACACATCGTATACACAGTTCAAACACATCATTTACACAGTGTAAACATATGATATACACGGTGCACATACATCGGATACACGATGCACACACATCATTTACACGGTGTACACACATCGTATATCGTATACACGCATCGTATACATGGTGTGCACACATCACTTTGGGAAGACATATCTCGACTTCCTGAAGAAGAAGCCAATAAATGGATAGAGGCAACAGAAATAGAAATAAAATCCATGCATGACTCAAAAACATGGACACTAACAGAATTACCAGAAGGAAGAAAAGCTATAGGATGTAAATGGGTTTTTAAAGTAAAGTAACGAACAGATGACACAGCTGAACGATGCCGAGCAAGACTCGTAGCTAAAGGTTATTCTCAAAAATATGGAGAAGACTATGATGAAACATTTGCTCCAGTTGTCAAACATACTACAATAAGAACTTTGTTTGCAGTTGCAGAAATGAAACAAATGGAACTGAAACATCTGGATGTAAAGACAGCATTTTTGAATGGAAGCTTAACAGAAGATATTTACATGGAACAACCTCCAGGATTCAAAGATGAAAGTAACCCAAACATGGTGTGCAAATTACAGAAAAGTATATACGGTTTAAAACAAGCTGTTAAAGTGTGGAATGATAAAATCACAGAGGTGCTCACAAATGAAAAATTTAAAAGAAGCAAAGCTGATCCTTGCCTGTACACAAAAAGACTAATGGTCAGATGGATCTATGTACTCATATATGTTGATGACATTTTAGTTCGTTTTGAAAAAGAGATAAAGAGGACATACTAAAAATCCTGAATCAACATTTCGAGATCAAAGACTTGGGAAATGTGAAACCGTACTTAGGAATGAAAATAGAAAGAGAAGAAGATGGAAGTTTCCTACTTAATCAAAATCACATGATTCAAGACATATCCGAAACATTTGGATTGAAGGATGCAAAACCAGCAAAGTCTCTAATGGAAACTAATTATCTTAAAGAGATGAGTAGTGAGAAAAATGTGTTACCAAATAATGAAGAGTACAGAATGGCGATAGGAAAATTACTGTATCTAGCGACTGTTACAAGGCTAGACATTGCAGCAGAAGTAGGAATTCTGAGTAGAAAAGTGTCCAAGCGAAATAAAGCGGATTGGAATGCTGTGAAGAGAGTAATAAGTTATTTGAAATGAACCAGCAATGTTAAACTGAAACTGCCTACAAGTGATGAATGCATTTTATCTGTATACGTTGATGCGGATTGGGCTGGAGATCCAACTGACATAAAATCTACCAGTGGCTATCTTTTCTTTCTCTCAGGTGGACCAATTAGTTGGACTAGTAAAAAACAATCAATAGTAATGCTGTCATCAACAGAAGCAGAATATGTTGCAGCAGCACATGCGCGTCAAGAAGTTCTATGGTTTTAGACAATTGCTAACAGACCTAGGACAAGCACAGTTGGAACCAACAAAAATAAATGAGGACAATCAGGGATGTCTTGTTCTTGCTCAGATGGAAAGAGTTAACCCAAGAACCAAGCACATTGATGTGAAGTATCATTTCTTGAGGGACCATCAGGAACAAGGAATCCTGAAATTAGAATATTGTCCAACTGAAGATATGACAGCAGACATTTTCACAAAGGCATTGAATGCTGAAAAACATCAGAGAATAATGAAGAAATTAGGTTTGACTGAATAAGTCCTTACTGTTGAGAAAGGGTGTTGGTATATGCAACAGTTGTGGACTTCTTTGTTTGTGTGAAGGGGGACTTTATGCTGATCTGACAGTAGATGGCGATGTTGTGTAAAGTTTCCTTGTTTACTGTATTGTAAAAGAAAAAAAAGTCTCTCTTGTACTTTCAGTTTTGTTCTTACTTCCTGGTGCAGTACTGAGTGACTGCGCATTTTTTCCTTTACCTCATGTTCTGAGAAGTAAAAGCTTGTTATCCCATGTAATCTGCTCTGTGAAGTTTCTACCGCAACTGTGGGTATCCAGAAGCTGTGCAACACCAATGATGTTTCATTTGAGAATTCCAGTGAATTTTGGGATACTCACACGGGACAACATCAGGAGTCAGAGGCTGCGGACCTTTTAACAAAGCGTCATCTGTGACCTGTGTTTCAGGGGATGGGCTAGTCATTGCTTGCTTCGTGGTCTCCTTACAATTTCTACTGAGAGTGCTCTCTCCTTCTGGCTTGTCATTTCTCTCTAGAATAAGGCGCTAAGCTGAAATGCGTTGGTCTATCTGCACTGTCTCCTGGAATTTTCTTGGTGACCTGCTACTACAGTTTTTAAATTGTTCTAAATAAACTTTTTGCATTTTTATATATAACCTTTTTGGGCTTCTCTTTGCTATATTGTTCTCTCCTTCTGGCTTGTCATTTCTCTCTAAAGCTGGCAAGGGAGCGCACTGTGAATTCAAAAGAATATAGCACAGGAAGCTCATAGTGAGAATACGTCAGAATTTACAACCGACACATTATCATTAGAGTAAGGACTAGCCCAGCCCTGAAACAGACGTCGCTGATGCCGCTTTGTTTTTGGGAGGCAGCAGAGGCTACGGAGGTGACTGCAGCCTCTGCCCCCTGATGAGGGCTCATTTGAGTATCTCAGCATGCATTGGGAGTTCTCAAACAAAATTCCATTGGAAGTTTAAAAAAAAGAGGCAAGAAGTCAGACTGGGGAGGATACGTTAGGGAATTTGTAATTAAAGTGAGCTATAGTGTACAGCCGACAGCTGCTGCATTTTCACCCGTAGGAGGATGCTAAATTCACTTATAGCTCAGGTCAGTTTTAAGTCATATTGGTGGTCACTCAGTGGTTAATCTTTAATTCATATGGACTATATCATCTATAATGTTTGCAGTTATAAATCAATTATATATCTTTTATTATAATATTGATACATTGTTTTAAACTGTTAGAGTAATGGTAGATAGGCATAGAAAGTCTGACTAACAAGATTCATCTGAATAGATGCTGTGCAGGACTATCATCCCATAATTTACATAGGTTTAGCCTTGGACCTTATGTAGTAGGGTTGTCTTGCAGACCTGTGATGGTGAGGCAGGGAAGGTATTTTAGAAAGGTATGCAAGATGATAAAAAAGGGGAATTGTGAAAGAAATTGCTACATTTCCTTTTCATTTTGATTTTTGTTTCCTGAATATTCTTTAGTGGCGTTATCTTATGTCTGCACTTCATCCTTGTTTGTACTATATTGTGCAATATTTGGCTTTGACTGGATGGGAGTTTGGCTTCTGAAGTGAAGATAAAATTTCCCTTTTGAGATGGAACAATGAGAAACTCCAGGCTTCTATTCGGCCAAGGACAAACTATTTACGCTGGTATTTGGGACGTACAGTAGTTCAGGTGCCATAAAGACAATCCATCATCTCACAAAATCAGTATTTCTGCCAAATCATTGTCTTACCAATACTCATGCAAATAGTTATGCAACCATTATGCAATCTCTTATGTAACCAAGCCACCCCTATAAAAAGATGGGCTTATGTTAGTATAAATGAGACTTTCACAGTGACTCCCCGGCACCTGCGCAATAGAACACTGCTGCACTGTACTCAGCCAAACGGGCCTGGGAGGAAACAAAGCTCGCTCCCCGTGAGCTGCGCTTTGCGCATGCGCCGGGAGGTGAGGGGGAAAAAAGCGCATGTCACAGGGCCCTGTGACGTGCAGGGAGGGGGGGAAATATGGTAAACATGAACATAGGCGGGGAATTGGTGGAAGAACAAGCAGATGGGCGAAGATAGCTTGGCATCCGGGGGACACCAAGCCTGTGAAAAACCAAGGAGATAAAACTACATTTCTCTGCATTCAGACCTCTACCATGGGCCATACAGGTATGTATAGATTTACTTTTCTATACTCTGTATGCCCATAGTAGAGGTCTGATAACTCCAAAGTGGTGACAGATTCCCTTTAAAAACCACCAATACACATTAAAACATCAGTCATAAAGAGGCCTCATTCCTGATCGGCGATTAGGAATAAGTGTATAGCACCTGCAAGTGAGCAAAATTCTCATGAGTGACAGCTGTATACGAAAACTGACACCCTGCAGCTTCGGCCCCTACCGGTTTTGGAAACGATCGGGCCCAATTAACCCCTTTCCACTGTCAATTGCGACAACAGCACCTAAGTTGTTAAAAGGGGTTTTAAAGATTCCGTTTGATACCATCGCCCCCCCCGTGATCCTAATCGCTGATGGTGATAATTGCCATGGTACCCCAAGGTCATCTGATGACCCCACAGTACGGTGGTTTGTTGATTCTGCTATAAGCAGGGCCTAACAGGCTGTGTCAGTGAGTCACTGGCACGTCTTACGCACTGCAGTACAAGAGTAAACTTATTATTTCTGTGCTAAAAGGCTCAACGTATAAAAGTACTTAAAGTGTACGTTAAATGGTGGAAGGCAAAAAAATGAAACATCTCTTGGTTTCTGCGCTTCTCCCCAAACATACAATAAAAAACAATTAAACCAATTAAATAAGCCTTCACCCAGTTCCTTGGACAAAAAAATAAATAGAAAAGGTTACCAGTCTCAGAAAATAGTGACAATAACCTTTTTTGTTAAAGAAGGTTCTGAATTTTCTTAACTATTAAAATAAACCTCTCATGTTAAAAAAAAATGCTATTAACCTGCAGATATGGGGTAACTCTGCATGTTAATAGCGTTCTAAAGCTGTCCGGTGCCCACACTGAGAGCCCTGCAGCCGGGAGGAAATTAACTTTATTCCTCTCTTCAGCCTCGGGCTTTCAGTCATACTGGTGCGGCCGGTGTAGCTTCCGTCATAGTGAGTGGTGGCTGAAACCACGCCCTGGCACTGACTGACAGCCGGCTCAACATTAGAGCTCAGGTTTAGAGCTGGCTGTCAAACAGTGCCGGGGCGCAGCTACAGCCATCGCTCATTATGCACTGAGCAGCGACTGAAGCTGCACTAGCCATACCCCTATGGTTGAAAGCCTGAGGCTGCTGCAAAGAATAAAGGTAATTCCCTTCTGGCAGCGGGGCTCTCAGTGCGTGAACCAGGCAGCTTTAGAACGCTATTAACCTGCAGATTAACCTCATATCTGCAGGTTAATAGCTTTTTTTACATGACTGTTTCCCCTTAAAATATAAAAAGTTTGGTATTGTAATCATACTGACTGGGAGAATCATATTACCAAGTAAATTTTGCTGCAGAATGACTTCTGTAAAAACAATCCCCAAAAAACAGTGAAGAAATTGCATTTTTGTCACCATTTCACCCCACTTGGATTTGTTTTCCCATTTAACAGAACATTATATGGTAAAAAGTTGTCATTAAAAACTACAACTCATCCAGTTTTTTGATCTTACAGTTTCCCTTTAACCCCTTAACGATGAATGATGAACATAGCACTTCATGAGCAAGTGTCAGTTCCCGCATCATGACGAGCTATGTCCATCATGAATTTAAGCGGTCACTGTGTGAAATCAAACAGTGACTGCTCCATGCAGACAGCTTCCACTGACAGAAATGCAGGGACCCATTTCATTGATCCCGCTCTCTGATTGCTGTTAGAGAAATTGCACAACAAATTATATAGCCCATTTTCTCCTGTTACCCTTGTGAAAATGCAAAATTTGGGGCTAAATCGAAATTTTTGTGGGAAAAAGTTCAATTTTAATTTTTTTCCTTGCACATTGCTTTAATTCCTGTGAAGCACCTGCAGGGTTAATAAACTTATTGAACGTGGCTTTGAGCACTTTGAGGGGTGCAGTTTTTAAAATGGTGTCACGTTTGGGTCATTTGTCATATAGACCCCTCATAGTCACTTCAGATCTGATGCGCTCCCTACAAAAAAATAGTTTTGTAAATTTTGTTTGAAAATTGAGAAATTGCTGGTCAACTTTTAACCCTTCTAAATTCCTAACAATAAAAAAATGGTGTTTCAAAAATGATGCTGTATGGAGGACCATGACAGGTGCATTATATTATATGGAGGACCAGGGCAAGTGCATTATATTGTATAGAGGAAAATGGGGGTTCATTATATTGTATGGAGAACCATGGGGGGTGCATTATATTGTATGGAGGACCATGGGGGTGCATTATATTTTATGGTAGACCATGGGGGGTGCATTATATTGTATGGAAGACCATGGGGAGTGCATTATATTCTATGAAGGACCATGGGGGTGCATTATAATGTATGGAGGACTATGGGGAATGCATTATACTATATGGAGGATTATGGGGGGTGCATTATGCTATATGGAGGATCATGGGGCGCATTATACTATATAGAGGATTAAGGGGGTGCATTATCATAGAATGGTAGAGTTGGAAGGGACCTCCTGGGTCATCTGGTCCAACCCCCTGCTCAAAGCAGGATTCACTAAATCATCTCAGACAGATGTCTGTCCAGCCTCTGTTTGAAGACGTCCATTGAAGGGGAACTCACCACCTCTTGTATCAGCCTGTTCCACTCATTAATCAAACTAACTGTCAAAAAGTTTTTTCTAATATCTAATCTGTGTCTCCTCCCATTTAGTTTCATCCCATTGCTTCCAGTCTTTCCTTGTGCAAATGAGAATAAAGATGATCCTTCTACAATGTGACAGCCCTTGAGATATTTGTAGACAGCTATTAAGTCTCCTCTCAGTCTTCTTTTTTGCAAGCTAAACATTCCCAAATCCTGCAACCGTTCCTCATAGGACATGGTTTGCAGACCAGTCACCATTCTGGTCGCTCTTCTCTGAACTTGCTCCAGTTTGTCTATGTCTTTTTTAAAATGTGGTGCCCAAAACTGTACACAGTATTCCAGATGAGGTCTGACCAAAGAGGAGTAAAGACCGATAATGACTTCACGTGATCTAGACTGTATGCTTCTGTTAATACATCCCACTATATGGAGGATTATGAGGGGTCGCATTACATTATATGGAAGACTATGTGGGGGACCATTTTAATATTTGGAGGGCTATGTGGGGGGCCATTATACTGTATGCAAGAAAGTATACAGCATGAAGGTTTGCATGGGGTCCATCATACTGTGTGGAGGGCTGTGTGGGGGCCTTTATACTGTTTACTGTTTGGAGGGCCATTATATAGTATGGGGCAATTAAACTGTATGTAGACCCATTATCCTGCATGGAGGGCTGTGTGAGGGCCACAGTTGGGGGATTATACTGTGTTAGGGTCACCATACTTTACCTTAGGAATTGAGGTGGGGTACAGTTGAGTCATTATACTGTGCATGTGGAGGCTAATGTGGAGGAATTCACTGTGGGGGTATCATATTGTGTTTGGTGGGCACTTTTGTTGGCATTATACTTTATGGGGGCACTGAAAGAGGAATCTAAGACTTCAGCAGGAGGAAAATGACTATACAAAGGCTGAAAAGTTGTGAGATATGGTCTTCTGTGACGCTGACAATTATTTTTTTTTTGGGAGGGTGGACCCAATTAGAATTTCTGCTATGGGGCCCCATGATTTCTATGTACGCCCCTGGCTATTGCTAAAGCTCGGCTTTTTACCTGAGAACCATTGCAGACAGCTATTGGCTTGTCTACAGTAAACAGAGGAGAGAGACCGAGCATGCATGTCCAGCAGCACTAAGCACATTAACTGCGCCTGCACATTGATATACACTTTGAACACAAGAGGGTGCCATACTATATATTTAAATGAAGAAAATGACTGCATAATTGATGTTTATAACAACATGTAAATGCATATAACTCCTATTAACTATTTTTTTTCTAACATGAGATACCTACATAAGAGATATGAACACCTGTAGGGGAAAATGTAAATTTGCAACAAAGTATATATAAAGTAAAACACCTTTATAAATCAAATGTGTTTATCATATACATCACTGTATTATATAGAGTTTATAACAAAACGGGAAATTTTTAAAATGTTTTCATCCACCATTGAAGCTCGAGCAGGCATTAAAATATGTGTATCTGATACAATGACAGTAAGTGATGGTGGTACATATAATCCTTTACTTGTTCCATCAATAAACAGAGGTCCAATGAAATGTAAAACAGGGCCGAATGGAGTTTTCACTTTCCAGTATGAGCAAAAAGTGTCCCAGACCACAGAATATTTTTCATTGTTCGAGCTAAAAACCCATATATATTCTCCTTTTTGGAACCCAAATGACTTCGGGGAGAATCTGATGTAAATGCATGGTTAATTCTTTCCCATATCAACTTCATTGGCCAACATGCCTCATCAAATGCCGCCATCTGTACGAAATCCATCTCTGTATTGATTTCTGATGTCTTCTTTCTGTAATGTCTTCAGAAGTGTTAAATTGGTATTGATAATAAAGCATGTCTGGAATTAAAAAAAAAAAATTCATGATGAAAGACGCAATCCAGCTACTATACCCCTCACCAAGTTTATCACACTCTGCAATTCTTTTATATAAAATTTACTCAGTTTCCTGCAGTTAAGCCCCATCTTTGCTTCTCTTTAGCCTCGGATTTCACAAAGAAGTTTTTCTTGTATACTTTGCTATCAGTACCATGATGCATCAGCACAGCATCACATGAGCATCCACAGCCAGGATCATCTGAGCCTCTAGGAAAGACATGGTAATTATCCTCCACTCTGCATTCCCTAGATAGGTTAACATAAGTAAACAGTCAGAGCTGTTTAGTCATCATCAGTAGCTGTGATATGAACTCATGTGCCTGCTTTATGAGACTGTGCTGTAATGAAGATTGTTGCTGTAATATCCCTGAACTGCACTGGCCGTGCTTAAGATTAAATCCCACAGTTAAACTGTTGAAAAAGACTCTTGTCAGATGTGTCTGGTCAGCAACTGAATCTATCATGTGCCTGAGAGAAGCTGCAGCCTATGGTCATCCTGAGTAACAGTTCCTCCAGGATTCCAATGAATTTATGAAACCCGTCTCGCCCTATCTGAACCTAGCGGTGTGCGTGTAACATTGGTGGCCCATATGGGGAGGACTGAGCGGGGATTAATGTCTAGAGGGAGAAGAGGAAAAATGTCTGGAAAAATACAGCAGCACAGCACCTCAACTTAACTCTGCTACACCACTTAAAGGGGACCATCCCTAAAGAAAACTCACTAGCAGCAATGGATGTTGAAATACAAATAGACAGAATTAGTGAGCGGTTTCTTCAGTTAACCTGCGAAGAATTAAGAACAGTAGCATATAAAGATGTCAGAAGAACAGATTTCTAAAGCACACAACCGCAGGCAACTGTTAGCTGCCATTAATGCAAAAATGGATGAGCTGGGGGAGAAAGAAGCTGAAGACGTCATGGGGACATGCCTCCAGGAGCTAACACAGTTTCTAACCAGGTTGAAGTTGGAGGATGGAGGGACGGCACCAATTACCAAAAGCGGGAATCTCTGTCCGCAGACTGAACTACGGGAATTGAAAGAACAACTCAAAACCCTAACAACAGCCCTGCAGGAATCGACCAAAATCTCTTAACGGGTGACAGACTCAGACAGAACCTTTAACCTGCTAGGGTTAGATAAATCAGGAAGACAGTCCTCTCTAACACCACAAATCACCATAAGTAAAGAATTCAAGATCCTGGGAAAGATTGGAGAGTGTGAACAGAAAGAGAAACTGTCTTATATGAACTTGTTTCACCAGATTGATGCAGGCTTACAGAAAGGCTACCAGCCAGATGAAATCGTTGAGGGGGTGGTGAAGTGATCAGCCCAGGAATGAACCTCTGTAGTATGCTAGAAATGAAGAGTCAATTGACCTTGCAACAACTGAAGATGATTTTAAAAGGGCACTATAAAGAAGAGAGTACTTCAGAATTGTTCCACCGACTCATTAACCTCTCACAGAAAAATAATGAATCACCCCAAAGTTTCTTGTGCAGAGAAATTGAACTGAAGGATAGACTGTTGTTTGCATCCAGAGATGTAGAAGCGGACGAGAGGTTTGATGCTGGACTAGTCCAGAAGAAGTTCTTGAGATCATTGGGAACAGGGTTAATCAGTACATACATCAAGTCGCAGCTGAAACAGTACCTAGAAGATCCTGGCATTCTGGACAAAATCCTAATTGAACAAATGAATGAGGCAGCTAGTTTGGAGTCAGAGAGCGAACAAAAGATAAAGAAAGGCTCTGCTCCTAAATCAAAAAATATCACAGTAAAAGACAAATTCCTTACCAACACCAGGTCAGATTACATGGAGGGGGTGGCTGTGTAGTATTATACGTGCACACGCACACCGATGGAGCTTGCATATTTTTAATGTTTAATGTTAGGACTCGCAAGTATGGGGACCCTTGATGCTGGGTTGCGAGCTTGCGTATTTTGGTCAAAATATCGACCCTTACCTCATGTGGTGTATTTATCTTATACACTATTTTTCATCTTTTTTACACATTTTTGTGCAGGATGCAGCCAGGCCTCTTTAGTGTTGGCTGGGTAAATTGGGGCGTCTGTCCTGTGGGGGTGCACGTATATAGTGCTGGGCAGCCCCCCTGATCTAATAGTATGGGCGTCATCAATAGGCTGCAAGCCAGACACTGTGCATCACACATATCTGAGTGATTGGTGCCCTATGCAAACTCCATCGGTGTGCATGTATAATACTACACAGTCACCCCCTCCATGAATTGGTAGGTTAGTGAGTGGCTGTCTGCCTCAGTATTTTGCACATGTGCTGCCCCGGCCTTTATCATGGAGGCTTGCTGCATCCTGCAATGCCTTGGTAATCAGACCTGGTGTTGATAAGGCATTATCTTATACTGTGATGTTTTTTTAAATTAGCTTCTAAATCACCAAAATGAGTCAGCTGAGGTTGGAGACCCCCAGTGGCCAGTCTGAAGATAATCATGGAGACCCTCCAGTGCCACCTCCGAGAGGGAACCTTAAAGCACCAACAAAAGAGAGGACCGCCAGCGCTGACTGGGAAGTAGTAATAGGAGAACTGCGAGCTGAGTTGATTGAGATGAAAAAGTTGATTCATTCCAGAACAGAACCTGCATCCCTCAGACCCAGGAGTGGGTTCCAAAACAGAAGATACCCGGCTTGTGAAGCGTGCCGTTCATCAAATCAGAGTACGGTATGTGTACACTGACTAAGATGTGGTGAGGAAGGACATTATGCCAAGGAATGCCAATGGTCATGGTCTTTTGGGTTAAAAGACAGGAGGTTGCCAGAGAGGGGCGACTGGTAACCACGACACAGAGGAGGTCCCAGAAGCAAATCCAAATCTCACCAAACCCCAGAACGGCATATGAGCTAAAACAGCTGCGTCATTACTATCCCCAAGTGTGTTTCCGTCTACAACAGCTGCAAGAGAGACAGGGGCATCAGTTACTTAATGCCCAGTGTGGAGGTCAAATGATGAACTCCTGGGAGGAGGATTCCTCGGTCAGTAAAGATAGCATCATCGGCCTAATCAGCGAAAGATGCTTTATATAGTGCCAGCTAGATGGACTCCTGATAACAGCACTGTGGGACACAGGAGCCCAAGCGAGCCTTTTAAATGAAGAATGGAGAAGGCGCTACCTGCCACATACGTGCCTTCAAACTCTTAGGACCAGTGGAACTCCACGGCAAAGCAGTCAACCTGACCGAAGTCCCTTTCATAGGCTGGGTGGAAGTGACTTTCCAACTGAGGGCCACGAACAACAGCAACACCATTGAGCTTTTGGTACCTTTTCTCGTGACCAGTGATCAGAACGTGGAAGAGGATCCTATCCTGGGTTATAATGTAATCAGTGAGGTCATCATGAAACACAAGTCAGTGACGCTGGTGGTGGATGCAACTGTCACATTGCTTGCCATACCCAATGTCGTGGTGGAAAATGTGATTCATAGAGTAAAGAAAGCACAGAATACAATGAACCTAAAAGAAGTCAAGGTAGGCTGGCGCCCAAACATCATTCCTGCAAACCAAATGGTGGGGGTGAGGTGTGGAGTCCAGGTGGAACTGGTAAGAAAAGTTCAGAAAAGACTGTTCATGCCAAAAGACTCATCAGAACTTCCGGAAGGCCTAGTTCAAGGTGAGACTGTGCTTACCATTCCTACTGGTGGGTTTACTCGAGTGAAAGTACCGGTGATGAATACTACGAAACAAGGGATCCAAAGACTGTGTTAGGTCACATTGAAACCGTTAAAACTGTATATTCAGCCAGTGTGAGACCCGCCCACGGGTCTACCATGAATTCAGTCTCCCCACCAAGGAACAGGAGTTGACCAGGGGAGGAAATTGCACGACCCACCTCGGGGTCCTGGGATCCCCCAGTACCCCTAGAACACTTGTGTGCTGAAGATAGAGCGGTAGCAAAACAGATGCTGAGAGAAGAGTGTCATGCATTCTCCAATGATGACTCTGATATAGGCGGTATCCCGTTGGTGCAGTTGGAAATCAATTTGAAAGACATGACCCCAGTAACCAGAAGTTACATGTCTGTGCCAAAACCATTACACCGTGAAGTGAAAGAGTATTTACAAGATCTAATCAACAGAGTTTGGGTCCAAAAGTAAAAGCCGTCTTATTCTTCTCCTATTCTTTGTGTTAGGAAGAAGGACGGTACGTTGAGACTCTGCTGTGATTACCGGGAACTAAACCGAAAGTCAGTACCTGATCAGCACCCGATACCACAGATTCAAGATATGCTGGATAACCTATCAGGAAGTACCTGGTTCTCTGTCCTCGATCAGGGTAAAGCATACCATCAAGGGTTTGTTGAAGAGTCCAGTAGACCTTTGACAGCATTCATCACACCATGCGGGATATACGAGTGGATCTGCATACCGTTTGGGCTCAGTTCAGCTCCAGAAAAATTCCAGAGGAGCATGGAGACATATTTAGAAGGATTGAGGGATAATATCTTCCAGCTGTACTTGGATGACAATGTGGTACACAGAAAAACTTTCTGGGAGCATGTTGAACACGTGAGGACCGTATTACAACGATATCAAGTCAACAATATGGAGTTAAGTTGACCCCCAAAGAAGTGTGAACTGTTCAAAAGGCAAGTCCGATTTCTAGGGAAAATTGTGTCCGGAGAAGAATATACCATAGACCCAGCAGAAATCGCTCTGGTACCGGCCTTAAAAGACAAGCGGCCCTCAACTGTCGGGGAGTTGAGGTAGATATTATTATTCCCCTCCTACTGTCGTACTTACGTTCGGAATTTCTCCAGGATTGCCGCCCCACTATACCTCCTCTTGGTGGGGGGGGGGCGACAGAGTCAACAACACCCACGGAGAAAAAGAAGAATGCGGGTAGAACTGGGCTTAAAAGAAGCAACGCCGTTTCATCCCAAAAGCCCATTCTCTGGACAGCAGACCACCAGGAGGTATTGGAAGAACTAGTAGACTACCTGGTAAAACCACCCATCTTGGGATATCCTGATTTCAACTTACCGTTTGTTCTTCATTGTGACGTTTCTCAAGTTGGACTGGGAGCTGCCCTGTATCAGCATCAAGATAGAAAATTGAGAGTCATCGGTTAAGGTTCTAGAACGTTGACAGACGCCGAGAAGAATTACCATCTACATTCCGGAAAATTGAAGTTCCTGGAGTTGAAATGGACTATCTGTGAACCATTTAGAGATTATCTCTACTACAGCAAAGAGTTTGAGGTATACACTGACAACAACCCTTTGACCTATGTCCTCACTACAGCCAAACTGAATGCAACAGGTCAGAGATGAGTCGCTGAACTAGCTGACTTCAATTTCAGCATCAAGTAGAGGCCAGGAAAATGCAAGGCGGATGCTGACAGATTGTGGAAAATCCCACTAGAGCCTGATCAGTTCATGCAAGAAAGCTCAGAGGAAGTCAGTTTGGAAGCAATTGAGAGCACTGCCCAAGCAGTACAAGCTTATCAAAAGGACAACACACCATTGTGGTGTCCGTTGACGGTGGAAACCACCATAAAAGCGAGAGAACAAGATTACCCCCTGTCTATTCAACGACTACCAAAAGGAAAAATCCATAGAGCACAACGGGAAGATCAGATAAATGGTAGAATACTACTTTATGTGGACCAAAATTGGTTTCCAAGTAAATGGGAGAGAGATAATGAGTCACCAGCAGTATCTGTTTTAGTTAAAGAATGGATGAAGCTCTACCTCAGTGAAGACGGTATCCTGTATCGTAAAGGAGGTCAAAACCGGCAGTTGGTACTACCCAGAGTATTTCGTAGATTGGTCTTAAAAGAACTCCATGAAAACATGGGACACCTGGGAGTGGAAAGGACAACAAACTTGATCCGTGAACGTTTCTTCTGGCCGTACATGCAGTGAGATATTGAGAGATACGTGACCAGGGAGTGTGGGGGTCTGAAAGATAAACGTCCCAACACATCAACCCGGGCACCTATGGGCAACATCCAAACTACGTATCCGTTTGAGATGGTCTCAATAGACTTTCTACATCTCGAGACGTGCAAGGGTGGTGACGAATACATCTTGGTGGTGATGGACCATTTTACTTGATTTGCTCAAGCATATGTCACCACCAATAAAGCGGGTCGAACAGCAGCAGAGAAGATCTTCAATGATTTTGCTTTGAGGTTTGGGTTCCCTACGAGGTTACACCATGACCAAGGAAGAGAATTTGAGAACCAGATCTTTGCCAAGATAGGAAAGTACTGTAGGATTCAGAGATCCCACATAATGCCCTATCACCCAGAGGGTAATGGACAAGTGAAACGTTTTAGTAGGACATTATTGTCGATGTTGCGCACTTTAACAGCTGACGAGAAGAAAGACTGGAAGAGTTCTCTGTCAAAAGTGGTACATGCCTATAACTGTACAAAGAGCAATGCAATGGGTTACTCACCCTTCTTTCTATTGTACGGTCAATCGCCAAGACTGTCAATCGACATCATGTTCGATACTCCAGTATCAGAGACTTACAGAACATATCCAGAGTTTGTTCGGAAATGGAAGGAACGGATGGCAGAGGGATACAACATAGCGTCCAAAGTGGTTACGCAAGGACAGAGCAAGAGCAAGGAGTACTATGACTGAAAATGTTATGGAGCAGAATTGGCACTGGGAAGCCGTGTGCTAGTCAAGAACAAAAGGCGGTCCGGGAAAACTTTGTTTGTACTGGGAAGACAAGGTGTATGTGGTCGTAAGGAGGAAAGCCGATGACAGTCCAGTGTATGAAATCCGATTGGAAACCAGAATAGTCCATCGGAATTTACTACTACCCTGTGATTATCTCCCACCACAACAAGACTTTCCAGAAGTAGAACAACATCGTCCGAGATCGACTAAGGGACCACCACAGACTGAAGCTCCGAAGATGGATAGTGATCTTGAAAGTTCACATGAAGAAGAACACACCGTTGTATTTCTCGGACCGGCAAGGAGAGGGATGTACCATCCTCAGGAGAGTGAAGTAAGTCCCCAGGCTCCAGAGTTTGTACCAAGGAGTACAGATATAGTCCAATTCAGATTTGATGATCTAACACCGTTCACTGAAGAGACCGATCGACACTTAGGAGTAGCAGAATTACCAGACCAGGTGGAAACGAACGATTCAAGAGAAGTACAGTAACTTACAGAGGCAGTTCCAAGATCATTTGAGGAAGTTCGAGAAATGAGTGTGGCAGAAGAAACTCCTGCAACCGAGGAACCCGTGGTATCTGAGGAACAACCTACCAGGAGGATGTCGACTCGAGAAGTGAGGAGGCCTGTGATGCTGACATATGAGACACTCGGTGAACCGAGTCAAGTGCCAAGGACTGTCCATTGGAAACAGGTATTTCTGCCTACGGACCAGGTAAGCTCACTTGAGTGGTATTCACCACCGAGAGACATTATGGACAATGTTACCTGGTGGAAAGACTTGTTTTGGCCTAGTGAGAGAGAGAGCTGGTTGAAGACGTATGAAAACCTCCAGCGGAAGAGATGCTGATTGTTTTAATTGTGTATTTCTTTCAGGAGTTCTACAAGCAAAAGGTCGTAAGAACAGGTTGTTATTGATGTTTGTAAATTTTATGCCAATATGACAATGCCAATTTGTATATAAAGTTATTCAACTTTTAGCACTGTCTCAGAATTGGTCAGCTTGACCAATTAAAACGAATATCGAGAACGACATTAAAAAAGAAGGGAAAGTGTGACATGCAGAAATAGTGCTGTTGCTTCAAAAGGATCCAGCAACTATAAGAGTTAACACAGTCACAAGAGACAGGGAGTGGTTAGCAGAGCCCCAGGGGGATTGTGGGGAACTTGTTTACTATTCTGGCTGCAGCCAAAGGGAGAAGTGGTATGTGATCTGTATCTCACAGAAGTGCAGGAAAGAGAACAGGATTCAAGTCTAGGGTGAAACTCAACACAGGTCAGATACCTTGCACTGTTAGTTCAGGAAATCTACCATCGGGCAGGAAGATAAGGAATGGAAGGAATTGTGTCACAGAGATCATCTTCCTCATCAAACCCTCCCCCCTCCATCTCCATGCAGAATAAAGAATGTTGTGTACTAGTGAGTCCTTGTGAAGGAAAAGCCTGCTGTTTACGTATAGAAGTGTGCTGCCAAGAGATCTAATTTGTGCTGAATTATGCTACTGAAGAGACTGAGGTTCCTGTGCCTGCTTTATGAGACTGTGCTGTAATGAAGATTGTTGCTGTAATATCCCTGAACTGCACTGGCCATGCTTCAGATTAAATTCCACTGTTAAACTGTTGAACAAGACTCTTGTCAGATGTGTCTGGTCAGCAACTGAATCTATCATGTGCCTGAGAGAAGCTGCAGCCTATGGTTGCCCTGAGTAACGGTTCCCCCAAGATTCCAATGAATTTATGAAACCCGTCTCGCCCTATTTGAACCTAGTGTCGTGCGTGTAACAAAAGCCTAGTTTTGTTGGTTGGCTCTGTCAGGCACTGTAGTAAGGGCACTAGCAGCAGCTATCTCAGTCATAGCAAATTTAAAGATGTGAATAATGTGTGGGAGCATTGAGCTCAGGACCTTTTTCATACTGACTCCGGGATAGTGATGATTTTGTAAAGGTGTCAGTTGTGTCAGCCAGACCTGGAGATTATCTGTGAACGAATGCATGGTCAGCAAGGCTACAGCATGTTAGAGAGGTGGTAGCTAGAGAGAGCCCCCTTAGGCTGCGTGCCCACGATGCCCACAATGTTTTTTAAGCACTTCCGTAGCAGCAATTCCGCCGTGGAAACGCTTAAAAAACGCTTGGTAGAAGGTCTGCAATGTTCCCCAATGATAATCCGCATTTGCTGAGCACATGCTGGGAAATTTCCGCTGCAGATTATCATTGCGGAAAAATCCGCAGCACTACCATTAATTTTGCGGAATCGCGGCGTTTTAGCCACCATTGACTTGTATTGGACCGCATAACATCCGCATGACTACATGTGCACATGCGGATATTATGCGGTTCAATGCGCAGATGGTACCTGTGTCCGGAGAAGAGGAGACTCCCTTTCAGTCCCGGGTACCATACTACCTGTAGTTAAAAAAGAATTAAAATAAACATATACTCACCTTCTGATGGCCCCCGGTCTCCTTCTCCGGTGTCTTCGGCTGCTCGCGGTGGTAAAAGGACCTTCCATGATGTCATTTAGTCATGTGACCTGTCACATGACTAAATGACGTCATGGAAGGTCCTTTTACACCACCGCGAGCCGCTGAAGACACCGGACGCAACGGAGAAGGAGATCAGGGGCCAGGTGAGTATATGTTTTTTTTTTATTTTTCACCATTTGTATTCTTTTTTTTACTATTGATGCTGCATTTGCAGTATCGTAACTTGGTCACACTATATAAATCCATGCCGTTTGCATGGATTTATAGTGTGACCAAGTTGTCAAGCACTTTTCCAAGTGATGCTAAAATCGCTTAGAAAAGTGCTTCACAACTCGCATGCGAAATCGCATGTTAAAAAAGCTTCACTTACGCTTCTACCTGGCAGAAAAAACGCATGTAAAATCCGCATGCGTTTTTTCTGCCAGAGAGATGCAGAAACGCTCAGGAAAAATCCACAGCATTTCTGCATCATGGGCACATAGCCTTACACTGTTTCACAAGAGTGCAACTAGGGTGCAGTGGTCACAGCGAAACACATGAGCCATGTGGCCCTATATCAGGAAGGTGGAGGTGATGTTATCAGTGTGGGATGATGTTGACAACAGACGCATGCTCAGTAGAGGAGGAACTAGCCCAGACCCTGAAAAGGACATCACTGACGGCTCTTAATTCAGGGAAAGGACAGGCGCTACTGCAATGACGGCAGCCTCTGCTCCCTGATGATGGTTTGTTTGTAAATCCCAGTATGCACTTGGGGTTCTCAAACGAAGCAACGTGAAACAGGAAGAAGATAAAAAAAAAAATAAAAAAAAGGAGTCAGATAGTCTAGTGAACAATAGGGATTTTTTAAGTAATGTATATTAGAAAAGAGATTAGGTAATGACATTAACCCCTTCACGACCTATGACGTTAATGTACTTCAAAGGTCATGTCCCTGACTTTAATGCAGGCTCATATGCCGAGCTCGGATTTTTCACAGCAGATAATGGCTGATTTAAGCCCAGATTCGGTTGGTCAAGACCCAAACCCCAGTCTTCACCAGTCAAGATGCCGCAGGTCAAGCACCGAAGATCAGACGGTGGTCATTGGATGAAGCAGGACGTCTGCCGTGCTGACGAGAAGACCCAAGTGAACCAGGCCTTTAATTCAAGCGTAGACGAACGGTACAGGGTGTGGGCTGCACTTCAGAAACGAACGAGGGTGGCCAGTGTGAAGAACCCACTAAGTGACTCACATATGAGGCACTTGTGGCTTAGCGGAAAGTACCGGTGTCCCCCGTTAGTGCCAGTATAACAATCAAAGGCGCTTGAAGCGCATATTACAGCTACAAGCCTGGCGCTGGCAGTGACGCTCTTTGAGCTAAAGACATTAATAGTCGTTTAACTGTGAAATGAGACTGCACGCAGATAGAACATAGAGTAAGATATTGCATTTATTACACTGCTTTTATTGTCATTACTGCTAAGATTGTGTTAGTTGTCTCCATATACCTGCATCACCATGTGTTCCTATAGTTAAACGTTCTTTCTGTGGTAGGAAAATAAATAGCTTTGGTTAACTATCCCTGCATCCTCACTATCTGCATCATTACATCTAGATCATTTCACCCGATAAATGAGCATTTAGCTTGTTTATTGTGTGTGATTGGCTGCCTCTTTAGAAGGGACTGAAAGCTGTATTTTAGGTGTAAATGCAGCTTTCAGTCCCCCATACATAAGTCTAAAGTCGGTCGACGCATTCATATCAATAAGTATGCCTTACACTCTAATATGTGTGGTGCCCCTGAGGGTTCAGTCGCCACAGAGGTACTGCATCTCACCCAGAGGTGTGGTATCTCACTCTCAGGTAAGGAAGGAGTACAGCCCGGGACCCTAACACCTGCATCCAACACATCCACTTCAGTAGGGCAGGGCGAGATTGCTCCTACGGGAGTGCACAGTCCCTGGCTGGAGTGGTGGGGAACCTAGCGAGGGGGAACCATGTAGTGGGTGTGAGTGGAGGACGTAGATCAGGGGAGCACTGGTGAGGGAGTGATATAAAAGAGGGAACCATCTTAGAAAGACAAGCCAGTCAGAGGAGGAGAGTGTGTGGAGCAGAGGCTCTGCAGGAGCTCTGCTTCGGAGGCGGGCCTAGTGAGAGGCCCAGGACTGAGAGAGGAGAGGGAGCAGGAGAAAGGCTCCAGGAACAGAAGGGATCCCAGGGGTACGGGCAGTGCTGGAGGCCACCCGTACGCCCGAATCTGCCAGGCGGTGGAGGGATCGAGCCGCAGAGGGGACCGACCCCTAAACTAGTGGAGAACTACAAGGCTCAGCTAGGGACCGGAGGCTGCTGTACTTGCAAGGTGCAGTGGCCACATCCGCAACTATGTCGCCGAAAAGGTGGCCACAGAGGGTCCAGGGGACAGCAGGTCGCCCGACAAGACCCGAGGCTACCGGATTGGGACACTGGTTGCGAGGCACAGGGCAGGAGGGCGAGAGCCAGCGCAGGAAGACGACTGAGGAAGGCACATAGAAAGGGGTCCTGTCAGACACTCTTGAATCACCTGAGGGATTGCTGAACCCCTGCCTGGTGAACGCAGCACGATGAGGGAGGTTGTAGTCCGGACCCTGTAACCGGAGGAACTTATCAACTGTAAGTAAACTCGGAAGACTGCACCCCACTGTCTCTGTGATTATTGCTGCGCCATCAACCCCTGCACTACAACGCCCAGCATAACCTATAACATCTACACTGCCCTGGAGCTGAGTTCTACCTGTGGAGAGCTACACCATCCCTGCTGCACTCACATCAGCTCCAGAGGACCTGCTCCGCAGCAGCGGCTCCCTTAGCCGCATACCACAGGTGGCGTCACGTACTTTATACAATCACTATAAATCCCCAATCAATAACCCTTTTTATTGACCGCCCTGGGTCACGGACCGGGTCACTGCCACTGTAACATCCCCCAGCATCTACCAGCCCGGCACCGGGTACCCCACGGCCCAGTGGGAGCGTCATATGTATGTGTGGCGCCCCTGCGGGTTCAGTCGCCACAGAGGTACTGCATCTCACCCAGAGGTGTGGTATCTCACTCTCAGGTAAGGAAGGAGTACAGCCCGGAATCCTAACACCTGCATTCAACACTACACTACTACAGACCAGCAGGAGGGGCAAAATGCGCTGCTCCTCTGCTGAGCCCTGTCCCTGGCTGGAGTTGGGGGAACCAAAGTAGGGGGAACCATGTAGTGGGTGTGGGTAGAGGAAGCAGTTCAGGGGTGCACAGTAAGGAGCAATATGAAAGAGAGGGTGGAACATTCTAGAGTGAGTGAAGTTCTGAGGGGGTTGAGTCAGAGAGAGAGTCAGAGCAGGAGCTCTGCTCAGGAGGAGGGCCTAGTGAGGAGGCCCAGGAGAAGGAGAAGAGGAAGGAACGGGAGCAGAGGGAAGGCTCCAGGAGTGAAGAAAGGATCCCAGGGGTATGAGCAGTGCTGGAGGCCACCCGTACACCCAAATCTACCAGGCGGTGGAGAGAGCGGGTCGCAGAGGGGACCGGCCCCTAACTAGTGAGAATTGCAATATTCAACTAGGTAACCGGAGGGTGCAGCATTTCAAGTGCTGCAGCCAAAAGCCACATCTATTTCACCGAAAAGGTGGCCATAGAGGACCCAGGGGACAGAGAAAACGTCACCCGACAAGGTCCGCGGTCACTGGATTGCGACACTGGGTGTGAGGTGTAGGAAGACAGCCAGAAGGAACACACAGAAGGGGGTCCTGTTATGTACTCAGGAGGTACCTGAGGGTTTGCTGTACCCCTCCCTGAGTAAGCACAGGACAACGTGGGAAGTTATGATCTGCAGTTGTAACCAGGAGCAAAGTGAGAACTGTGAGTAAATCCGGAAGACGGCACCCCACTGTCTCTGCGACTTATTACTGCGCCATCATTCCCTGCACTACACTTCACAGCAAAAGTGTTTAGGGGTGATAAAGTAAGAATTTTTTTGTTTGTCAGTTAAACTCATTGATGGTGATGTGTGTCGGGGCTCTTTAAATCACTGTAAGCAATAGCAGACACTTGTGCTAATTAGTTTGGCAGGTGTGTCCAATGAAAGGCAAGACTACTTAAGAAGGCTGTCCCACATTATTAAGCAGCCTACATTTTCTGCCAAAATGGGAAAGAAAAAGGATGTGTCGGCTGCTGAGAAGCAACAAATTGTGGAGCGTTTAGGTCAAGGCATGACTACAATCAACATTGCCAAGACACTTCATCGTGATCATCTCACAATCAAGAAGTATGTAGCTGATTCACAGTACACACGTGTGCGTGCTGATAAGGGAAAATTGAGGACTTTCCTACAGGCAATTACGTCAGGTTAAAAGAGCAGTGGCAAAAAAGCCTTGTCATAGCAGCAGACAAGTTTTTGAAGCAGCTGGTGCCTCCAACGTCCCCCGAACAACAAGATGCAGGGTCCTTCAGAGGTTTGCAGCTGTGCGTAAGCCAACCTGTCGACCTCCTCTATCCACTGCACACAAGCAGAAACGGCTCCAGTGGGCCAAACAATATATGAAGACTGACTTCAAAACTGTTTTGTTCACCGATGAGTGCTGTGCAACGCTCAATGGTCCAGATGGATGGAGTGGAGGAGGAGGATGGCTGGTTGATGGACACCCCATGCAAATACGGCTATGGCGCCAACAAGGAGGAGGTGGAGTAATGTTTTGCGCGGGAATCATGGGAAGAGAGATTGTCGGCCCCTTTAGGATCCCTGAAGGGGTAAAGATGAACTCCATAATGTATGTTGAGTTTCTCAAACAGCATTTCCTGCCATGGTTCAAGAAGAAGAACCGTGCATTCCGCAGCAAGATCATTTTCATGCATGATAATGCCCCGTCTCATGCTGCACATAACACATCTGCATCTCTGGCTGCTATGGGCATAAAAGGGGACAAACTTATGGTGTGGCCCCCATGCTCCCCTGACCTCAACCCCATTGAGAACCTCTGGAGCATCATCAAAAGGAGTGTCTATGATGGCGGGAGGCAGTTCACATCTAAGCAACAGCTCTGGGAGGGTATTCTGTCCTCATACAAAACAATTGAAGCAGAAACCAGCCAAAACCTGACAAATTCAATGGACGAGAGAGTTCAAAAGCTCCTTTCGAACAAGGGGTCCTATGTGCAAATGTAACATCACCTAGAATAAAGTTTTGAGTTGAAAACTGTTTGATTTCAGTTTGTAATAACCTGCTAATGCTTATAATTTCAAAAATGACCATTTTTTTGTTCTTTATTAAAATGAAAAGGTTGAAAACGCTGCTGTGCATAATAATTTGGAACATGCATTTTGAGTGCAGTTTGAGTGTTTTATTTTTTTTTAAATATACTGTTATCATAGGCAGTTTGTACAAAAACCTTTCAATTGTACTCTAATAGTTATTTGACTGGAAAATTGCAATGACTGCAATTCATATAGGTAATTTGGGAAAATCTGAGAAAATATTATTTGCATAATAATTTGGAACACAGTGTACAACATCACCATTTCCTACCCTGGAGCTAAGCTCTGCCTGTGGAGAGCTGAACCAACTCTGCTGCACTAACATCAGCTCCAGAGGACCTGCTCCGCAGCGGCGGCTCCCTTTAGCCACATACCACAGGTGGCGTCACGAACATTATATAAAAACTATAAATCCCCTGTAAATATCCCCTTTTATTGACCACCCTGGGTCACGGACCAGGTCACCGCCACTATGACATCTCCCCTAGCAACGACCAGCCCGGCACCAAGTACCCCAGGGCCCATGTGGCGCGTCATATTGGCGCGCCAATCAACTGGTCAGGGAAGATATTATTTGGGCATATACAATTTTGGACTGCCGATCACTTCATTCTCTCTGAGATAAGCTGCTGACAGAGATGTTTGTCAGTTTCTCTCATAGAGAACACAGGAGCACTCGGCCAAGTGAGCGCTTCCGTGTATGGGAGAGACGGCCAAGATGGTTGTCGGCCAAATGATCAACTGAAGCATCATTTGGCCAACAATTCGGTCACAGTTATCAGATTCTAAATAATATTATCAGTAGGTCACACCAAAGGCTAAGCCTGTCCTGTTAACCCTTTCATGACATGCGCCGTACATATACGACGTGTCTTCGCCTTAGATGCAGGCTCCGACGATGAGCCCGCACCTTTCCGGGGACTTGACAGCGGATCTGATCAGCTGTCATGTGCTCCTAACAGCCGTGGGTGGAATCGCGATTCTCTCGTGATTATTAACATGTTAAATGCCGCTGTCAATCTCTGACAGCGGCATTTAAGACGGCTCCGCTGGAAGAGCGTCACAAGACCCGCCCATCGGCGCCCATGTCACATGACTGCGCATCGTCGATGGGTTGGCATGACAACCCGGTGTCTGCAGGAGACCCCTACAGTTGTCATTGCAGGGATGCAAGTGAACATTTTTGCTACATACAGCGCTATGTGTAGCACAGGCGATCGGATGATTGCAGCTTCTAGTCTCCCCAAGGTTTACCCCAAAATGGTATCAATAAAAACATCAGCTCGGTGAGCAAAAAATAAGCCCTCACCCAGCCCCAGAAGCCGAAAAATGGAGACGCTACGGGTCTCAGAAAATGGTGACTTTTTTTTTTTTTTTTAACAAACTTTAGATTTTTTTACCATTTAAATAAAAAAAAAAAAACTATACATGTTTAGTATCTACAAACTCATAATGACCTGGAGAATCATAAAGGCAGGTCAGTTTCAGCATTTAGTGAGCATGGTAAAAGAAAAACCCAGAAAACAACTGTGGAATTTAATTTTTTTTGCAATTTCACCACACTTGGAATTTTTTCCTGTTTTCCAGTACAACCAATGGTGTCGTTCAAAAGTACAACTTGTCCCGCAAAAACAAGCCCTTACACGGCCATATTGACAGAAAATGTAAAAAGTTATGGCTCTGGTAAGAAGAGGAGTAAAAAACAAAAGTGCAAAAACAGAAAAGGGTCGCACCATGAAGGGGTTAAATAGGGAATATGACCTATTTATTCTACCTATTTCTCTACTCCCACATGGGTGACTAGCCGTCTTTGCCTCTCCTGAATTCCTACGCTGGCTAAGTGATAGCAATATGCCAATTTGACCATGATACTTGATTTCTCCCCAATATGATGACAAAATAGATGTCACATCTACAATCCAGGGGAGTAACTATAGGTGCAGGGGTTGCAATAGCACGCGGGCCCTGGAGCCGAGGGGCCTCAAAGGTCCCTTTGGCCCATGTGAAAAGACCATTACTATTGAAGATTTGCAATAACTAGGGGCCCCGTTGGAGCTTTTGCATCAGGGCCCATGAGCTTCAAGTTATGCCACAGCGAGAATCATTCTGACCCATGTTCACAACACATTCAAAGCCATGTAAATCTGCAATAACATATCCAGCAAATAATCATTATCACACAATAAGTGCAACATAACGCATGCAATATCTCCCATGGGGAAAAGAACAACGGCCCCTGCAGCCTAAAAAATCCCTAGTATGTAATATACAGTGAGCCCCAAGTATAACAATGTGTGCAGAAAATAAGAAGAGCAATAGTTTGTAGATATAATGGAAGTAGGAAGCGTAATACTAATTATGAACCTATCCTAGTGATGCAGTTAGTATTATTTAGACGATATGAATCATGACGAGGGTTTATATAAATTGGGCAAAAAATAAACATTTAAGTCTCTTCTACATGTTTGATGCCTACCTGCTATATCATTTCTTCAGTGTCTGCTGCTTTTGACTTTTGATTTCTTAGGAAAAACTTATGGTCAGTGACCTCCTGTGTAATCAGTGGCTCCGTCCCTCCTTTCAGTACTGCAGCTCTGTGAACTCGGATTGGAACAGAGCCCTAAAAGATACAGTTACCAGAGTTCATAAATCCATACCCAAACCAGACTCTCTCTTAAAGAAGTTGTCCACTACTTGGACAACTCCTTCACCCCCACGCTTGGCCCCAATAAAATAAGAAAGCTTATACTCACCTATACTCAGGCGTTTTAATTTTATTATGGCCAAACATTTAGATCAAGAAGGGGTTGTCCAACATCCCCTTTAATGCAGACTCCTGACCACAATCCTCTGTAATACAAACCCCAGACTTCCTTTTGAAATAATGCCTAATCAGACTCCCCTCATGCTGTGGCACCCTGCTGTTCACAGGTACCACAGGACCCAGGGTGCATGGATGGACTTCTCCACAAGAGGCCCTCATTACATACAAACACCTCCACCCTTCCACCTCACACCACCAGAGGGAGCCTGTTAGGGATATATATATGGAGGGTGGAGCCAGGCAGCTCAGTCAGTGAGAAGTTCAGTCAGAGTCAGAGAGCGTGCTGACGCTGAGAGCAGCGAAGACGCAGCGCGTCTGCTGCTAAGTTCTGAGGGCCCCGAGTGTGGCCGACGGCAGAGAGGAGAAAGGAGAGAGGAGTTGAGGGGGCAGAGGAGCTTCATAGGCTCACCCCGATATACAAACCGGACACCAGGTCCGCGCCTACAGGGTCCCTTTATACCCAGTAGGGTTCACCGGCATTCCAGGACTACAAGTCCCTCGACGACCTGAAGCTAGACCCATTACAGGATCAGGTACCACGAAGGCCCCAGCTTTACCAGGGATAGTGGTTGCCAGCAGAAGGTCCTACTACCGAGCGACAGGTGAAGGAACAACACGACACATAAGCTAGGCCCAGTTGCAGGCTGGCCAGGAGCATACAGAGAGGCAGACACGGACCAGGAGGCCTTATACCCACTCACTGGGGAGAAGTTCTGAAGTGCACCCATCCTACTGAGTACCCTGGACCGTACCTGACATCCGCACCAGTAAAGGTATTGAAGCGAATCCCCTGACTCTGTCAGTTACTTCTGCTGCGCCATCCGCCTGCACTACAAGTCCCAGCATCACCACCATCAAACTCCACACGGCCCCGGGGGCCGCTCCACCTCAGCTGCCATCCCATCACCCCCCGGAGGTCTGCAGCAGCGCTGGTAATCCTTACCAGGTACCACAGGTGGCGTCACAAACTATTTATTATATTTTTCCTATCCAAGTTACAAATCCCCCTTTTTGGTTGACCACTCTGGGCCACGGACCGGGCCAGCCACCGTGATATCCCCCACCAGCATCCACAGGCCCGGATGCCGAGTACCCCATTGCCCCGGGGGCGCGTCAATGCCTCATTCAGACGACAGTGTTTCACGTACGGGTTATATCCGCGGTGTTCACCCACCCATTATAATCTATGGATCAGATCACATAGCCTTGTTGTTTTCCAGACTGTGTGTGTGTGAGACCCGCAGCAAATTTTAACCATTTTTGAGCCATTAAAGATAAATCTTTTTATTCAAAAACTGTTAAGAAATGTTTCATGATAAATTCCACCAATTCTATTTTTACCACAGACAGGGAACTCCAAGCAATCCAGGCATTAGAAAATCTCTTGCTGGGGCAGGCGAAGTATACAAGGGTAAGTTTCCCTCTACCATTAGTAAGGAAGGCCAGGGAGCCCCATAGGGCGTATAGGCCACATGACAAGATAGGAGGGTGGGAGTGAAGGAGTTAAAATTTTGAATAAGGGATTAGGAGTAGTGTGGGGAGTTTTGATTGGAGGGGAAGAGGTGGGGGGAGGAGCAAGAGATGATATAAGGAAGGGCAGGGGTCAGTTACCTCCTCTTGCTTCCTGGATCGCAGCTGAAGCAGACCAGACCCTGCAGTGGAGCCATGGCAGATCTTGTGGCCTTGCTGGACCTAGCGCGGCCTGTCTCAGCAATCCATGGGGCAGACTTGGTGCAGCAGCAGCTGCGGGTGACCTGTGCACAGTCGTCGGCTGCAGAAGAAGCTTCAGGGAGGCCTGCAGCGGTCACGGCCGCCGGAGCGTTACTCACCAGCAGGTGAGGTTCAGAGCAGGAGAAGCTCCAGGAGCCCCCTCGGGGACCTCTGCAGCCAGGGGAGCAGCGCGTGCCTGAGGCTCCTTCTCCGATCCCCAGGAGGAATCCTCGCCGGAGCCGCAGCCTACCAGAAGTGGGCGTGCCTGCGCTGCGGCCCTCTTCCGGTTTGCGGCCTAAAAGGCCCCCGAGCAGCGCGGCGGTGACCCCCGGTGACAAGCCAGCCGTGGGTTATACCTGGCAAGATGGCGGGATGAGGAGTCCTCCCACGGTCTGCGGATGAGGGCGGGACCAGCGTCCAGTGTACGGCGGGGGAGGAGTTGCTGTCTGCAGCGGTGGCCCCGATGTCATGCTGGGGTCGACCCCGGCGGGGGAGGGAGCGTGAAGGGCCTTCCCACAGTCGGCAGGGAGGAGCACGGCTTGCAGGGCGGAGGTGCAGCAGAGCCATGAGGAACACTGGCGCAGCAGCAGGTGGTCAAGAAAGGGGACGGATGAGAGATGAGCGGCCCTCCTGCAGGCGGCAGGGTGGGTCTGTGGATGGGAGGATCTGGGGTCCAGGAGTGCCACGGGAGATTGCGGGGGCAGGCTGTCCTGCGGGGCCCTTTTAAGATCATCGGGCAGGAAGCGGCCGGCAGATGTGCGGGACCTTAGGGAGCTATCTTTGGATCCGGAGCGGCAGCGTCGTCAGGCAGCTCCTTCTGCGCCTTTATCAAGACCTGACAACGTTGAAAACATGGAGAAAAGCTGAGAGGAGGGCGAGATTTCATAGGGACCGTCAGAACATGAGCAAGTTCCGTCAGGAGATGTCGCGGCCGGTCAGAGGATCTCTCTGAGGCAGCCTGATGAGGAGACTACCCTTGTTCATAATTTAACTGATGTGGGTGGTGCTCGGGGTGTGTTGGGGGTTAGTAATTCAGAGGGTGTTATAGGGAATATTCAAGGGGCAATTGGTGGGTGCATTATCTATGGGGTCAATTATTAAGTGTATTGCAGGGCTTGGCGTCACAGGGGGCAAGTGATGTGAGGTCGCCGGCAGTGGCGTGAGTGGCTTCCGGAGGTTCAGGAGCAGGATCTGGGCAGGCGGGAGTGCGCCTGCAGGGTGGTGGCTCGGTGTTATCACAGGAAAAGAGTAATACTGAGAAAGAAAAGGAGGATGAGGTGGTTCGGTTGGATAATTGAAGTGTATGTGGCACCCCAGGAGTCCGGGTGCCACAGTGGCATTGCCTCCCTCACAAGGGGTGATGCCATGCCTCGAAGCAAGGAGGGGTCCCCTAATCAGGTTTTGCTAGCATGCAACACTTTCCTGGCTCCAGACCAGCAAGGGGAGCTCCTCCCCTTAGCAACTGGGATCTGGAGGCGGGGTTAGTTTGAGGAAAGAAGAAAGGAGTTGAAGTCAGGACGTCGATGAGGAAAGACCTAGGGAGTGGAGCTGCATGGCAGTTCACCCCAGAGGAAGCGCAGAAGAACTGGACACCGGAGTCCGAGGTTGTGGGGCACTGAAAGCCCAGCAGCAGAAACCGGAGGGCAGGAGACAGCCAGCGGATCTTCAGTGTCTATAAAGAAAGGTTTTTGTTGGCAGTTCAACTAGGGGCAATGTAAGTTTGGGGGCACATGCAAGTTTAAGCACGAGTGTTTTGGATGTAGGGGAAGTCAGGGGCTCAGTAAGTGCTTTAAACGAGCAAAAGGCAAAAGAGGTGAGGGTTCTGGAAAGAGGGAGGACTCCCGTGAAGGTCGAGGCGATGCTTCCATTTTTAAATAGATATCCAGATATGGAGGCGGCTAGGTTAATTGAGCTGGGTTTTTCTGAGGGTTTCAGGATTCCGTTTGATCCTGGAGCGCCAAAATTTAGGCCGGGAAATTTGAAATCGGCAGGGGAACACCCGGAGGTGGTGATGGAAACGCTGTATAATGAAGTGGCTTTGGGGAGCACGGCGGGACCGTTTCTGGATCCGCCTTGGCCAGAATTGAGAATTTCCCCTTTGAATGTTGTACCCAAGCTGGTACCAAATAAGTTTTGGCTTATTCATCACTTATCTTCTCTAGAAGAGGACTCCGTGAATGGCATCCCGGTAGAGTTATCGTTTGATAAGTCATTAGGGTTGGTAAGGGCAGCAGGGCAAGCTGCGTTGGTGGTGACTCGCCCCCTGGGCCGTGGGGTACTCTGTAGCGGGGCAGGTCGGTGCTGGGGGTGTCACAGTGGCAGTGACCCGGTCCGTGACCCAGGGCGGTTACTAAAAGGGATTAAAGAAAAGGGAATATAGTTTTTATATAATGTTCGTGACGACACCTGTGATATGCTGCTATATGGGGCCGCCGCTGCGGTGCAGATCCTCTGGAACTGATGATGACACAGCAGAGTTGGTTCAGCTCTCCACAGGGAGAGCTTAGCTCCAGGGCAGTAAGTAGTGATACTATAGGGCGGATGTGGTTGGTGCGGTGTAGTGCAGGTGATGGCGCAGATAATAATTCTAGGACACAGTGGGGTGTAGTCTTCAAGGTTTACTCACAGTTGTTGAACTCCAGGTTACCAGGACCAGGGTAACCTCCCACACCGTCCTGTGTTTACCAAGGCAGGGGTTCAGCAATCTCCCAGGTGCCTCAGGAGTACATAACGGGACCCCAGTCTGTGTGCCTTACTCGGTCGTCTTCCTGCGCTGGCTCTCACCCTCCTGCCCTGCGCCAGTGTCCCAAGCCGGTAACCTCGGATTTTGGCGGGTAACCTGCAGTCCCCTGAATCCTATGTGGCTACCTTTTTAGCGATGTAGTTGTGGTTGTGAGCAGCTGCACCCTGAAAGTACAGAAGCATCCGGTTTCTAGCTGAGCCTTGTAGTTCTCCACTAGTTAGGGGCCGGTCCTCTTTGCGGCCTGATACCTCCACGTTCCTGCAGATTTGGGCGCATTGGTGGCTTCCGCACTTGCCGTGCCCCTGGGATCCCCTCACTCCTGGAGCCTTCCTCTGCTCCCTTCCTCTTCAGCCAGTCCTCCTGGGCCTCTCTGTCTAGGCTCTCTTCTCTGAGCAGAGCTCCTGCTTCCACCACTCTCTCCTCAGACTGAACACTGACTGACTGGACTCTCTCTCTCAAGATGGCTCCCCTTTTTATACACCTACTGAAGTGCTCCCCTAGCTGCTTCCTCCACTCTCACCCAATACTTGGTTCCCCCTCAGTCGGTTCCACCGCACTTCCAACAGGGACAGGGCTCAGCATAAGGCAGTGCATCTTGCCCCGCCTGCTGGCCTGGAAGGGTGTAGTGTTGGATGCAAGTGGGTGGGTCCCGGGCAGTACTCCATCCTTACCTGAGAGTGAGATACCACACCTCTGGGTGAGATGCAGTACCTCTGTGGCGACTGACCCCGCAGGGGCGCCACAATGGCAAAATCGGATATTGAGGCGGCTTTTCGCTTGCTTCCAGTGCATCCGGACACTCTTCATCTGTTAGGCTGCATGTGGGATGAAATCATTTTTGTAGATCGTTGTTTGCCCATGGGCTGCTCTATATCATGCTCATACTTTGAGGCTTTTAGTTTATTTGTTGAATGGGTGGTTCGGGACATGTCCGGGGTCTCTTCAATAATTCACTACCTGAATGATTTCTTTTGTGTTGGGCCTTCTGGCTTGTTAGTGTGTTCAGTTTTGTGGGTAACTTTAAAGAAGGTGACGGTGTTGTTTGGGATCCCATTAGCCGCAGACAAGACGGAGGGCCCTGCTACGGTGATGTGTTTTTTGGGTATAGAAATTGACAGTGTGGCGATGGAGTGTAGGCTTCCTAAAGGAAAGTTGATGGATTTGAGGCTGGCGGAAGCGGCGGTGCGACGCGTCAAGAAAATAAGGTTGAAGGTAGTACGGTCATTGTTGGGCAAGCTTAATTTTGCTTGCAGGATAATGCCGATGGTCAGGGTGTTTTCCAGGTGATTATCGGAGGCGTTGGCAGGAAAATCATCGTCGCATCATTTTTTCGCGTTACTCAGGAGATCAAGGCGGATCTGGAGGTTTGGGACTCTTTTCTGGCGAAATATAATGGTTGCACGCTGTGGATGGACAAAGTGGTGTCCAATGATAGTATATCTTGACTTCAGCAAAGCATTTGACAAAGTATCTCACACCATCCTTATTGAAAAAATGACCAAGTATGCAATGGACCAGGCAACTGTTAGGTGGATTCATAACTGGCTTAGTGATCGGACTCAAAGGGTGGTTGTAAATGGCTTCACATCCAGCTGGATGAATGTCTCAAGTGGGGTACCACAGGGCTCCGTCCTGGGACCTGTATTGTTCAACATCTTTATCAATGATTTAGATGAAGGAATTGAGGGTAAACTGATTAAATTTGCTGATGACACAAAGCTAGGAGGGATAGCTAATACTAGAGAAGAGAGAGAGAGGATTCAAAAAGACCTAAATAAACTGGAGCAGTGGGCAGCAACCAACAGAATGGTTTTTAACCGGGAAAAATGCAAAGTACTACATCTGGGCAATAAAAATGAAAAAAGCATATACAGAATGGGAGGAATAGAGCTAAGCAACAGTACATGTGAAAAAGACTTAGGTATACTAATAGGTCATAGACTGAACATGAGTCAACAGTGTGATGCAGCAGCAAAAAAGGCAAATACAATTCTGGGATGTATTAACAGAAGCATACAGTCTAGATCACGTGAAGTCATTATCGGTCTTTACTCCTCTTTGGTCAGACCTCATCTGGAATGCTGTGTACAGTTTTGGGCACCACATTTTAAAAAAGACATAGACAAACTGGAGCAAGTTCAGAGAAGAGCGACCAGAATGGTGACTGGTCTGCAAACCATGTCCTATGAGGAACGGTTGCAGGATTTGGGAATGTTTAGCTTGCAAAAAAGAAGACTGAGAGGAGACTTAATAGCTGTCTACAAATATGTCAAGGGCTGTCACATTGTAGAAGGATCATCTTTATTCTCATTTGCACAAGGAAAGACTAGAAGCAATGGGATGAAACTAAATGGGAGGAGACACAGATTAGATATTAGAAAAAACTTTTTGACAGTTAGGGTGATTAATGAGTGGAACATGCTGCCACGAGAGGTGGTTAGTTCCCCTTCAATGGACGTCTTCAAACAGAGGCTGGACAGACATCTGTCTGAGATGATCTAGTGAATCCTGCTTTGAGCAGGGGGTTGGACCAGATGACCCAGGAGGTCCCTTCCAACTCTACCATTCTATGATTCTATGATATTATTATTATGGACTCTTTTTTTTTTTTTTTTTTCCAAAATCATTTTTATTACAGTTTGTCAATGGTACAAAATAGCAAAATAACAAAATAACATCATAAGAGCACAAAATCAAAATCAAACATAAGCCCCCAATATAGATACATCCACAAAATGCAGTACAGCCATCTATCATGTATATCAAATGACTCTAGTAGTGTCCTGAAAGATATCGAATGAAGGTTCCTCCGCTATCACCACAAACAATAAAACCACTTCTATATCTTTAAGATCCCCAGAGTACCATTCAAGTCTTCTAGTAGATACCAGTTGGAATTTTTAAATGGAAGGACCGTACGAACCAACTCGTCCGGGGTCAGATGCAAAATTTTGAAGGCTCTCCACGTATTAAAAAAAATTTCTGTCAAGATATCCTTGTTTCTCTCAGCTTCCATCCTCTCAGTCAATATGTTGTCTTTCAGCATTGTTACTAAGTCTGGGATCTTGGGGCATGCCCCACTCAGCCAGTCCCTTAAAATAAGTTTCTTAGCTGTTATAGCTATAATGTGCAATAATCTAGCTTCTTTTCATCTCCAAATTTTTTCCGCCGGGAAGTGTAACAGCCATGTCAAGGGGTCGTGACCTATGTCATTATTATAAATATCTTGTGTTGCCATAATAACCCGTCTCCAAAAACCCTGAATAGCTGTACAAGTCCACAGGCCATGAATCATATCTGTCTTAGGGGTGTCACATTTTGGGCAACTTTGTAACCTATCAGGTGCTTGTGGTGTTGGTGGTATGGTAAAGCCAAATATCGCTCTATACATGATACGGAATTGCATGTTCCTCCACTTTTCATTAGGTATATACTTTCTCACCAATTCCCAGCCTTTAAGTATTTTGTCCTCCAGATCTTCAGTTTAAATCAATCTCTCCCAACCTTTAAATCTCTTATCAACGCCCTCAAATGAGGTTATGTCTTTCAATCGTTTGTATAAGTAAGAGATTGTAACGCATTCCATCGAGACATCCTTCAGCTGGTTTAAGACATGGAACTGTAGTTGTCCATATTGCATCAACTGCATGGCCGATAGACCGTACTTCTCTAACACTTCCGACCCACGTAACCATCTTTTCTTAGTCACATGTAACAGGTCACCCATCCTCTGAATGCCCCTAACTCTCCATTCCTTGAATAGAATGTTCTCCCTTCCCATTTTAAAGCCGATATGGGCCCAGGGATTCAAATATTTTGAAACCCTCCACGCCAACTTAAATTTCTTTCGGACCGCTTCCAGCACATCGCTGTGTCTCTGTATATCAATGAGTGTTTCAAAGACTGTGGAATGTCAGACCAAGAGGCATGAAGGAGACTAACCGGGTCCCATGGTCTACATAGTTCCACCTCATCTTCATAGTTAGAGTGTTTGCTAGATTTCTTTAGCCAGTCTAGCACATGTCGGGAAAGACAAGCCAAATTATATCCCCTAATATCCGGGAGTCCTAACCACCCCCTGTCTTTGGGAAGCGTCAGGGTATCAGTTCTTATTCTCGCTCTCTTTCCTCTCCATAAGAATCTCGTGAATGCTACATTGAGTCGTTTGATGTCTGTATATCGGAGGAGAAGAGGGATCGTCTGTAGTGGGTACAGCAGTCTCGCTAAACTAATCATCTTTATCAGATGACACCTCCCCAATAGAGACAATGGGAGGTTTTTCCACTCCTCCAACTCTTTCTCTATCTTGGCAATTAACGGGCCAAAGTTCAGAGAATACACAGAGCTCGCAGACCTCCCCAGATAAACCCCTAGATATTTTATGTGGTCACGTCTAACCTTAATACCTCCTATCCGGTCCACCAACCTCTCATGATGGATGTTGCGACCTGACTCACCCAGTCTGAGCAGCTCACATTTAGATTTGTTTAGTTTGAAGCCAGAAAAGGAGCCATAGACTTCAAGCTGTGCAAGCAGGTTGCCCATATCTCTTCCCGGTCTATTTAAAAATAATATTACGTTGTCAGCAAATAAAGCTGATTCAACAGTTCTTTGCCCTACTCGTATTCCTTCAAATGCATCGCCATCATTGAGGAATCGAGAAAAAGGTTCAGTTGCCAGGTTGAAAAGCAAAGGAGACAAGGGACATCCCTGGCGTTTTCCCTTCTCCAAGGGGAAGGCTGCAGACAGAAAGCCCGGGGTGTTCACCTTCGCTCTTGTGTTAAAGTATAGTGTTTTTAGAAAGGTACTAAAGGACCCGAGAAAGCCAAAGGCATCCAAAACCATATCAAGCCATGCCCAACTTACATTGTCAAACGCTTTTTCGTCGTCCAACAATAGTAATGCCGGTGGATCATCCCTGCATAACCTCCCCCTTCCCACCTCATCCAGGATCAATATAGCCTTCCTAATATTACCCACTGCCGACCTTCCCTTTATAAACCCCGATTGTTGGCTCCCGATAAGCCGTGGCATAATTTGTGCCAGACAGTCTGCCATAATCTTGGGCAGAATCTTGAGATTCTGATTGATTAGTGAAATGGGTCTATAACTGGAGGGATCGGTTGCTACCCTTTCTCCTTTCGGGAAAAGTTTAATATATGCCATATTGGTTTGATCAGACAGGCGCTCACCCCTCAAGATCTTATTAAAGTAAGGGACCATGCAGGTGGCAACTTTATCATTAAGCGCTTTATAATATTCCCCAGTGAACCCGTCAGGACCCGGAGCCTTGTGGGAACCCAGGTGTTTTATCGTCTCAAGGACCTCTTCTTGGGTTATTTCTCTATTTAACCCCTCTAGTTCTCCCTCTGCTAAGTTTGGTAATTTTACTTTTTTCAACCAGTCCTCCCTTCCCTCTCTTGGCCCTAGATTGTCTTTGTAGAATTCTGAATAGTATTTTCCGAGTAGATTGTTAATCCCCCTTGGAGTGGATTCTAAAGTACCATCCTTCTTTTTCAAAGATGTTATTGCCGTATGCGGCCTCTTTCCTCTGGCTAAATTGGCTAAAATTTTTTCTGCTATATCCCCGTATCTATATAAATCAACCTCCCATTGGGCTTTCCAAAATAGCTCTTTTTTCTTGGCCCATGCGTCAAATTTTTGTTTAGCTGTCACCCACTGGGATTTCAAGTCCAAAGTTTGTAGATTTTTGAATTGAGTGTACGCCTTCCTGACGGCCTCGCTAGCAGTTTTAAACTGCTCATTGGCCTTACATTTCTGTGTCTTTGTGTAGGCTAGGATTTTACCTCTCATTACGGCCTTACTCGTTTCCCAAAATAACCGTGGATCAGACCTGTGAGCTTCATTGTCTAATGAGAATTCAGTCCACCATTCCCCTAATAATTTGTCAAAATTCCCGTCTCGTCTAAGATATGACGAGAAGCGCCACAGATAATCTGTCCCTCTTGGCGATGAATCTGTCAATTGTAGAGTGACTGGATTGTGGTCTGAAATAGCCATGTCTTCTATGGTCACATCTTCTACTCTATCTATCGGCACCCCCCCCCAGTAAGAACATGTCTATACGTGACCACTAATCATGCGGGTGAGAATAATGTGTGAATTCACCACGATCTAGGGGATGATACATTCTCCACACATCCCCCAAGCATAAGCAGGAAATCAAATTGTGGAGTAGTCCCGACCCCTCCTGGAACTCCTCGTTTTGGGCAACACAGAGTCCATGACGTCCTCCCCTTCTTCTATCTTCTAAGCTAGATACTACTGTATTGAAGTCACCCCCAAAATTTTTGTATCCTCTCCATCTTCCAGGACCAACTTTTGAATGTATGTAAAGAAGTCTTTCTGGGCCGAGTTAGGGGCATAAATATTATAGAGACTTAGTCTACCTGACGGACTATCCAGTACCAGGTGTATCAGGCGTCCCCCATCGTCCCTGACCTCAGAGAGGATTTTGTGTTGGAAGGCCCTGTTGACCAGAATTAGCACGCCTGCTTTCCTCCCTTCCGCCCCAGAGCCATATACTGCCCTACCCACATTCTATGCATTCTAAACATTTCATTTTGGGACAAATGAGTTTCCTGTAACATGGCAATATCAGCGTTAAGTCTCTTCAGATGTCGCAATATCATTGATCTTTATTCCGGGGATCTTAATCCTTTAACGTTCCAGGTTATAACCTTAACCATGTTCTTTGTTATATAGTGAGATTAGGTGATGGTACTCTCTAACTGGGTAAGCATAATTTGTGGTATAACAGCACATTATAATTTGAGACGACGTTGCATTAAGTGGATCGCGCTCTGAAAACTCTTTATACAACAACAGTAAAAACCATTCCCATTTCCCCCCCTTGTAAAAATACCCTCCCCCTCCCCTCAACAATTATCCCTCTAAAAATTCGACGTAAACGAACTTCCATATACTGACAGGTAACCTCCTTTCTCTCCCGCCCAACGGCTTATGAACAAAGTTTAAAGTGTAGCAACCGTCTTTGCATATACATAGCGCCTCTCCTCAACCCCTGTTCCAATCCTCCAAATGCTCAAGAAGTCATCCAATAGTGTAGAATAGAGTCCACGGAGGAAGGAAAAGAGGGAAAAGATTAAAAAAAAAGGGGAAGAAACCCCAAGAAAAACAGCTTAATGTTACCAGTGAGAGACAGACTTAGCACAAATCTTCACTGTCTTGAATAGGCAAAGGTTCAGAAGCGATTGAGTGCTGACCTCATGTGGGCCCACTGTAGTTTGTGCCCCCCTTTTCTTTCGGGGACAAGGTTTGGACACCTCCTCCCGATGACTAGGGCAAGATTTCACCATGCCGGGGCCCAGGCGATCGGGAGTCTGCATCACGGCAAGGTCCGGAGACCCCGACGGTCTAATTTCATCCGATCTGGGAGATATGTGATTACTTCTATCCGCAGGCTCTCTTTGCGTGAGATGTCTTAGCGCTTCCTGGGGATCACGCTGCACTCTAAGCCTGCCATCAGGGCCTCTATATTTAAGCACTGCAGGGTACAGGAGTTGGAGACGGATGTTCCTCTTGTACATGATGCTACATGCCGGGCTAAAAGCTTTTCTCAACTTGGTAACCGCCACAGAAAAATCTCCAAAAATCAGGATCCTATGCTCTCCAATCAATACTGGACGTCTCATACCCTTAAAGGTGCGCAAGATATTTTCTTTGTCTTTATAATCAAGGTAGCGCACAATCACTTGTCTTGGTCTTGACTGGAGGGAGGTGCGGTTCTTTTCACGCATCTGAGACTCAGAATTGTTGATTTTGCTGGAATCTGGTCTTGTCGCTGGAGGCATGCCAACTCTGTGGGCTCTTTCTACCTTGCATTTGTGCGAAATCCCTAAGGCACGAGAAATTTCAATTTTCAGATGTCATTTAGTGCCCCATTTGGTATAGATTCAGGCAGCCCTATGATTTTCAGGTTGATGCGTCTCGAGCGGTTCTCCAGATCCTCTAGTTTGTCTTTAGTGTAAGCTGACTGTTGGAGAAGATCAGAGACTTGGTTCTCCAGTTGTGACACCCTGTCCTCCGAATCAGATAACCTCTGTTCTAAGGTATGGAGTCTGGATTCATGCTCGTCAGATATGATTTGCAAGCCCAGCAGAGCCTCTTTCATCACCTCTCTGATTGTCTCCCTGAGATCTTCTGCTAGGTAGTGTGATGCTTCCTGTGCCAGCTTTTTATAATCTAGTGGGGGCATAGTGTGACCAGGTGAGGGTACTTCTTCGTCTCCTTCACTACACTCCCCTCCACTGGCTGCCACATCTATGCTACTGTCTGCGCTTACGGAACCCTCCAGCTTCTTCTGCTGTCGTTGTCCCCGCGTTGTGTCCCTCTGCTTCCCGCCCGCCGCCATCTTGGCGGTTACCTTCTGCCGCTGGGGCTGAGGAGACGAGGTTCCGTGCTCGCTCCCGGTGTTGCGGAGTCACCTCTCCATGCGTCCCTCCTTTGCTGCCGGTGACGCTGCCTTCTTAGAGCTCATTTTGAGCGTTGTGGCGTCGGTGCGTGGTGCGATGTTGCTGTTTAACCGCCACGGGGGCTGGGAGCTCAGACGCATCCCTGTCAGAGCCGGAACCGGAAGTCTGTATGGACTCTTTTTAATCTTGTGCACCTTTATTTATCCTATGGAAAACTGATATTTTGTGAAATTGTGCTGTTAACTTGTGCCTATTAATATCACTATGTTCTTAATATCACATTTTACTTCTTTTTGAGGTTATCATTTTACTTATTCCTTTTTTTGGGTCTATATAACTTACCATATTGTAAGTAGCGCGATAGATTCAGTAGTTTTTCACAGTTAATTTATGTTTAAAGGAGGGGGGCAATCACTTTTTCACACAGGTCCCTGTAAGTTCGGATTTCTTTTTCCCTTAATAATAAAGACCTTTATTTAAAATAGCATTTTGTCTTTACTTGTGTTATCTTTGTCTAATATTTACATTTGTCTTGTGATCTGAAACATTTAAGTGTTAGAATAAGAAATCAGGGATGGGGCAAAAACTTTTTCACACCACTGTATATAGTGTATAGGTATAGAGTACATAGTAATATAGTATACAGTGTATGTGCATCTGTATAGTGTATCTGCATCTGGCAAAACGAGCTCTGATTAATATTAGTACCAAGATGAGTCCTTTATAGATTTATACATGTCATCATTTTATCATGTTTAACAGAGAGATATCTCTAAATAAATATTTATTCCAAATTATATAATGAATTTCTGTAGGAGATATTGCTATGCTAGTCCTGGGCTTCTCTCTTCTCTTATGACATCATCGGCTTCTCTCTTATGACATCATAGCCTTCTCCTATATGACACAGCTGGATCCTCCACATGCACCAGTTGCAGCCGATCACTTGAGCAGAGCAGTCTTCTTCCCAGCGGATGTTTCCCCTTAGATGCCAAACAAGACCAGCATTTTCTCCGTGTAACTGATGGAAGATTGTGATTGACTAATCTCAGACTCAGCAGAAAAAGTTCATCACAAAGTCACAGGTAAATATCAATAATCCAGTTCTATGTTTTTACTATGTATTTACTTATATATAAGGTGAATGTGTTTATACAGTGTATAAGAATGTGTATATATGCGTGTAGTGTATATAAGGTGGATGTGAAAATATGAAGATATGTAGGTGTAGCATATATAAAGTCTATGTGCATTAGTATGTAGTGTATATATGGTAGGTTTGTGTACATAGATATAGAGTATCCAATATACAGTGTACATGCATTTGCATATAGAGTATATATGGTAGGTTTGTGTATATAGATATAGAGTATCCAATATACAGTGTACATGCATTTGCATATAGAGTATATATGGTAGGTTTGTGTATATATAGTATATAGGTATAGAGTATACAGTGTATGTTCATTTATCTGTATAGTGTAACTGCATCAGGTAAAATGAGCTCTGATTAATAGTGCCAGGATGAGCACTTTAAATATTTATACATTTTATCATGTCAATAATAATAATAGTAGTTATGGAGTAAATTGCCATAGTGAGTTTTTTGGGGTGAAAAAGTTTAACCGGTTCCCGACCGCCCACTGTAGATAAACGTCGGCGCTTGCCGGGCTCTGTGCAGCGCCGACGTTTAAAAACGGTGGGTGGTCTCGCAGCGCTCAGGACCCCCAGGGTCCTGCAAGCGCTGCGATTCCAGTGCAGAGCGTTAGCTCTGACAGGGAACATCATCGGGACCTGATTAGATCAGGTCCCAGTGATGTTAACCCCTTGCTGTCTTCTATATGCTGCGATCTATAGTGATCGCGGCATATAGGAGACAGCAGGAGGAGAGGGGGTCATCTTACCTCTCCGAAGACCTCCGTTTCCTTCCAGGACCTGGGGTTGCTATGGCAGCTGGAGGTCACATGACCGCCTCCAGCTCTGCCATATACGGTGTCATGTCTGGCTCAGCCTGCAAGCTGAGCCAGACAGGAGACTGACTGAAACAGTCAGGGAAGATCTCATGTAATGTAATATATGTGTATTACATTACATGAGATCAGTGATCAGAAAAATAAAAATTAATGTCCCATACAGGGACTAAGTAAAAATGTAAAAAAAAGTAAAAAAAAAGTTTTAAACTATTAAAAAAAAAATCACAAAATAAATAAAAATAAATAAAATATTAAACCAATAAATCCGTATATTTTTACAAAACCAAAAAAAGTACACATATTTGGTATCGCCGCGTCCGAAACAACCCGAGCTATAAAACTGTCACACTAATTAACTCCTTCTGTGCACACCGTAATAAAAATAAATAAAAAACGGAACAAAAAAATATGCTTTTTCATCATATCGCCAAACAAAAAGTGGAAAAAAATGCGATCAAAAAACAAAATAGAAATAAAAATGGTACCGCTGAAAACATCACCTTGTTCCGCAAAAAAAAAGCTGCCATACAGCTCCATCAGCCGAAAAATAAAAAAGTTATAGCGCTCAGAATAAAGCAATGCAAAAAAAATATTTTTTTCTATAAAATTGTTTTATTGTGTAAAAGCGCCAAAACATAAAAAAAATACAGTAAGTGTAGTATCGCTGTAAACGTACTGACCCCAAGAATAATGCTGCCTGATCACTTTTACCACACGCAGAACGGCATAAACAAAAACCTCAAAAAACAATTCCTGAATTGTTTGTTTTTGTTAATTTTACCTCCCAAAAAACGGAATAGAAAGCGATCAAAAAATGTCACGTTCCCAAAAATGGTACCAATAAAAATGTCAACTCGTCTCGCAAAAAACAAGCCATCACATGACTCTGTCGGCCGAAATATGGAAAAATTATAGCTCTCAAAATATGGTGATGCAAAAACTAGATTTTGCAAAAAAAGCGTATTTTAGTGTGTGACAGCTGTCAGTCATAAAAACCCGATATAAATCTGGTATCTCTGTAATCGCACCGACCCGAAGAATAAAGTAATCTAATCAGTTATATCACACTAGGAACGGCGTAAAAAATAAATAAAACCAATTCTTCACCTGCTACTGATTTGTTTATTATGTCTCCCAAAGATCCCAGTAAGGCTCTGCTCACATTTATCCTGTGCTCTGCGCTGAGCACTTACACCAGAGTTTCTGTGTAAATCTCTGAAATACGTGATTCAGCCGGAACCCATGATGGAAGATTCCCTGTAATGAGGCAGATATAGGCCACTGTGGACGCCGTCTAGCCTGGGATCCCACGGTGTCATTTGTTTTAGGCGTGCATAAAAGTGCGGTTGGCCACAGTTTTGTGCACTTCTGAAAAAAAGGACACCGCTAAACAGAGGCCAGACGGAGTCCAGAGTAACTCTGCTGCCTCATTATAGTGAATGGATCCTGCAGGGGTTTCATCTGAATTACATCACTTGGAAATTTAGATGGAAACCCCGATGTAAGTGCTCAGCCTAGAGCGCCGGATAAATGTTACGTAAAATGTTCCCAATAAAAGCTTCAACTCAGTCCTCAAAAAAAGCTAGTCCCCACTCAGGTCCGTCATCTGTTAAAAATATAAGGGACTTCCAAGTTACTGGTAGCAGAAAGGCTCTGGAAAAGCAAAATGACCCTTGCCCCCCAAAAGAAATTCAGAAAATTTTGTGCTCCCAAATCCAAATGCCTATTCTACAATAGTTTGTTCTCCAATTGTCAAATAGTGCTCCGTCCCCCCCAGATCTCGCGGTACGGCTGAGCGGTACAATACAGCCACATATGGGGTATTGCCACTTTTAGAAGAAATTGTGTGACACATTTCGGCACCATTTTTACCCATTGTCCTGTGTGAAAATGTAAAATCTGAGGGTAAAACATTTTTTTGTGGTAAAAATATAATTATGCTTTTTTCACTGCCCAATGGTATAAATTTAAAAATTAAAAAATACTCACTACTTCCCTAGATGAATTCCTTGAGAGGTGTAGTTTACAAAATGGGGTCACTTGTGGGGGTTTCTGCTGTTTTGGCATGTCAGCGACTCTTCAAATGTGACATGGCGTCTGCTGCCTATCCCAGCCAACATAGCGCTCCTTTCTCTTCCGAACCCTGCCGTACACCAAAGCAGTGGTTTTCCCCCACATATGGGGTATCGGCGTACTCAGGAGAAATTGTACAACAAATTTCATGGTGCAATTTATCCTGTTACCCTTATGATAATGCAAAATTAGGGAATGAAAAACATTTTTTATGGGAAAAATGTGAAAATTTTATTTTTACGGCTCAATATTATAAACTTCTGTGAAGCAGCTGGGGGTGCAAGGTGCTCACCACACATCTAGATAAGTTCCCTAAGAGGTCTAGTTTCCAAAATGGTGGCACTTGTGGGGGGTTTCCACTGTTTAGGCACATTAGGGGCTCCCCAAATGTGACATGGCGTCTGCTAATTATTCAAACAAATTTTACATTCAAAAAGTCAAATGGCGCTCCTTCCCTTTCAAACCCTGCCATGTGCTCAAACAGTAATTTGCCTCCACATATGGGGTATCAGCGTGTTCAGGAGAAATTGAACAACAAATTTCATGGTGCAATTTATCCTATTACCCTTATGATAATGCAAAATTAAGGGATGAAAAACGGTTTTGTGGGAAAAATGTGAAAATTTTATTTTTACAGCTCAATATTATAAACTTCTGTGAAGCACCTTGGGGTTCAAGGTGCTCACCACACATCTAGATAAGTTCCCTAAGGGGTCTAGTTTCCAAAATGGTGTCACTTGTGGGGGGTTTCCACTGTTTAGGCACATCAGGAGCTCTTCAAACGCAATATGGCGTCTGCTAATTATTCAGACAAATTTTACATTCAAAAAGTCTAATGGCGCTCCTTCCCTTCCGAACCCTGCAGTGCGCCCAAACAGTGGTTTTCCCTCACATATGGGGTATCAGCACGCTCAAGAGAAATTGCACAAAAAAATTTGGGGTCTATTTTTTCCTGTTACCCCTGTGAAAATAAAAAAAATTGGGTCTAAAGTAACATTTTTGTGAAAAAAGTTAAATGTTAATTTTTTTCTTCCACATTCCAAAAATTCCGGTGAAGCACCTGAAGGGTTAATAAAGTTCTTGAATGTGGTTTTGAGCACCTTGAGGGGTGCAGTTTTTAGAATGGTGTCACTTTTGGGTATTTTCTGTCATAAAGACCCCTCAAAGTGACGTCAAATATGATGTGGTCCCTAAAAAAATGTTTTTGTAAATTTTGTTGGAAAAATGAGAAATCACTGGTCAACTTTTAACCCTTATAGCTCCCTAACAAAAAAAAATGTTGGTTCCAAAATTGTGCTGATGTAAAGTAGACATGTGGGAAATGTTATTTATTAACTATTTTGTGTGACATATCTCTCTGATTTAAGGGCATGAAAATTCAAAGTTTGAAAATTGCAAAATTTTCAAAATTTTCGCCAAATTTCCGATTTTTTTCACAAATAAACGCAAGTGATATCGAATAAATTTTACCACTATCATGAAGTACAATATGTCATGAAAAAACAATCTCAGAATCAGGGGAATACGTTGAAGCGTTCCAGAGTAATTACCTCATAAAGTGACAGTGGTCAGAATTGAAAAAATTGGCCCGGTCACGAAGGCAAAAACAGGCTCTGGCGCGAAGTGGTTAACAAGGAGATATCTCTAAATAAATATTTATTCCAGATTATATAATGAATTGCTGTAAGAAATATTGCCATGCTAGTCCTAGGATTCTCTTCTCTCTTATGACATCATCAGATTCTATTTTATGACATCATCGGCTTCTCTCTTATGACCTCATTGGCTTCTCTTTTCTCTCTTATGACATCATAGCCTCCTCCTATATAACACAGCTGGATCCTCCACATGCACCAGTTGCAGCCGATCACTTGAGCAGAGCAGTCTTCTTCCCAGCGGATATTTCCCCTTAGATGCCAAACAAGACCAGCATTTTCTTTGTGAAATTGATGGAAGATTGTGATTGACTAATCTCAGACTCGGCAGAAAAAGTTCATCACAAAGTCACAGGTAAATATCAATAATCCAGTTCTATGTTTTTACTTATATATAAGGTGAATGTGTTTATACAGTGTATGAGAGTGAGTATATATGCGTGTAATGTATATAAGGTGGATGTGAAAATATGCAGATATGTAGGTGTAGCATATATAAAGTCTATGTACATTAGTATGTAGTGTATATATGGTAGGTTTGTGTATATAGATATACAGTATCCAATATACAGTGTACATGTATTTGCATATAGAGTATATATGGTAGGTTTGTGTATATAGATATACAGTATCCAATATACAGTGTACATTCATTTGCATATAGAGTATATATGGTAGGTTTGTGTATATAGATATAGAGTATCCAATATACAGTGTACATGCATTTGCATATAGAGTATACATGGTAGGTTTGTGTATATATAGTATATAGGTATAGAGTATACAGTGTATGTTCATTTATCTGTATAGTGTAACTGCATCAGGTAAAATGAGCTCTGATTAATAGTGCCAGGATGAGCACTTTAAATATTTATACATTTCAATAATAATAATAGTAGTTATGGAGTAAATTGCCATAGTGAGTTTTTTGGGGTGAAAAAGTTTAACAAGGAGATATCGCTAAATAAATATTTATTCCAGATTATATAATGAATTGCTGTAGGAAATATTGCCATGCTAGTACTAGGATTCTCTTCTCTCTTATGACATCATCAGATTCTATTTTATGACATCATCGGCTTCTCTCTTATGACCTCATCAGCTTCTCTTTTCTCTCTTATGACATCATCAGATTCTATTTTATGACATCAACGGCTTCTCTCTTATGACCTCATTGGCTTCTCTTTTCTCTTATGACATCATAGCCTCCTCCTATATAACACAGCTGGATCCTCCACATGCACCAGTTGCAGCCGATCACTTGAGCAGACAAGTCTTCTTCCCAATAGACGTGTCGCCTTAGATGCCAAACAAGACCAGCATTTTCTTCATGCCATAGATGGAAGATTATGATTGAATAATCTCAGACTCTGCACAAAAAGCCAATCACAAAGTCACAGGTAAGTATCAATAATCAAGTTCTAAACGTTTACAAAAGGTAGGTAGCAACATTCAGACTTTGTCTCTCCTGTCAGTGTTTCTCCCCTCCACTGTGCTCCCTATAGTATAAATTTCTAGGACCCCAGAACAATGACCGAAGTACTGCTGAGTACCAGGATTGCAGAGGTTGCCTCATATCATATCTGTTTATTGTACGGCTGAAGCTGTGGGAACTGTGGGAGAAACCATGTAAACCCTATCCCATATTACTGCCACCATTCTGTGGGTACAGGAATAAATCCTTTCCATAGGACTTGATCTTCTGCGCTCACATCAATATCGCAGAGCTCCCGAAGCTTCATCCAACACTGTTACACATTTATGAGACAAGGGGGTGGGGGAGGTTGTGATAACTGATGCTGTAACTCACGCATTTTGAAACACAGTTGTCATTCTTCATGCTTTGGATACTTACACTGTAAGGACACAGACACATTTTGGCTTGGATTTGGCATCGGTATTTCTAAGCCAAAATCAGGAGTGGGTGAAAAACCCAAAACAGGTGCAGATCTTTTCATAATAGATTATGTTTATGTTTCACTCTTGATTTTGGTTTCACAACACTGATATAAAGACATGACTAGGTACCTGTGGCCAAATAATATTGAGACATGATTAGGTACCTGTGGCCTAAAAAGTACCGTTAATGACACCCAATCCAAGAGATGGATGGGTCCTATAAGCTAATACCACGTCATTATGTACTAATACCTGATTATCAAAACACGTAGTAGGCTATGTGCCCACGATACGTTTTTTAATCGTTTCCGCAGCGGCAAAAACGCTGCAGAAATGCTTAAAAAATGCATGGTAGAAGGCCAGCCATGCTCCCCAATGATAATCCGCATGTGCTGCGCACATGCTGCGGAAATTTCCGCTGCGGATTATCATTGCGGAAAAAAACGCAGCATGTCCATTAATTTTGCGGAAACGCTGCGTTTTCGCCGCCATTGACTTGCATTGGAACGCATGGATTACGCATCACTGGAACGCATGGAAGGCGCATCTACAGATGAAATGTGTGGATGGTACCCGGGTGTGGAGGACAGGAGACTCTCCTCTGGACCCAGGTACCATAGAACCAGTGAAAAAAAAATAAAATAAAAAATAAATATCATATTTACCTTCTGGCGGCCCCCGCAGCGCTCGTCCTCCTTTGCCGGCATCTCGCGGTGAACTGTAGGATCTGCGCTGACGTCATAGTCATGTGACAGCAGGTCCTTCAGTACAGTGCACCGAGAGTTGCCGGCAGCCAGGACGGAGCGTAGCAAGACTGCGGGGGCCATCGGAAGGTGAGTATAGATTTATTTTTTTTATGTTTTCACATTCTTTGGGGGTCACACTATATAAATCCATGCTGTTTGCATGGATTTATATAGTGTGACCAAGTTGACAAGCACTTTCCAAGTGATGCTAAAATCGCTTGGAAAGCGCTTGTCAACCCACATGCGGAAATGCATGTGAAGAACGCTTCACATCCGCATGTCCCTGGCAGGAAAAACGCATGTACAATCCGCATGTACAATCCACATGCGTTTTTTCTGCCAGGGAGATGCAGAAACGCTCAGGAAAATATCCTGAGCATATCTACATCGTGGGCACATAGCCGTATACTTCAGACATATAAAAAACTAAAGTGTTGTGAATACAAATTTCAAATATTGAAAAATAGGTGAACTTCACATGTAGAGTTTGAATGATATATACTCCCGCTACTCATGGAGATGGATAGGGCAGCTTTAAGGGAAATTGAGGAGGCTGTTTTTTTGATAGGTGTAATTTCAACATTTTCCTAATACTTAGCATAAATTATCATATTTTTCACTTTAATGCTTTCTATAAAAAACTCAGGAGGACTACATAGTAAAAAATTAGGAAAAACACTTTTCCAACTAATTACAAATTTCCTGGAGGTGTAGATATGTGGAGAAGTCAATTACACTAATTTTAATGCTTTAGGGTACAATAGAGTAGTTAGAGATCTAATATTAATGTTTCTCTGCAGCATGTGTATTATACTCATACAGCTTTACAGCAGGCAAATTATATGCATTCACTACAATGCACAAAAACACATCACTTCTGCATCCACAGGACATGCACATCAAGCTCTGCTATATATGCATACACAGCTCTGCTACATATATACACATAGTTTTCTAATATAACCACCCAGCTTTCCTACAACATCATGAAATTCCTTCCAGGAATGTGACTGATCACATGACCTGAAAGGTTCAATGGCTAATCAACAACTTTGTTTGATTGGGACCCTATCCATGCCACCTCACATATCAGGAGTGGCGTTATTCTTTTCATAAAGAGGTCCAAGGGCTAGTCTTGCAGAAGTTTTTTCAGCTACACAGGATGTGCAACATCCGTGCATGTCCTGGTGTCTTTCTCTCCTGCACTGCACCGATCAGATAGATCAGTGTGGGGCAGGAGAAAGGAGAACAGTTCTTTCAGTGATCATGAAGGATGCTGTCAGCGTTTTCCTCCATCAGAATAAGCTGCCTCTAGACTGCAAGAAACACACACATTTTAGCATCATTTTGATTGTCTAAAATTTACTGCAGCTAAAAATTACATTTGGTTTACAATGCATTTTGCCAGGTATGTTGTCACTTGTCACAGCTAAGAATTTTACATGCTGGGTTTTTTTATGGCACATTTAGCACTGATAAGTTGTCACACTCTTGCTTAATATGTTAACATTCTGTCTGTAAACTGTATATGCATAACTACCTTTTTGAAGCAATATTGAGATTTACTTAAGAACGTGGGGCCCAATAAATACCATCAATGGTGCCCAGTCCAAGAGATGGTGGATCCTATAGGTAAACACCACCTCATCATGCACTAAAACTTACTAAAAAAAAAAAGATGTGAAGTTCACACATATAGAAAATGGACATTTTGTGAATACATATTACACGTATTGTAAAATAGATAGAGCTCATATGTAGAGTTTGTTTGATAAACTTTCCTACTACTTTGTCTAAATTAGAAGCAAATTGGTTGAACATTACTTCTACCTAAAATGGCAGAAAACGCACCTATCTTGGTGATGGACAGGACAGCTAGAGGGGATATGGAGGAGGCTGTTATTTTTTTTTTAATAGGTGTACTTTCACCAATTTGCTGATAATTCATTGAAAGTAGATGATCGGTACAATTGCTGCCAATGCATTTTTTAAAGCTGTATTGTCATGAGTCAAATTTGATCATGTTAGGTTCTTGCATAGGTCCTATAGCATTGATAAGTTTCCACCCTCTTTCCTACATACACACATCTCTCCTGCATACACACAACTCTACTACTATCACACACGCAATTTTCCAAAATACACACACAACTCTCCTCCATACACAAACACAGTTCTAACACATATAGCTTTTCTACAGCTTTGAAGTATGCACTCACACCTCTGTTACATACACGCACTGTTTTGCTACATACTTGTACACAGCTTTCTTACATACACCAACAGCTCTCTTATATACTCATGCAGCTCCACACACACAAACACTTATATATATATATATATATATATATGTACACTCATCCATCGTATACATTACCACATCTTGAAATTCCTTCCAGGAATGTGACTGATCACATGACCTGAAAGGTTCAATGGCTAATCAACAACTTTGTTTGATTGGGACCCTATCCATGCCACCTCACATATCAGGAGTGTCGTTCTTCTTTTCATAAAGAGGTCCAAGGGCTAGTCTTGCAGAAGTTTTTTCAGCTACACAGGATGCGCAACATCCGTGCAAGTCCTGGTGACTTTCTCCCCTGCACTGCACCGATCAGATAGATCAGTGTGGGGCAGGAGAAAGGAGAACAGTTCTTTCAGTGATCATGAAGGATGCTGTCAGTGTTTTCCTCCATCAGAATAAGCAGCCTCTAGACTGTAAGAAACACACACATTTTAGCATCATTTTGATTGTCTAAAATTTACTGCAGCTAAAAATTACATTTGGTTTACAATGCATTTTGCCAGATATGTTGTCACTTGTCAAAGCTAAGAATTTTACATGCTGGGTTTTTTTATGGCACATTTAGCACTGATAAGTTGTCACACTCTTGCTTAATATGTTAACATTCTGTCTGTAAACTGTATATGCATAGCTACCTTTTTGAAGCAATATTGAGATTTACTTAAGAACGTGGGGCCCAATAAATACCATCAATGGTGCCCAGTCCAAGAGATGGTGGATCCTATAGGTAAACACCACCTCATCATGCACTAAAACTTACTAAAAAAAAAAAAGATGTGAAGTTCACACATATAGAAAATGGACATTTTGTGAATACATATTACACGTATTGTAAAATAGATAGAGCTCATATGTAGAGTTTGTTTGATAAACTTTCCTACTACTTTGTCTAAATTAGAAGCAAATTGGTTGAACATTACTTCTACCTAAAATGGCAGAAAACGCACCTATCTTGGTGATGGACAGGACAGCTAGAGGGGATATGGAGGAGGCTGTTATTTTTTTTTTAATAGGTGTACTTTCACCAATTTGCTGATAATTCATTGAAAGTAGATGATCGGTACAATTGCTGCCAATGCATTTTTTAAAGCTGTATTGTCATGAGTCAAATTTGATCATGTTAGGTTCTTGCATAGGTCCTATAGCATTGATAAGTTTCCACCCTCTTTCCTACATACACACATCTCTCCTGCATACACACAACTCTACTACTATCACACACGCAATTTTCCGAAATACACACACAACTCTCCTCCATACACAAACACAGTTCTAACACATATAGCTTTTCTACAGCTTTGAAGTATGCACTCACACCTCTGTTACATACACGCACTGTTTTGCTACATACTTGTACACAGCTTTCTTACATACACCAACAGCTCTCTTATATACTCATGCAGCTCCACACACACAAACACTTATATATATATATATATATATATATATATATGTACACTCATCCATCGTATACATTACCACATCTTGAAATTCCTTCCAGGAATGTGACTGATCACATGACCTGAAAGGTTCAATGGCTAATCAACAACTTTGTTTGATTGGGACCCTATCCATGCCACCTCACATATCAGGAGTGTCGTTCTTCTTTTCATAAAGAGGTCCAAGGGCTAGTCTTGCAGAAGTTTTTTCAGCTACACAGGATGCGCAACATCCGTGTAAGTCCTGGTGACTTTCTCCCCTGCACTGCACCGATCAGATAGATCAGTGTAGGGCAGGAGAAAGGAGAACAGTTCTTTCAGTGATCATGAAGGATGCTGTCAGTGTTTTCCTCCATCAGAATAAGCAGCCTCTAGACTGTAAGAAACACACACATTTTAGCATCATTTTGATTGTCTAAAATTTACTGCAGCTAAAAATTACATTTGGTTTACAATGCATTTTGCCAGATATGTTGTCACTTGTCAAAGCTAAGAATTTTACATGCTGGGTTTTTTTATGGCACATTTAGCACTGATAAGTTGTCACACTCTTGCTTAATATGTTAACATTCTGTCTGTAAACTGTATATGCATAGCTACCTTTTTGAAGCAATATTGAGATTTACTTAAGAACGTGGGGCCCAATAAATACCATCAATGGTGCCCAGTCCAAGAGATGGTGGATCCTATAGGTAAACACCACCTCATCATGCACTAAAACTTACTAAAAAAAAAAAAGATGTGAAGTTCACACATATAGAAAATGGACATTTTGTGAATACATATTACACGTATTGTAAAATAGATAGAGCTCATATGTAGAGTTTGTTTGATAAACTTTCCTACTACTTTGTCTAAATTAGAAGCAAATTGGTTGAACATTACTTCTACCTAAAATGGCAGAAAACGCACCTATCTTGGTGATGGACAGGACAGCTAGAGGGGATATGGAGGAGGCTGTTATTTTTTTTTTAATAGGTGTACTTTCACCAATTTGCTGATAATTCATTGAAAGTAGATGATCGGTACAATTGCTGCCAATGCATTTTTTAAAGCTGTATTGTCATGAGTCAAATTTGATCATGTTAGGTTCTTGCATAGGTCCTATAGCATTGATAAGTTTCCACCCTCTTTCCTACATACACACATCTCTCCTGCATACACACAACTCTACTACTATCACACACGCAATTTTCCGAAATACACACACAACTCTCCTCCATACACAAACACAGTTCTAACACATATAGCTTTTCTACAGCTTTGAAGTATGCACTCACACCTCTGTTACATACACGCACTGTTTTGCTACATACTTGTACACAGCTTTCTTACATACACCAACAGCTCTCTTATATACTCATGCAGCTCCACACACACAAACACTTATATATATATATATATATATATATATGTACACTCATCCATCGTATACATTACCACATCTTGAAATTCCTTCCAGGAATGTGACTGATCACATGACCTGAAAGGTTCAATGGCTAATCAACAACTTTGTTTGATTGGGACCCTATCCATGCCACCTCACATATCAGGAGTGTCGTTCTTCTTTTCATAAAGAGGTCCAAGGGCTAGTCTTGCAGAAGTTTTTTCAGCTACACAGGATGCGCAACATCCGTGTAAGTCCTGGTGACTTTCTCCCCTGCACTGCACCGATCAGATAGATCAGTGTAGGGCAGGAGAAAGGAGAACAGTTCTTTCAGTGATCATGAAGGATGCTGTCAGTGTTTTCCTCCATCAGAATAAGCAGCCTCTAGACTGTAAGAAACGCACACATTTTAACATCATTTTGATTGTCTAAAATTTACTGCAGCTAAAAATTACATTTGGTTTACAATGCATTTTGCCAGATATGTTGTCACTTGTCAAAGCTAAGAATTTTACATGCTGGGTTTTTTTATGGCACATTTAGCACTGATAAGTTGTCACACTCTTGCTTAATATGTTAACATTCTGTCTGTAAACTGTATATGCATAGCTACCTTTTTGAAGCAATATTGAGATTTACTTAAGAACGTGGGGCCCAATAAATACCATCAATGGTGCCCAGTCCAAGAGATGGTGGATCCTATAGGTAAACACCACCTCATCATGCACTAAAACTTACTAAAAAAAAAAAAGATGTGAAGTTCACACATATAGAAAATGGACATTTTGTGAATACATATTACACGTATTGTAAAATAGATAGAGCTCATATGTAGAGTTTGTTTGATAAACTTTCCTACTACTTTGTCTAAATTAGAAGCAAATTGGTTGAACATTACTTCTACCTAAAATGGCAGAAAACGCACCTATCTTGGTGATGGACAGGACAGCTAGAGGGGATATGGAGGAGGCTGTTATTTTTTTTTTAATAGGTGTACTTTCACCAATTTGCTGATAATTCATTGAAAGTAGATGATCGGTACAATTGCTGCCAATGCATTTTTTAAAGCTGTATTGTCATGAGTCAAATTTGATCATGTTAGGTTCTTGCATAGGTCCTATAGCATTGATAAGTTTCCACCCTCTTTCCTACATACACACATCTCTCCTGCATACACACAACTCTACTACTATCACACACGCAATTTTCCGAAATACACACACAACTCTCCTCCATACACAAACACAGTTCTAACACATATAGCTTTTCTACAGCTTTGAAGTATGCACTCACACCTCTGTTACATACACGCACTGTTTTGCTACATACTTGTACACAGCTTTCTTACATACACCAACAGCTCTCTTATATACTCATGCAGCTCCACACACACAAACACTTATATATATATATATATATATATATATATATGTACACTCATCCATCGTATACATTACCACATCTTGAAATTCCTTCCAGGAATGTGACTGATCACATGACCTGAAAGGTTCAATGGCTAATCAACAGCTTTGTTTGATTGGGACCCTATCCATGCCACCTCACATATCAGGAGTGTCGTTCTTCTTTTCATAAAGAGGTCCAAGGGCTAGTCTTGCAGAAGTTTTTTCAGCTACACAGGATGCGCAACATCCGTGCAAGTCCTGGTGACTTTCTCCCCTGCACTGCACCGATCAGATAGATCAGTGTGGGGCAGGAGAAAGGAGAACAGTTCTTTCAGTGATCATGAAGGATGCTGTCAGTGTTTTCCTCCATCAGAATAAGCAGCCTCTAGACTGTAAGAAACACACACATTTTAACATCATTTTGATTGTCTAAAATTTACTGCAGCTAAAAATTACATTTGGTTTACAATGCATTTTGCCAGATATGTTGTCACTTGTCAAAGCTAAGAATTTTACATGCTGGGTTTTTTTATGGCACATTTAGCACTGATAAGTTGTCACACTCTTGCTTAATATGTTAACATTCTGTCTGTAAACTGTATATGCATAGCTACCTTTTTGAAGCAATATTGAGATTTACTTAAGAACGTGGGGCCCAATAAATACCATCAATGGTGCCCAGTCCAAGAGATGGTGGATCCTATAGGTAAACACCACCTCATCATGCACTAAAACTTACTAAAAAAAAAAAAGATGTGAAGTTCACACATATAGAAAATGGACATTTTGTGAATACATATTACACGTATTGTAAAATAGATAGAGCTCATATGTAGAGTTTGTTTGATAAACTTTCCTACTACTTTGTCTAAATTAGAAGCAAATTGGTTGAACATTACTTCTACCTAAAATGGCAGAAAACGCACCTATCTTGGTGATGGACAGGACAGCTAGAGGGGATATGGAGGAGGCTGTTATTTTTTTTTTAATAGGTGTACTTTCACCAATTTGCTGATAATTCATTGAAAGTAGATGATCGGTACAATTGCTGCCAATGCATTTTTTAAAGCTGTATTGTCATGAGTCAAATTTGATCATGTTAGGTTCTTGCATAGGTCCTATAGCATTGATAAGTTTCCACCCTCTTTCCTACATACACACATCTCTCCTGCATACACACAACTCTACTACTATCACACACGCAATTTTCCGAAATACACACACAACTCTCCTCCATACACAAACACAGTTCTAACACATATAGCTTTTCTACAGCTTTGAAGTATGCACTCACACCTCTGTTACATACACGCACTGTTTTGCTACATACTTGTACACAGCTTTCTTACATACACCAACAGCTCTCTTATATACTCATGCAGCTCCACACACACAAACACTTATATATATATATATATATATATATATATATATGTACACTCATCCATCGTATACATTACCACATCTTGAAATTCCTTCCAGGAATGGGACTGATCACATGACCTGAAAGGTTCAATGGCTAATCAACAACTTTGTTTGATTAGGACCCTATCCATGCCACCTCACATATCAGGAGTGTCGTTCTTCTTTTCATAAAGAGGTCCAAGGGCTAGTCTTGCAGAAGTTTTTTCAGCTACACAGGATGCGCAACATCCGTGCAAGTCCTGGTGACTTTCTCCCCTGCACTGCACCGATCAGATAGATCAGTGTGGGGCAGGAGAAAGGAGAACAGTTCTTTCAGTGATCATGAAGGATGCTGTCAGTGTTTTCCTCCATCAGAATAAGCAGCCTCTAGACTGTAAGAAACACACACATTTTAACATCATTTTGATTGTCTAAAATTTACTGCAGCTAAAAATTACATTTGGTTTACAATGCATTTTGCCAGATATGTTGTCACTTGTCAAAGCTAAGAATTTTACATGCTGGGTTTTTTTATGGCACATTTAGCACTGATAAGTTGTCACACTCTTGCTTAATATGTTAACATTCTGTCTGTAAACTGTATATGCATAGCTACCTTTTTGAAGCAATATTGAGATTTACTTAAGAACGTGGGGCCCAATAAATACCATCAATGGTGCCCAGTCCAAGAGATGGTGGATCCTATAGGTAAACACCACCTCATCATGCACTAAAACTTACTAAAAAAAAAAAAGATGTGAAGTTCACACATATAGAAAATGGACATTTTGTGAATACATATTACACGTATTGTAAAATAGATAGAGCTCATATGTAGAGTTTGTTTGATAAACTTTCCTACTACTTTGTCTAAATTAGAAGCAAATTGGTTGAACATTACTTCTACCTAAAATGGCAGAAAACGCACCTATCTTGGTGATGGACAGGACAGCTAGAGGGGATATGGAGGAGGCTGTTATTTTTTTTTTAATAGGTGTACTTTCACCAATTTGCTGATAATTCATTGAAAGTAGATGATCGGTACAATTGCTGCCAATGCATTTTTTAAAGCTGTATTGTCATGAGTCAAATTTGATCATGTTAGGTTCTTGCATAGGTCCTATAGCATTGATAAGTTTCCACCCTCTTTCCTACATACACACATCTCTCCTGCATACACACAACTCTACTACTATCACACACGCAATTTTCCGAAATACACACAACTCTCCTCCATACACAAACACAGTTCTAACACATATAGCTTTTCTACAGCTTTGAAGTATGCACTCACACCTCTGTTACATACACGCACTGTTTTGCTACATACTTGTACACAGCTTTCTTACATACACCAACAGCTCTCTTATATACTCATGCAGCTCCACACACACAAACACTTATATATATATATATATATATATATATATGTACACTCATCCATCGTATACATTACCACATCTTGAAATTCCTTCCAGGAATGGGACTGATCACATGACCTGAAAGGTTCAATGGCTAATCAACAACTTTGTTTGATTGGGACCCTATCCATGCCACCTCACATATCAGGAGTGTCGTTCTTCTTTTCATAAAGAGGTCCAAGGGCTAGTCTTGCAGAAGTTTTTTCAGCTACACAGGATGCGCAACATCCGTGCAAGTCCTGGTGACTTTCTCCCCTGCACTGCACCGATCAGATAGATCAGTGTGGGGCAGGAGAAAGGAGAACAGTTCTTTCAGTGATCATGAAGGATGCTGTCAGTGTTTTCCTCCATCAGAATAAGCAGCCTCTAGACTGTAAGAAACACACACATTTTAACATCATTTTGATTGTCTAAAATTTACTGCAACTAAAAATTACATTTGGTTTACAATGCATTTTGCCAGATATGTTGTCACTTGTCAAAGCTAAGAATTTTACATGCTGGGTTTTTTTATGGCACATTTAGCACTGATAAGTTGTCACACTCTTGCTTAATATGTTAACATTCTGTCTGTAAACTGTATATGCATAGCTACCTTTTTGAAGCAATATTGAGATTTACTTAAGAACGTGGGGCCCAATAAATACCATCAATGGTGCCCAGTCCAAGAGATGGTGGATCCTATAGGTAAACACCACCTCATCATGCACTAAAACTTACTAAAAAAAAAAAAGATGTGAAGTTCACACATATAGAAAATGGACATTTTGTGAATACATATTACACGTATTGTAAAATAGATAGAGCTCATATGTAGAGTTTGTTTGATAAACTTTCCTACTACTTTGTCTAAATTAGAAGCAAATTGGTTGAACATTACTTCTACCTAAAATGGCAGAAAACGCACCTATCTTGGTGATGGACAGGACAGCTAGAGGGGATATGGAGGAGGCTGTTATTTTTTTTTTAATAGGTGTACTTTCACCAATTTGCTGATAATTCATTGAAAGTAGATGATCGGTACAATTGCTGCCAATGCATTTTTTAAAGCTGTATTGTCATGAGTCAAATTTGATCATGTTAGGTTCTTGCATAGGTCCTATAGCATTGATAAGTTTCCACCCTCTTTCCTACATACACACATCTCTCCTGCATACACACAACTCTACTACTATCACACACGCAATTTTCCGAAATACACACACAACTCTCCTCCATACACAAACACAGTTCTAACACATATAGCTTTTCTACAGCTTTGAAGTATGCACTCACACCTCTGTTACATACACGCACTGTTTTGCTACATACTTGTACACAGCTTTCTTACATACACCAACAGCTCTCTTATATACTCATGCAGCTTCACACACACAAACACTTATATATATATATATATATATATATATATGTACACTCATCCATCGTATACATTACCACATCTTGAAATTCCTTCCAGGAATGTGACTGATCACATGACCTGAAAGGTTCAATGGCTAATCAACAACTTTGTTTGATTGGGACCCTATCCATGCCACCTCACATATCAGGAGTGTCGTTCTTCTTTTCATAAAGAGGTCCAAGGGCTAGTCTTGCAGAAGTTTTTTCAGCTACACAGGATGCGCAACATCCGTGCAAGTCCTGGTGACTTTCTCCCCTGCACTGCACCGATCAGATAGATCAGTGTGGGGCAGAAGAAAGGAGAACAGTTCTTTCAGTGATCATGAAGGATGCTGTCAGTGTTTTCCTCCATCAGAATAAGCAGCCTCTAGACTGTAAGAAACACACACATTTTAACATCATTTTGATTGTCTAAAATTTACTGCAGCTAAAAATTACATTTGGTTTACAATGCATTTTGCCAGATATGTTGTCACTTGTCAAAGCTAAGAATTTTACATGCTGGGTTTTTTTATGGCACATTTAGCACTGATAAGTTGTCACACTCTTGCTTAATATGTTAACATTCTGTCTGTAAACTGTATATGCATAGCTACCTTTTTGAAGCAATATTGAGATTTACTTAAGAACGTGGGGCCCAATAAATACCATCAATGGTGCCCAGTCCAAGAGATGGTGGATCCTATAGGTAAACACCACCTCATCATGCACTAAAACTTACTAAAAAAAAAAAAGATGTGAAGTTCACACATATAGAAAATGGACATTTTGTGAATACATATTACACGTATTGTAAAATAGATAGAGCTCATATGTAGAGTTTGTTTGATAAACTTTCCTACTACTTTGTCTAAATTAGAAGCAAATTGGTTGAACATTACTTCTACCTAAAATGGCAGAAAACGCACCTATCTTGGTGATGGACAGGACAGCTAGAGGGGATATGGAGGAGGCTGTTATTTTTTTTTTAATAGGTGTACTTTCACCAATTTGCTGATAATTCATTGAAAGTAGATGATCGGTACAATTGCTGCCAATGCATTTTTTAAAGCTGTATTGTCATGAGTCAAATTTGATCATGTTAGGTTCTTGCATAGGTCCTATAGCATTGATAAGTTTCCACCCTCTTTCCTACATACACACATCTCTCCTGCATACACACAACTCTACTACTATCACACACGCAATTTTCCGAAATACACACACAACTCTCCTCCATACACAAACACAGTTCTAACACATATAGCTTTTCTACAGCTTTGAAGTATGCACTCACACCTCTGTTACATACACGCACTGTTTTGCTACATACTTGTACACAGCTTTCTTACATACACCAACAGCTCTCTTATATACTCATGCAGCTCCACACACACAAACACTTATATATATATATATATATATATATATATATATGTACACTCATCCATCGTATACATTACCACATCTTGAAATTCCTTCCAGGAATGGGACTGATCACATGACCTGAAAGGTTCAATGGCTAATCAACAACTTTGTTTGATTGGGACCCTATCCATGCCACCTCACATATCAGGAGTGTCGTTCTTCTTTTCATAAAGAGGTCCAAGGGCTAGTCTTGCAGAAGTTTTTTCAGCTACACAGGATGCGCAACATCCGTGCAAGTCCTGGTGACTTTCTCCCCTGCACTGCACCGATCAGATAGATCAGTGTGGGGCAGGAGAAAGGAGAACAGTTCTTTCAGTGATCATGAAGGATGCTGTCAGTGTTTTCCTCCATCAGAATAAGCAGCCTCTAGACTGTAAGAAACACACACATTTTAACATCATTTTGATTGTCTAAAATTTACTGCAGCTAAAAATTACATTTGGTTTACAATGCATTTTGCCAGATATGTTGTCACTTGTCAAAGCTAAGAATTTTACATGCTGGGTTTTTTTATGGCACATTTAGCACTGATAAGTTGTCACACTCTTGCTTAATATGTTAACATTCTGTCTGTAAACTGTATATGCATAGCTACCTTTTTGAAGCAATATTGAGATTTACTTAAGAACGTGGGGCCCAATAAATACCATCAATGGTGCCCAGTCCAAGAGATGGTGGATCCTATAGGTAAACACCACCTCATCATGCACTAAAACTTACTAAAAAAAAAAAAGATGTGAAGTTCACACATATAGAAAATGGACATTTTGTGAATACATATTACACGTATTGTAAAATAGATAGAGCTCATATGTAGAGTTTGTTTGATAAACTTTCCTACTACTTTGTCTAAATTAGAAGCAAATTGGTTGAACATTACTTCTACCTAAAATGGCAGAAAACGCACCTATCTTGGTGATGGACAGGACAGCTAGAGGGGATATGGAGGAGGCTGTTATTTTTTTTTTAATAGGTGTACTTTCACCAATTTGCTGATAATTCATTGAAAGTAGATGATCGGTACAATTGCTGCCAATGCATTTTTTAAAGCTGTATTGTCATGAGTCAAATTTGATCATGTTAGGTTCTTGCATAGGTCCTATAGCATTGATAAGTTTCCACCCTCTTTCCTACATACACACATCTCTCCTGCATACACACAACTCTACTACTATCACACACGCAATTTTCCGAAATACACACACAACTCTCCTCCATACACAAACACAGTTCTAACACATATAGCTTTTCTACAGCTTTGAAGTATGCACTCACACCTCTGTTACATACACGCACTGTTTTGCTACATACTTGTACACAGCTTTCTTACATACACCAACAGCTCTCTTATATACTCATGCAGCTCCACACACACAAACACTTATATATATATATATATATATATATATATATGTACACTCATCCATCGTATACATTACCACATCTTGAAATTCCTTCCAGGAATGGGACTGATCACATGACCTGAAAGGTTCAATGGCTAATCAACAACTTTGTTTGATTGGGACCCTATCCATGCCACCTCACATATCAGGAGTGTCGTTCTTCTTTTCATAAAGAGGTCCAAGGGCTAGTCTTGCAGAAGTTTTTTCAGCTACACAGGATGCGCAACATCCGTGCAAGTCCTGGTGACTTTCTCCCCTGCACTGCACCGATCAGATAGATCAGTGTGGGGCAGGAGAAAGGAGAACAGTTCTTTCAGTGATCATGAAGGATGCTGTCAGTGTTTTCCTCCATCAGAATAAGCAGCCTCTAGACTGTAAGAAACACACACATTTTAACATCATTTTGATTGTCTAAAATTTACTGCAGCTAAAAATTACATTTGGTTTACAATGCATTTTGCCAGATATGTTGTCACTTGTCAAAGCTAAGAATTTTACATGCTGGGTTTTTTTATGGCACATTTAGCACTGATAAGTTGTCACACTCTTGCTTAATATGTTAACATTCTGTCTGTAAACTGTATATGCATAGCTACCTTTTTGAAGCAATATTGAGATTTACTTAAGAACGTGGGGCCCAATAAATACCATCAATGGTGCCCAGTCCAAGAGATGGTGGATCCTATAGGTAAACACCACCTCATCATGCACTAAAACTTACTAAAAAAAAAAAAGATGTGAAGTTCACACATATAGAAAATGGACATTTTGTGAATACATATTACACGTATTGTAAAATAGATAGAGCTCATATGTAGAGTTTGTTTGATAAACTTTCCTACTACTTTGTCTAAATTAGAAGCAAATTGGTTGAACATTACTTCTACCTAAAATGGCAGAAAACGCACCTATCTTGGTGATGGACAGGACAGCTAGAGGGGATATGGAGGAGGCTGTTATTTTTTTTTTAATAGGTGTACTTTCACCAATTTGCTGATAATTCATTGAAAGTAGATGATCGGTACAATTGCTGCCAATGCATTTTTTAAAGCTGTATTGTCATGAGTCAAATTTGATCATGTTAGGTTCTTGCATAGGTCCTATAGCATTGATAAGTTTCCACCCTCTTTCCTACATACACACATCTCTCCTGCATACACACAACTCTACTACTATCACACACGCAATTTTCCGAAATACACACACAACTCTCCTCCATACACAAACACAGTTCTAACACATATAGCTTTTCTACAGCTTTGAAGTATGCACTCACACCTCTGTTACATACACGCACTGTTTTGCTACATACTTGTACACAGCTTTCTTACATACACCAACAGCTCTCTTATATACTCATGCAGCTTCACACACACAAACACTTATATATATATATATATATATATATATATATGTACACTCATCCATCGTATACATTACCACATCTTGAAATTCCTTCCAGGAATGTGACTGATCACATGACCTGAAAGGTTCAATGGCTAATCAACAACTTTGTTTGATTGGGACCCTATCCATGCCACCTCACATATCAGGAGTGTCGTTCTTCTTTTCATAAAGAGGTCCAAGGGCTAGTCTTGCAGAAGTTTTTTCAGCTACACAGGATGCGCAACATCCGTGCAAGTCCTGGTGACTTTCTCCCCTGCACTGCACCGATCAGATAGATCAGTGTGGGGCAGGAGAAAGGAGAACAGTTCTTTCAGTGATCATGAAGGATGCTGTCAGTGTTTTCCTCCATCAGAATAAGCAGCCTCTAGACTGTAAGAAACACACACATTTTCACATCATTTTGATTGTCTAAAATTTACTGCAGCTAAAAATTACATTTGGTTTACAATGCATTTTGCCAGATATGTTGTCACTTGTCAAAGCTAAGAATTTTACATGCTGGGTTTTTTTATGGCACATTTAGCACTGATAAGTTGTCACACTCTTGCTTAATATGTTAACATTCTGTCTGTAAACTGTATATGCATAGCTACCTTTTTGAAGCAATATTGAGATTTACTTAAGAACGTGGGGCCCAATAAATACCATCAATGGTGCCCAGTCCAAGAGATGGTGGATCCTATAGGTAAACACCACCTCATCATGCACTAAAACTTACTAAAAAAAAAAAAGATGTGAAGTTCACACATATAGAAAATGGACATTTTGTGAATACATATTACACGTATTGTAAAATAGATAGAGCTCATATGTAGAGTTTGTTTGATAAACTTTCCTACTACTTTGTCTAAATTAGAAGCAAATTGGTTGAACATTACTTCTACCTAAAATGGCAGAAAACGCACCTATCTTGGTGATGGACAGGACAGCTAGAGGGGATATGGGGGAGGCTGTTATTTTTTTTTTAATAGGTGTACTTTCACCAATTTGCTGATAATTCATTGAAAGTAGATGATCGGTACAATTGCTGCCAATGCATTTTTTAAAGCTGTATTGTCATGAGTCAAATTTGATCATGTTAGGTTCTTGCATAGGTCCTATAGCATTGATAAGTTTCCACCCTCTTTCCTACATACACACATCTCTCCTGCATACACACAACTCTACTACTATCACACACGCAATTTTCCGAAATACACACACAACTCTCCTCCATACACAAACACAGTTCTAACACATATAGCTTTTCTACAGCTTTGAAGTATGCACTCACACCTCTGTTACATACACGCACTGTTTTGCTACATACTTGTACACAGCTTTCTTACATACACCAACAGCTCTCTTATATACTCATGCAGCTCCACACACACAAACACTTATATATATATATATATATATATATATATATATATGTACACTCATCCATCGTATACATTACCACATCTTGAAATTCCTTCCAGGAATGTGACTGATCACATGACCTGAAAGGTTCAATGGCTAATCAACAACTTTGTTTGATTGGGACCCTATCCATGCCACCTCACATATCAGGAGTGTCGTTCTTCTTTTCATAAAGAGGTCCAAGGGCTAGTCTTGCAGAAGTTTTTTCAGCTACACAGGATGCGCAACATCCGTGCAAGTCCTGGTGACTTTCTCCCCTGCACTGCACCGATCAGATAGATCAGTGTGGGGCAGGAGAAAGGAGAACAGTTCTTTCAGTGATCATGAAGGATGCTGTCAGTGTTTTCCTCCATCAGAATAAGCAGCCTCTAGACTGTAAGAAACACACACATTTTAACATCATTTTGATTGTCTAAAATTTACTGCAGCTAAAAATTACATTTGGTTTACAATGCATTTTGCCAGATATGTTGTCACTTGTCAAAGCTAAGAATTTTACATGCTGGGTTTTTTTATGGCACATTTAGCACTGATAAGTTGTCACACTCTTGCTTAATATGTTAACATTCTGTCTGTAAACTGTATATGCATAGCTACCTTTTTGAAGCAATATTGAGATTTACTTAAGAACGTGGGGCCCAATAAATACCATCAATGGTGCCCAGTCCAAGAGATGGTGGATCCTATAGGTAAACACCACCTCATCATGCACTAAAACTTACTAAAAAAAAAAAAGATGTGAAGTTCACACATATAGAAAATGGACATTTTGTGAATACATATTACACGTATTGTAAAATAGATAGAGCTCATATGTAGAGTTTGTTTGATAAACTTTCCTACTACTTTGTCTAAATTAGAAGCAAATTGGTTGAACATTACTTCTACCTAAAATGGCAGAAAACGCACCTATCTTGGTGATGGACAGGACAGCTAGAGGGGATATGGAGGAGGCTGTTATTTTTTTTTTAATAGGTGTACTTTCACCAATTTGCTGATAATTCATTGAAAGTAGATGATCGGTACAATTGCTGCCAATGCATTTTTTAAAGCTGTATTGTCATGAGTCAAATTTGATCATGTTAGGTTCTTGCATAGGTCCTATAGCATTGATAAGTTTCCACCCTCTTTCCTACATACACACATCTCTCCTGCATACACACAACTCTACTACTATCACACACGCAATTTTCCGAAATACACACACAACTCTCCTCCATACACAAACACAGTTCTAACACATATAGCTTTTCTACAGCTTTGAAGTATGCACTCACACCTCTGTTACATACACGCACTGTTTTGCTACATACTTGTACACAGCTTTCTTACATACACCAACAGCTCTCTTATATACTCATGCAGCTCCACACACACAAACACTTATATATATATATATATATATATATATATATATATGTACACTCATCCATCGTATACATTACCACATCTTGAAATTCCTTCCAGGAATGTGACTGATCACATGACCTGAAAGGTTCAATGGCTAATCAACAACTTTGTTTGATTGGGACCCTATCCATGCCACCTCACATATCAGGAGTGTCGTTCTTCTTTTCATAAAGAGGTCCAAGGGCTAGTCTTGCAGAAGTTTTTTCAGCTACACAGGATGCGCAACATCCGTGCAAGTCCTGGTGACTTTCTCCCCTGCACTGCACCGATCAGATAGATCAGTGTGGGGCAGGAGAAAGGAGAACAGTTCTTTCAGTGATCATGAAGGATGCTGTCAGTGTTTTCCTCCATCAGAATAAGCAGCCTCTAGACTGTAAGAAACACACACATTTTAACATCATTTTGATTGTCTAAAATTTACTGCAGCTAAAAATTACATTTGGTTTACAATGCATTTTGCCAGATATGTTGTCACTTGTCAAAGCTAAGAATTTTACATGCTGGGTTTTTTTATGGCACATTTAGCACTGATAAGTTGTCACACTCTTGCTTAATATGTTAACATTCTGTCTGTAAACTGTATATGCATAGCTACCTTTTTGAAGCAATATTGAGATTTACTTAAGAACGTGGGGCCCAATAAATACCATCAATGGTGCCCAGTCCAAGAGATGGTGGATCCTATAGGTAAACACCACCTCATCATGCACTAAAACTTACTAAAAAAAAAAAAGATGTGAAGTTCACACATATAGAAAATGGACATTTTGTGAATACATATTACACGTATTGTAAAATAGATAGAGCTCATATGTAGAGTTTGTTTGATAAACTTTCCTACTACTTTGTCTAAATTAGAAGCAAATTGGTTGAACATTACTTCTACCTAAAATGGCAGAAAACGCACCTATCTTGGTGATGGACAGGACAGCTAGAGGGGATATGGGGGAGGCTGTTATTTTTTTTTTAATAGGTGTACTTTCACCAATTTGCTGATAATTCATTGAAAGTAGATGATCGGTACAATTGCTGCCAATGCATTTTTTAAAGCTGTATTGTCATGAGTCAAATTTGATCATGTTAGGTTCTTGCATAGGTCCTATAGCATTGATAAGTTTCCACCCTCTTTCCTACATACACACATCTCTCCTGCATACACACAACTCTACTACTATCACACACGCAATTTTCCGAAATACACACACAACTCTCCTCCATACACAAACACAGTTCTAACACATATAGCTTTTCTACAGCTTTGAAGTATGCACTCACACCTCTGTTACATACACGCACTGTTTTGCTACATACTTGTACACAGCTTTCTTACATACACCAACAGCTCTCTTATATACTCATGCAGCTCCACACACACAAACACTTATATATATATATATATATATATATATATATATATATATATATATATGTACACTCATCCATCGTATACATTACCACATCTTGAAATTCCTTCCAGGAATGTGACTGATCACATGACCTGAAAGGTTCAATGGCTAATCAACAACTTTGTTTGATTGGGACCCTATCCATGCCACCTCACATATCAGGAGTGTCGTTCTTCTTTTCATAAAGAGGTCCAAGGGCTAGTCTTGCAGAAGTTTTTTCAGCTACACAGGATGCGCAACATCCGTGCAAGTCCTGGTGACTTTCTCCCCTGCACTGCACCGATCAGATAGATCAGTGTGGGGCAGGAGAAAGGAGAACAGTTCTTTCAGTGATCATGAAGGATGCTGTCAGTGTTTTCCTCCATCAGAATAAGCAGCCTCTAGACTGTAAGAAACACACACATTTTAACATCATTTTGATTGTCTAAAATTTACTGCAGCTAAAAATTACATTTGGTTTACAATGCATTTTGCCAGATATGTTGTCACTTGTCAAAGCTAAGAATTTTACATGCTGGGTTTTTTTATGGCACATTTAGCACTGATAAGTTGTCACACTCTTGCTTAATATGTTAACATTCTGTCTGTAAACTGTATATGCATAGCTACCTTTTTGAAGCAATATTGAGATTTACTTAAGAACGTGGGGCCCAATAAATACCATCAATGGTGCCCAGTCCAAGAGATGGTGGATCCTATAGGTAAACACCACCTCATCATGCACTAAAACTTACTAAAAAAAAAAAAGATGTGAAGTTCACACATATAGAAAATGGACATTTTGTGAATACATATTACACGTATTGTAAAATAGATAGAGCTCATATGTAGAGTTTGTTTGATAAACTTTCCTACTACTTTGTCTAAATTAGAAGCAAATTGGTTGAACATTACTTCTACCTAAAATGGCAGAAAACGCACCTATCTTGGTGATGGACAGGACAGCTAGAGGGGATATGGAGGAGGCTGTTATTTTTTTTTTAATAGGTGTACTTTCACCAATTTGCTGATAATTCATTGAAAGTAGATGATCGGTACAATTGCTGCCAATGCATTTTTTAAAGCTGTATTGTCATGAGTCAAATTTGATCATGTTAGGTTCTTGCATAGGTCCTATAGCATTGATAAGTTTCCACCCTCTTTCCTACATACACACATCTCTCCTGCATACACACAACTCTACTACTATCACACACGCAATTTTCCGAAATACACACACAACTCTCCTCCATACACAAACACAGTTCTAACACATATAGCTTTTCTACAGCTTTGAAGTATGCACTCACACCTCTGTTACATACACGCACTGTTTTGCTACATACTTGTACACAGCTTTCTTACATACACCAACAGCTCTCTTATATACTCATGCAGCTCCACACACACAAACACTTATATATATATATATATATATATATATATATATATGTACACTCATCCATCGTATACATTACCACATCTTGAAATTCCTTCCAGGAATGTGACTGATCACATGACCTGAAAGGTTCAATGGCTAATCAACAACTTTGTTTGATTGGGACCCTATCCATGCCACCTCACATATCAGGAGTGTCGTTCTTCTTTTCATAAAGAGGTCCAAGGGCTAGTCTTGCAGAAGTTTTTTCAGCTACACAGGATGCGCAACATCCGTGCAAGTCCTGGTGACTTTCTCCCCTGCACTGCACCGATCAGATAGATCAGTGTGGGGCAGGAGAAAGGAGAACAGTTCTTTCAGTGATCATGAAGGATGCTGTCAGTGTTTTCCTCCATCAGAATAAGCAGCCTCTAGACTGTAAGAAACACACACATTTTAACATCATTTTGATTGTCTAAAATTTACTGCAGCTAAAAATTACATTTGGTTTACAATGCATTTTGCCAGATATGTTGTCACTTGTCAAAGCTAAGAATTTTACATGCTGGGTTTTTTTATGGCACATTTAGCACTGATAAGTTGTCACACTCTTGCTTAATATGTTAACATTCTGTCTGTAAACTGTATATGCATAGCTACCTTTTTGAAGCAATATTGAGATTTACTTAAGAACGTGGGGCCCAATAAATACCATCAATGGTGCCCAGTCCAAGAGATGGTGGATCCTATAGGTAAACACCACCTCATCATGCACTAAAACTTACTAAAAAAAAAAAAGATGTGAAGTTCACACATATAGAAAATGGACATTTTGTGAATACATATTACACGTATTGTAAAATAGATAGAGCTCATATGTAGAGTTTGTTTGATAAACTTTCCTACTACTTTGTCTAAATTAGAAGCAAATTGGTTGAACATTACTTCTACCTAAAATGGCAGAAAACGCACCTATCTTGGTGATGGACAGGACAGCTAGAGGGGATATGGAGGAGGCTGTTATTTTTTTTTTAATAGGTGTACTTTCACCAATTTGCTGATAATTCATTGAAAGTAGATGATCGGTACAATTGCTGCCAATGCATTTTTTAAAGCTGTATTGTCATGAGTCAAATTTGATCATGTTAGGTTCTTGCATAGGTCCTATAGCATTGATAAGTTTCCACCCTCTTTCCTACATACACACATCTCTCCTGCATACACACAACTCTACTACTATCACACACGCAATTTTCCGAAATACACACACAACTCTCCTCCATACACAAACACAGTTCTAACACATATAGCTTTTCTACAGCTTTGAAGTATGCACTCACACCTCTGTTACATACACGCACTGTTTTGCTACATACTTGTACACAGCTTTCTTACATACACCAACAGCTCTCTTATATACTCATGCAGCTTCACACACACAAACACTTATATATATATATATATATATATATATATGTACACTCATCCATCGTATACATTACCACATCTTGAAATTCCTTCCAGGAATGTGACTGATCACATGACCTGAAAGGTTCAATGGCTAATCAACAACTTTGTTTGATTGGGACCCTATCCATGCCACCTCACATATCAGGAGTGTCGTTCTTCTTTTCATAAAGAGGTCCAAGGGCTAGTCTTGCAGAAGTTTTTTCAGCTACACAGGATGCGCAACATCCGTGCAAGTCCTGGTGACTTTCTCCCCTGCACTGCACCGATCAGATAGATCAGTGTGGGGCAGGAGAAAGGAGAACAGTTCTTTCAGTGATCATGAAGGATGCTGTCAGTGTTTTCCTCCATCAGAATAAGCAGCCTCTAGACTGTAAGAAACACACACATTTTAACATCATTTTGATTGTCTAAAATTTACTGCAGCTAAAAATTACATTTGGTTTACAATGCATTTTGCCAGATATGTTGTCACTTGTCAAAGCTAAGAATTTTACATGCTGGGTTTTTTTATGGCACATTTAGCACTGATAAGTTGTCACACTCTTGCTTAATATGTTAACATTCTGTCTGTAAACTGTATATGCATAGCTACCTTTTTGAAGCAATATTGAGATTTACTTAAGAACGTGGGGCCCAATAAATACCATCAATGGTGCCCAGTCCAAGAGATGGTGGATCCTATAGGTAAACACCACCTCATCATGCACTAAAACTTACTAAAAAAAAAAAAGATGTGAAGTTCACACATATAGAAAATGGACATTTTGTGAATACATATTACACGTATTGTAAAATAGATAGAGCTCATATGTAGAGTTTGTTTGATAAACTTTCCTACTACTTTGTCTAAATTAGAAGCAAATTGGTTGAACATTACTTCTACCTAAAATGGCAGAAAACGCACCTATCTTGGTGATGGACAGGACAGCTAGAGGGGATATGGAGGAGGCTGTTATTTTTTTTTTAATAGGTGTACTTTCACCAATTTGCTGATAATTCATTGAAAGTAGATGATCGGTACAATTGCTGCCAATGCATTTTTTAAAGCTGTATTGTCATGAGTCAAATTTGATCATGTTAGGTTCTTGCATAGGTCCTATAGCATTGATAAGTTTCCACCCTCTTTCCTACATACACACATCTCTCCTGCATACACACAACTCTACTACTATCACACACGCAATTTTCCGAAATACACACACAACTCTCCTCCATACACAAACACAGTTCTAACACATATAGCTTTTCTACAGCTTTGAAGTATGCACTCACACCTCTGTTACATACACGCACTGTTTTGCTACATACTTGTACACAGCTTTCTTACATACACCAACAGCTCTCTTATATACTCATGCAGCTTCACACACACAAACACTTATATATATATATATATATATATATATATGTACACTCATCCATCGTATACATTACCACATCTTGAAATTCCTTCCAGGAATGTGACTGATCACATGACCTGAAAGGTTCAATGGCTAATCAACAACTTTGTTTGATTGGGACCCTATCCATGCCACCTCACATATCAGGAGTGTCGTTCTTCTTTTCATAAAGAGGTCCAAGGGCTAGTCTTGCAGAAGTTTTTTCAGCTACACAGGATGCGCAACATCCGTGCAAGTCCTGGTGACTTTCTCCCCTGCACTGCACCGATCAGATAGATCAGTGTGGGGCAGGAGAAAGGAGAACAGTTCTTTCAGTGATCATGAAGGATGCTGTCAGTGTTTTCCTCCATCAGAATAAGCAGCCTCTAGACTGTAAGAAACACACACATTTTAACATCATTTTGATTGTCTAAAATTTACTGCAGCTAAAAATTACATTTGGTTTACAATGCATTTTGCCAGATATGTTGTCACTTGTCAAAGCTAAGAATTTTACATGCTGGGTTTTTTTATGGCACATTTAGCACTGATAAGTTGTCACACTCTTGCTTAATATGTTAACATTCTGTCTGTAAACTGTATATGCATAGCTACCTTTTTGAAGCAATATTGAGATTTACTTAAGAACGTGGGGCCCAATAAATACCATCAATGGTGCCCAGTCCAAGAGATGGTGGATCCTATAGGTAAACACCACCTCATCATGCACTAAAACTTACTAAAAAAAAAAAAGATGTGAAGTTCACACATATAGAAAATGGACATTTTGTGAATACATATTACACGTATTGTAAAATAGATAGAGCTCATATGTAGAGTTTGTTTGATAAACTTTCCTACTACTTTGTCTAAATTAGAAGCAAATTGGTTGAACATTACTTCTACCTAAAATGGCAGAAAACGCACCTATCTTGGTGATGGACAGGACAGCTAGAGGGGATATGGAGGAGGCTGTTATTTTTTTTTTAATAGGTGTACTTTCACCAATTTGCTGATAATTCATTGAAAGTAGATGATCGGTACAATTGCTGCCAATGCATTTTTTAAAGCTGTATTGTCATGAGTCAAATTTGATCATGTTAGGTTCTTGCATAGGTCCTATAGCATTGATAAGTTTCCACCCTCTTTCCTACATACACACATCTCTCCTGCATACACACAACTCTACTACTATCACACACGCAATTTTCCGAAATACACACACAACTCTCCTCCATACACAAACACAGTTCTAACACATATAGCTTTTCTACAGCTTTGAAGTATGCACTCACACCTCTGTTACATACACGCACTGTTTTGCTACATACTTGTACACAGCTTTCTTACATACACCAACAGCTCTCTTATATACTCATGCAGCTTCACACACACAAACACTTATATATATATATATATATATATATATATGTACACTCATCCATCGTATACATTACCACATCTTGAAATTCCTTCCAGGAATGTGACTGATCACATGACCTGAAAGGTTCAATGGCTAATCAACAACTTTGTTTGATTGGGACCCTATCCATGCCACCTCACATATCAGGAGTGTCGTTCTTCTTTTCATAAAGAGGTCCAAGGGCTAGTCTTGCAGAAGTTTTTTCAGCTACACAGGATGCGCAACATCCGTGCAAGTCCTGGTGACTTTCTCCCCTGCACTGCACCGATCAGATAGATCAGTGTGGGGCAGGAGAAAGGAGAACAGTTCTTTCAGTGATCATGAAGGATGCTGTCAGTGTTTTCCTCCATCAGAATAAGCAGCCTCTAGACTGTAAGAAACACACACATTTTAACATCATTTTGATTGTCTAAAATTTACTGCAGCTAAAAATTACATTTGGTTTACAATGCATTTTGCCAGATATGTTGTCACTTGTCAAAGCTAAGAATTTTACATGCTGGGTTTTTTTATGGCACATTTAGCACTGATAAGTTGTCACACTCTTGCTTAATATGTTAACATTCTGTCTGTAAACTGTATATGCATAGCTACCTTTTTGAAGCAATATTGAGATTTACTTAAGAACGTGGGGCCCAATAAATACCATCAATGGTGCCCAGTCCAAGAGATGGTGGATCCTATAGGTAAACACCACCTCATCATGCACTAAAACTTACTAAAAAAAAAAAAGATGTGAAGTTCACACATATAGAAAATGGACATTTTGTGAATACATATTACACGTATTGTAAAATAGATAGAGCTCATATGTAGAGTTTGTTTGATAAACTTTCCTACTACTTTGTCTAAATTAGAAGCAAATTGGTTGAACATTACTTCTACCTAAAATGGCAGAAAACGCACCTATCTTGGTGATGGACAGGACAGCTAGAGGGGATATGGGGGAGGCTGTTATTTTTTTTTTAATAGGTGTACTTTCACCAATTTGCTGATAATTCATTGAAAGTAGATGATCGGTACAATTGCTGCCAATGCATTTTTTAAAGCTGTATTGTCATGAGTCAAATTTGATCATGTTAGGTTCTTGCATAGGTCCTATAGCATTGATAAGTTTCCACCCTCTTTCCTACATACACACATCTCTCCTGCATACACACAACTCTACTACTATCACACACGCAATTTTCCGAAATACACACACAACTCTCCTCCATACACAAACACAGTTCTAACACATATAGCTTTTCTACAGCTTTGAAGTATGCACTCACACCTCTGTTACATACACGCACTGTTTTGCTACATACTTGTACACAGCTTTCTTACATACACCAACAGCTCTCTTATATACTCATGCAGCTCCACACACACAAACACTTATATATATATATATATATATATATATATATATATGTACACTCATCCATCGTATACATTACCACATCTTGAAATTCCTTCCAGGAATGTGACTGATCACATGACCTGAAAGGTTCAATGGCTAATCAACAACTTTGTTTGATTGGGACCCTATCCATGCCACCTCACATATCAGGAGTGTCGTTCTTCTTTTCATAAAGAGGTCCAAGGGCTAGTCTTGCAGAAGTTTTTTCAGCTACACAGGATGCGCAACATCCGTGCAAGTCCTGGTGACTTTCTCCCCTGCACTGCACCGATCAGATAGATCAGTGTGGGGCAGGAGAAAGGAGAACAGTTCTTTCAGTGATCATGAAGGATGCTGTCAGTGTTTTCCTCCATCAGAATAAGCAGCCTCTAGACTGTAAGAAACACACACATTTTAACATCATTTTGATTGTCTAAAATTTACTGCAGCTAAAAATTACATTTGGTTTACAATGCATTTTGCCAGATATGTTGTCACTTGTCAAAGCTAAGAATTTTACATGCTGGGTTTTTTTATGGCACATTTAGCACTGATAAGTTGTCACACTCTTGCTTAATATGTTAACATTCTGTCTGTAAACTGTATATGCATAGCTACCTTTTTGAAGCAATATTGAGATTTACTTAAGAACGTGGGGCCCAATAAATACCATCAATGGTGCCCAGTCCAAGAGATGGTGGATCCTATAGGTAAACACCACCTCATCATGCACTAAAACTTACTAAAAAAAAAAAAGATGTGAAGTTCACACATATAGAAAATGGACATTTTGTGAATACATATTACACGTATTGTAAAATAGATAGAGCTCATATGTAGAGTTTGTTTGATAAACTTTCCTACTACTTTGTCTAAATTAGAAGCAAATTGGTTGAACATTACTTCTACCTAAAATGGCAGAAAACGCACCTATCTTGGTGATGGACAGGACAGCTAGAGGGGATATGGAGGAGGCTGTTATTTTTTTTTTAATAGGTGTACTTTCACCAATTTGCTGATAATTCATTGAAAGTAGATGATCGGTACAATTGCTGCCAATGCATTTTTTAAAGCTGTATTGTCATGAGTCAAATTTGATCATGTTAGGTTCTTGCATAGGTCCTATAGCATTGATAAGTTTCCACCCTCTTTCCTACATACACACATCTCTCCTGCATACACACAACTCTACTACTATCACACACGCAATTTTCCGAAATACACACACAACTCTCCTCCATACACAAACACAGTTCTAACACATATAGCTTTTCTACAGCTTTGAAGTATGCACTCACACCTCTGTTACATACACGCACTGTTTTGCTACATACTTGTACACAGCTTTCTTACATACACCAACAGCTCTCTTATATACTCATGCAGCTCCACACACACAAACACTTATATATATATATATATATATATATATATATATATATGTACACTCATCCATCGTATACATTACCACATCTTGAAATTCCTTCCAGGAATGTGACTGATCACATGACCTGAAAGGTTCAATGGCTAATCAACAACTTTGTTTGATTGGGACCCTATCCATGCCACCTCACATATCAGGAGTGTCGTTCTTCTTTTCATAAAGAGGTCCAAGGGCTAGTCTTGCAGAAGTTTTTTCAGCTACACAGGATGCGCAACATCCGTGCAAGTCCTGGTGACTTTCTCCCCTGCACTGCACCGATCAGATAGATCAGTGTGGGGCAGGAGAAAGGAGAACAGTTCTTTCAGTGATCATGAAGGATGCTGTCAGTGTTTTCCTCCATCAGAATAAGCAGCCTCTAGACTGTAAGAAACACACACATTTTAACATCATTTTGATTGTCTAAAATTTACTGCAGCTAAAAATTACATTTGGTTTACAATGCATTTTGCCAGATATGTTGTCACTTGTCAAAGCTAAGAATTTTACATGCTGGGTTTTTTTATGGCACATTTAGCACTGATAAGTTGTCACACTCTTGCTTAATATGTTAACATTCTGTCTGTAAACTGTATATGCATAGCTACCTTTTTGAAGCAATATTGAGATTTACTTAAGAACGTGGGGCCCAATAAATACCATCAATGGTGCCCAGTCCAAGAGATGGTGGATCCTATAGGTAAACACCACCTCATCATGCACTAAAACTTACTAAAAAAAAAAAAGATGTGAAGTTCACACATATAGAAAATGGACATTTTGTGAATACATATTACACGTATTGTAAAATAGATAGAGCTCATATGTAGAGTTTGTTTGATAAACTTTCCTACTACTTTGTCTAAATTAGAAGCAAATTGGTTGAACATTACTTCTACCTAAAATGGCAGAAAACGCACCTATCTTGGTGATGGACAGGACAGCTAGAGGGGATATGGGGGAGGCTGTTATTTTTTTTTTAATAGGTGTACTTTCACCAATTTGCTGATAATTCATTGAAAGTAGATGATCGGTACAATTGCTGCCAATGCATTTTTTAAAGCTGTATTGTCATGAGTCAAATTTGATCATGTTAGGTTCTTGCATAGGTCCTATAGCATTGATAAGTTTCCACCCTCTTTCCTACATACACACATCTCTCCTGCATACACACAACTCTACTACTATCACACACGCAATTTTCCGAAATACACACACAACTCTCCTCCATACACAAACACAGTTCTAACACATATAGCTTTTCTACAGCTTTGAAGTATGCACTCACACCTCTGTTACATACACGCACTGTTTTGCTACATACTTGTACACAGCTTTCTTACATACACCAACAGCTCTCTTATATACTCATGCAGCTCCACACACACAAACACTTATATATATATATATATATATATATATATATATATATATATGTACACTCATCCATCGTATACATTACCACATCTTGAAATTCCTTCCAGGAATGTGACTGATCACATGACCTGAAAGGTTCAATGGCTAATCAACAACTTTGTTTGATTGGGACCCTATCCATGCCACCTCACATATCAGGAGTGTCGTTCTTCTTTTCATAAAGAGGTCCAAGGGCTAGTCTTGCAGAAGTTTTTTCAGCTACACAGGATGCGCAACATCCGTGCAAGTCCTGGTGACTTTCTCCCCTGCACTGCACCGATCAGATAGATCAGTGTGGGGCAGGAGAAAGGAGAACAGTTCTTTCAGTGATCATGAAGGATGCTGTCAGTGTTTTCCTCCATCAGAATAAGCAGCCTCTAGACTGTAAGAAACACACACATTTTAACATCATTTTGATTGTCTAAAATTTACTGCAGCTAAAAATTACATTTGGTTTACAATGCATTTTGCCAGATATGTTGTCACTTGTCAAAGCTAAGAATTTTACATGCTGGGTTTTTTTATGGCACATTTAGCACTGATAAGTTGTCACACTCTTGCTTAATATGTTAACATTCTGTCTGTAAACTGTATATGCATAGCTACCTTTTTGAAGCAATATTGAGATTTACTTAAGAACGTGGGGCCCAATAAATACCATCAATGGTGCCCAGTCCAAGAGATGGTGGATCCTATAGGTAAACACCACCTCATCATGCACTAAAACTTACTAAAAAAAAAAAAGATGTGAAGTTCACACATATAGAAAATGGACATTTTGTGAATACATATTACACGTATTGTAAAATAGATAGAGCTCATATGTAGAGTTTGTTTGATAAACTTTCCTACTACTTTGTCTAAATTAGAAGCAAATTGGTTGAACATTACTTCTACCTAAAATGGCAGAAAACGCACCTATCTTGGTGATGGACAGGACAGCTAGAGGGGATATGGAGGAGGCTGTTATTTTTTTTTTAATAGGTGTACTTTCACCAATTTGCTGATAATTCATTGAAAGTAGATGATCGGTACAATTGCTGCCAATGCATTTTTTAAAGCTGTATTGTCATGAGTCAAATTTGATCATGTTAGGTTCTTGCATAGGTCCTATAGCATTGATAAGTTTCCACCCTCTTTCCTACATACACACATCTCTCCTGCATACACACAACTCTACTACTATCACACACGCAATTTTCCGAAATACACACACAACTCTCCTCCATACACAAACACAGTTCTAACACATATAGCTTTTCTACAGCTTTGAAGTATGCACTCACACCTCTGTTACATACACGCACTGTTTTGCTACATACTTGTACACAGCTTTCTTACATACACCAACAGCTCTCTTATATACTCATGCAGCTCCACACACACAAACACTTATATATATATATATATATATATATATATATATATGTACACTCATCCATCGTATACATTACCACATCTTGAAATTCCTTCCAGGAATGTGACTGATCACATGACCTGAAAGGTTCAATGGCTAATCAACAACTTTGTTTGATTGGGACCCTATCCATGCCACCTCACATATCAGGAGTGTCGTTCTTCTTTTCATAAAGAGGTCCAAGGGCTAGTCTTGCAGAAGTTTTTTCAGCTACACAGGATGCGCAACATCCGTGCAAGTCCTGGTGACTTTCTCCCCTGCACTGCACCGATCAGATAGATCAGTGTGGGGCAGGAGAAAGGAGAACAGTTCTTTCAGTGATCATGAAGGATGCTGTCAGTGTTTTCCTCCATCAGAATAAGCAGCCTCTAGACTGTAAGAAACACACACATTTTAACATCATTTTCATTGTCTAAAATTTACTGCAGCTAAAAATTACATTTGGTTTACAATGCATTTTGCCAGATATGTTGTCACTTGTCAAAGCTAAGAATTTTACATGCTGGGTTTTTTTATGGCACATTTAGCACTGATAAGTTGTCACACTCTTGCTTAATATGTTAACATTCTGTCTGTAAACTGTATATGCATAGCTACCTTTTTGAAGCAATATTGAGATTTACTTAAGAACGTGGGGCCCAATAAATACCATCAATGGTGCCCAGTCCAAGAGATGGTGGATCCTATAGGTAAACACCACCTCATCATGCACTAAAACTTACTAAAAAAAAAAAAGATGTGAAGTTCACACATATAGAAAATGGACATTTTGTGAATACATATTACACGTATTGTAAAATAGATAGAGCTCATATGTAGAGTTTGTTTGATAAACTTTCCTACTACTTTGTCTAAATTAGAAGCAAATTGGTTGAACATTACTTCTACCTAAAATGGCAGAAAACGCACCTATCTTGGTGATGGACAGGACAGCTAGAGGGGATATGGGGGAGGCTGTTATTTTTTTTTTAATAGGTGTACTTTCACCAATTTGCTGATAATTCATTGAAAGTAGATGATCGGTACAATTGCTGCCAATGCATTTTTTAAAGCTGTATTGTCATGAGTCAAATTTGATCATGTTAGGTTCTTGCATAGGTCCTATAGCATTGATAAGTTTCCACCCTCTTTCCTACATACACACATCTCTCCTGCATACACACAACTCTACTACTATCACACACGCAATTTTCCGAAATACACACACAACTCTCCTCCATACACAAACACAGTTCTAACACATATAGCTTTTCTACAGCTTTGAAGTATGCACTCACACCTCTGTTACATACACGCACTGTTTTGCTACATACTTGTACACAGCTTTCTTACATACACCAACAGCTCTCTTATATACTCATGCAGCTCCACACACACAAACACTTATATATATATATATATATATATATATATATATATATATATATATATATATATATATGTACACTCATCCATCGTATACATTACCACATCTTGAAATTCCTTCCAGGAATGTGACTGATCACATGACCTGAAAGGTTCAATGGCTAATCAACAACTTTGTTTGATTGGGACCCTATCCATGCCACCTCACATATCAGGAGTGTCGTTCTTCTTTTCATAAAGAGGTCCAAGGGCTAGTCTTGCAGAAGTTTTTTCAGCTACACAGGATGCGCAACATCCGTGCAAGTCCTGGTGACTTTCTCCCCTGCACTGCACCGATCAGATAGATCAGTGTGGGGCAGGAGAAAGGAGAACAGTTCTTTCAGTGATCATGAAGGATGCTGTCAGTGTTTTCCTCCATCAGAATAAGCAGCCTCTAGACTGTAAGAAACACACACATTTTAACATCATTTTGATTGTCTAAAATTTACTGCAGCTAAAAATTACATTTGGTTTACAATGCATTTTGCCAGATATGTTGTCACTTGTCAAAGCTAAGAATTTTACATGCTGGGTTTTTTTATGGCACATTTAGCACTGATAAGTTGTCACACTCTTGCTTAATATGTTAACATTCTGTCTGTAAACTGTATATGCATAGCTACCTTTTTGAAGCAATATTGAGATTTACTTAAGAACGTGGGGCCCAATAAATACCATCAATGGTGCCCAGTCCAAGAGATGGTGGATCCTATAGGTAAACACCACCTCATCATGCACTAAAACTTACTAAAAAAAAAAAAGATGTGAAGTTCACACATATAGAAAATGGACATTTTGTGAATACATATTACACGTATTGTAAAATAGATAGAGCTCATATGTAGAGTTTGTTTGATAAACTTTCCTACTACTTTGTCTAAATTAGAAGCAAATTGGTTGAACATTACTTCTACCTAAAATGGCAGAAAACGCACCTATCTTGGTGATGGACAGGACAGCTAGAGGGGATATGGGGGAGGCTGTTATTTTTTTTTTAATAGGTGTACTTTCACCAATTTGCTGATAATTCATTGAAAGTAGATGATCGGTACAATTGCTGCCAATGCATTTTTTAAAGCTGTATTGTCATGAGTCAAATTTGATCATGTTAGGTTCTTGCATAGGTCCTATAGCATTGATAAGTTTCCACCCTCTTTCCTACATACACACATCTCTCCTGCATACACACAACTCTACTACTATCACACACGCAATTTTCCGAAATACACACACAACTCTCCTCCATACACAAACACAGTTCTAACACATATAGCTTTTCTACAGCTTTGAAGTATGCACTCACACCTCTGTTACATACACGCACTGTTTTGCTACATACTTGTACACAGCTTTCTTACATACACCAACAGCTCTCTTATATACTCATGCAGCTCCACACACACAAACACTTATATATATATATATATATATATATATATATATATATATATATATATATGTACACTCATCCATCGTATACATTACCACATCTTGAAATTCCTTCCAGGAATGTGACTGATCACATGACCTGAAAGGTTCAATGGCTAATCAACAACTTTGTTTGATTGGGACCCTATCCATGCCACCTCACATATCAGGAGTGTCGTTCTTCTTTTCATAAAGAGGTCCAAGGGCTAGTCTTGCAGAAGTTTTTTCAGCTACACAGGATGCGCAACATCCGTGCAAGTCCTGGTGACTTTCTCCCCTGCACTGCACCGATCAGATAGATCAGTGTGGGGCAGGAGAAAGGAGAACAGTTCTTTCAGTGATCATGAAGGATGCTGTCAGTGTTTTCCTCCATCAGAATAAGCAGCCTCTAGACTGTAAGAAACACACACATTTTAACATCATTTTGATTGTCTAAAATTTACTGCAGCTAAAAATTACATTTGGTTTACAATGCATTTTGCCAGATATGTTGTCACTTGTCAAAGCTAAGAATTTTACATGCTGGGTTTTTTTATGGCACATTTAGCACTGATAAGTTGTCACACTCTTGCTTAATATGTTAACATTCTGTCTGTAAACTGTATATGCATAGCTACCTTTTTGAAGCAATATTGAGATTTACTTAAGAACGTGGGGCCCAATAAATACCATCAATGGTGCCCAGTCCAAGAGATAGTGGATCCTATAGGTAAACACCACCTCATCATGCACTAAAACTTACTAAAAAAAAAAAAGATGTGAAGTTCACACATATAGAAAATGGACATTTTGTGAATACATATTACACGTATTGTAAAATAGATAGAGCTCATATGTAGAGTTTGTTTGATAAACTTTCCTACTACTTTGTCTAAATTAGAAGCAAATTGGTTGAACATTACTTCTACCTAAAATGGCAGAAAACGCACCTATCTTGGTGATGGACAGGACAGCTAGAGGGGATATGGAGGAGGCTGTTATTTTTTTTTTAATAGGTGTACTTTCACCAATTTGCTGATAATTCATTGAAAGTAGATGATCGGTACAATTGCTGCCAATGCATTTTTTAAAGCTGTATTGTCATGAGTCAAATTTGATCATGTTAGGTTCTTGCATAGGTCCTATAGCATTGATAAGTTTCCACCCTCTTTCCTACATACACACATCTCTCCTGCATACACACAACTCTACTACTATCACACACGCAATTTTCCGAAATACACACACAACTCTCCTCCATACACAAACACAGTTCTAACACATATAGCTTTTCTACAGCTTTGAAGTATGCACTCACACCTCTGTTACATACACGCACTGTTTTGCTACATACTTGTACACAGCTTTCTTACATACACCAACAGCTCTCTTATATACTCATGCAGCTCCACACACACAAACACTTATATATATATATATATATATATATATATATATATGTACACTCATCCATCGTATACATTACCACATCTTGAAATTCCTTCCAGGAATGTGACTGATCACATGACCTGAAAGGTTCAATGGCTAATCAACAACTTTGTTTGATTGGGACCCTATCCATGCCACCTCACATATCAGGAGTGTCGTTCTTCTTTTCATAAAGAGGTCCAAGGGCTAGTCTTGCAGAAGTTTTTTCAGCTACACAGGATGCGCAACATCCGTGCAAGTCCTGGTGACTTTCTCCCCTGCACTGCACCGATCAGATAGATCAGTGTGGGGCAGGAGAAAGGAGAACAGTTCTTTCAGTGATCATGAAGGATGCTGTCAGTGTTTTCCTCCATCAGAATAAGCAGCCTCTAGACTGTAAGAAACACACACATTTTAACATCATTTTGATTGTCTAAAATTTACTGCAGCTAAAAATTACATTTGGTTTACAATGCATTTTGCCAGATATGTTGTCACTTGTCAAAGCTAAGAATTTTACATGCTGGGTTTTTTTATGGCACATTTAGCACTGATAAGTTGTCACACTCTTGCTTAATATGTTAACATTCTGTCTGTAAACTGTATATGCATAGCTACCTTTTTGAAGCAATATTGAGATTTACTTAAGAACGTGGGGCCCAATAAATACCATCAATGGTGCCCAGTCCAAGAGATGGTGGATCCTATAGGTAAACACCACCTCATCATGCACTAAAACTTACTAAAAAAAAAAAAGATGTGAAGTTCACACATATAGAAAATGGACATTTTGTGAATACATATTACACGTATTGTAAAATAGATAGAGCTCATATGTAGAGTTTGTTTGATAAACTTTCCTACTACTTTGTCTAAATTAGAAGCAAATTGGTTGAACATTACTTCTACCTAAAATGGCAGAAAACGCACCTATCTTGGTGATGGACAGGACAGCTAGAGGGGATATGGAGGAGGCTGTTATTTTTTTTTTAATAGGTGTACTTTCACCAATTTGCTGATAATTCATTGAAAGTAGATGATCAGTACAATTGCTGCCAATGCATTTTTTAAAGCTGTATTGTCATGAGTCAAATTTGATCATGTTAGGTTCTTGCATAGGTCCTATAGCATTGATAAGTTTCCACCCTCTTTCCTACATACACACATCTCTCCTGCATACACACAACTCTACTACTATCACACACGCAATTTTCCGAAATACACACACAACTCTCCTCCATACACAAACACAGTTCTAACACATATAGCTTTTCTACAGCTTTGAAGTATGCACTCACACCTCTGTTACATACACGCACTGTTTTGCTACATACTTGTACACAGCTTTCTTACATACACCAACAGCTCTCTTATATACTCATGCAGCTCCACACACACAAACACTTATATATATATATATATATATATATATATATATATGTACACTCATCCATCGTATACATTACCACATCTTGAAATTCCTTCCAGGAATGTGACTGATCACATGACCTGAAAGGTTCAATGGCTAATCAACAACTTTGTTTGATTGGGACCCTATCCATGCCACCTCACATATCAGGAGTGTCGTTCTTCTTTTCATAAAGAGGTCCAAGGGCTAGTTTTGCAGAAGTTTTTTCAGCTACACAGGATGCGCAACATCCGTGCAAGTCCTGGTGACTTTCTCCCCTGCACTGCACCGATCAGATAGATCAGTGTGGGGCAGGAGAAAGGAGAACAGTTCTTTCAGTGATCATGAAGGATGCTGTCAGTGTTTTCCTCCATCAGAATAAGCAGCCTCTAGACTGTAAGAAACACACACATTTTAACATCATTTTCATTGTCTAAAATTTACTGCAGCTAAAAATTACATTTGGTTTACAATGCATTTTGCCAGATATGTTGTCACTTGTCAAAGCTAAGAATTTTACATGCTGGGTTTTTTTATGGCACATTTAGCACTGATAAGTTGTCACACTCTTGCTTAATATGTTAACATTCTGTCTGTAAACTGTATATGCATAGCTACCTTTTTGAAGCAATATTGAGATTTACTTAAGAACGTGGGGCCCAATAAATACCATCAATGGTGCCCAGTCCAAGAGATGGTGGATCCTATAGGTAAACACCACCTCATCATGCACTAAAACTTACTAAAAAAAAAAAAGATGTGAAGTTCACACATATAGAAAATGGACATTTTGTGAATACATATTACACGTATTGTAAAATAGATAGAGCTCATATGTAGAGTTTGTTTGATAAACTTTCCTACTACTTTGTCTAAATTAGAAGCAAATTGGTTGAACATTACTTCTACCTAAAATGGCAGAAAACGCACCTATCTTGGTGATGGACAGGACAGCTAGAGGGGATATGGAGGAGGCTGTTATTTTTTTTTTAATAGGTGTACTTTCACCAATTTGCTGATAATTCATTGAAAGTAGATGATCGGTACAATTGCTGCCAATGCATTTTTTAAAGCTGTATTGTCATGAGTCAAATTTGATCATGTTAGGTTCTTGCATAGGTCCTATAGCATTGATAAGTTTCCACCCTCTTTCCTACATACACACATCTCTCCTGCATACACACAACTCTACTACTATCACACACGCAATTTTCCGAAATACACACACAACTCTCCTCCATACACAAACACAGTTCTAACACATATAGCTTTTCTACAGCTTTGAAGTATGCACTCACACCTCTGTTACATACACGCACTGTTTTGCTACATACTTGTACACAGCTTTCTTACATACACCAACAGCTCTCTTATATACTCATGCAGCTCCACACACACAAACACTTATATATATATATATATATATATATATATATATGTACACTCATCCATCGTATACACTACCACATCTTGAAATTCCTTCCAGGAATGTGACTGATCACATGACCTGAAAGGTTCAATGGCTAATCAACAACTTTGTTTGATTGGGACCCTATCCATGCCACCTCACATATCAGGAGTGTCGTTCTTCTTTTCATAAAGAGGTCCAAGGGCTAGTCTTGCAGAAGTTTTTTCAGCTACACAGGATGCGCAACATCCGTGCAAGTCCTGGTGACTTTCTCCCCTGCACTGCACCGATCAGATAGATCAGTGTGGGGCAGGAGAAAGGAGAACAGTTCTTTCAGTGATCATGAAGGATGCTGTCAGTGTTTTCCTCCATCAGAATAAGCAGCCTCTAGACTGTAAGAAACACACACATTTTAACATCATTTTGATTGTCTAAAATTTACTGCAGCTAAAAATTACATTTGGTTTACAATGCATTTTGCCAGATATGTTGTCACTTGTCAAAGCTAAGAATTTTACATGCTGGGTTTTTTTATGGCACATTTAGCACTGATAAGTTGTCACACTCTTGCTTAATATGTTAACATTCTGTCTGTAAACTGTATATGCATAGCTACCTTTTTGAAGCAATATTGAGATTTACTTAAGAACGTGGGGCCCAATAAATACCATCAATGGTGCCCAGTCCAAGAGATGGTGGATCCTATAGGTACACCACCTCATCATGCACTAAAACTTACTAAAAAAAAAAAAGATGTGAAGTTCACACATATAGAAGATGGACATTTTGTGAATACATATTACACGTATTGTAAAATAGATAGAGCTCATATGTAGAGTTTGTTTGATAAACTTTCCTACTACTTTGTCTAAATTAGAAGCAAATTGGTTGAACATTACTTCTACCTAAAATGGCAGAAAACGCACCTATCTTGGTGATGGACAGGACAGCTAGAGGGGATATGGAGGAGGCTGTTATTTTTTTTTTAATAGGTGTACTTTCACCAATTTACTGATAATTAATTGAAAGTAGATGATCGGTACAATTGCTGCCAATGCATTTTTTAAAGCTGTATTGTCATGAGTCAAATTTGATCATGTTAGGTTCTTGCATAGGTCCTATAGCATTGATAAGTTTCCACCCTCTTTCCTACATACACACATCTCTCCTGCATACACACAACTCTACTACTATCACACACGCAATTTTCCGAAATACACACACAACTCTCCTCCATACACAAACACAGTTCTAACACATATAGCTTTTCTACAGCTTTGAAGTATGCACTCACACCTCTGTTACATACACGCACTGTTTTGCTACATACTTGTACACAGCTTTCTTACATACACCAACAGCTCTCTTATATACTCATGCAGCTCCACACACACAAACACTTATATATATATATATATATATATATATGTACACTCATCCATCGTATACATTACCACATCTTGAAATTCCTTCCAGGAATGTGACTGATCACATGACCTGAAAGGTTCAATGGCTAATCAACAACTTTGTTTGATTGGGACCCTATCCATGCCACCTCACATATCAGGAGTGTCGTTCTTCTTTTCATAAAGAGGTCCAAGGGCTAGTCTTGCAGAAGTTTTTTCAGCTACACAGGATGCGCAACATCCGTGCAAGTCCTGGTGACTTTCTCCCCTGCACTGCACCGATCAGATAGATCAGTGTGGGGCAGGAGAAAGGAGAACAGTTCTTTCAGTGATCATGAAGGATGCTGTCAGTGTTTTCCTCCATCAGAATAAGCAGCCTCTAGACTGTAAGAAACACACACATTTTAACATCATTTTGATTGTCTAAAATTTACTGCAGCTAAAAATTACATTTGGTTTACAATGCATTTTGCCAGATATGTTGTCACTTGTCAAAGCTAAGAATTTTACATGCTGGGTTTTTTTATGGCACATTTAGCACTGATAAGTTGTCACACTCTTGCTTAATATGTTAACATTCTGTCTGTAAACTGTATATGCATAGCTACCTTTTTGAAGCAATATTGAGATTTACTTAAGAACGTGGGGCCCAATAAATACCATCAATGGTGCCCAGTCCAAGAGATGGTGGATCCTATAGGTAAACACCACCTCATCATGCACTAAAACTTACTAAAAAAAAAAAAGATGTGAAGTTCACACATATAGAAGATGGACATTTTGTGAATACATATTACACGTATTGTAAAATAGATAGAGCTCATATGTAGAGTTTGTTTGATAAACTTTCCTACTACTTTGTCTAAATTAGAAGCAAATTGGTTGAACATTACTTCTACCTAAAATGGCAGAAAACGCACCTATCTTGGTGATGGACAGGACAGCTAGAGGGGATATGGAGGAGGCTGTTATTTTTTTTTTAATAGGTGTACTTTCACCAATTTACTGATAATTAATTGAAAGTAGATGATCGGTACAATTGCTGCCAATGCATTTTTTAAAGCTGTATTGTCATGAGTCAAATTTGATCATGTTAGGTTCTTGCATAGGTCCTATAGCATTGATAAGTTTCCACCCTCTTTCCTACATACACACATCTCTCCTGCATACACACAACTCTACTACTATCACACACGCAATTTTCCGAAATACACACACAACTCTCCTCCATACACAAACACAGTTCTAACACATATAGCTTTTCTACAGCTTTGAAGTATGCACTCACACCTCTGTTACATACACGCACTGTTTTGCTACATACTTGTACACAGCTTTCTTACATACACCAACAGCTCTCTTATATACTCATGCAGCTCCACACACACAAACACTTATATATATATATATATATATATATATATATATATATATATATGTACACTCATCCATCGTATACATTACCACATCTTGAAATTCCTTCCAGGAATGTGACTGATCACATGACCTGAAAGGTTCAATGGCTAATCAACAACTTTGTTTGATTGGGACCCTATCCATGCCACCTCACATATCAGGAGTGTCGTTCTTCTTTTCATAAAGAGGTCCAAGGGCTAGTCTTGCAGAAGTTTTTTCAGCTACACAGGATGCGCAACATCCGTGCAAGTCCTGGTGACTTTCTCCCCTGCACTGCACCGATCAGATAGATCAGTGTGGGGCAGGAGAAAGGAGAACAGTTCTTTCAGTGATCATGAAGGATGCTGTCAGTGTTTTCCTCCATCAGAATAAGCAGCCTCTAGACTGTAAGAAACACACACATTTTAACATCATTTTGATTGTCTAAAATTTACTGCAGCTAAAAATTACATTTGGTTTACAATGCATTTTGCCAGATATGTTGTCACTTGTCAAAGCTAAGAATTTTACATGCTGGGTTTTTTTATGGCACATTTAGCACTGATAAGTTGTCACACTCTTGCTTAATATGTTAACATTCTGTCTGTAAACTGTATATGCATAGCTACCTTTTTGAAGCAATATTGAGATTTACTTAAGAACGTGGGGCCCAATAAATACCATCAATGGTGCCCAGTCCAAGAGATGGTGGATCCTATAGGTAAACACCACCTCATCATGCACTAAAACTTACTAAAAAAAAAAAAGATGTGAAGTTCACACATATAGAAGATGGACATTTTGTGAATACATATTACACGTATTGTAAAATAGATAGAGCTCATATGTAGAGTTTGTTTGATAAACTTTCCTACTACTTTGTCTAAATTAGAAGCAAATTGGTTGAACATTACTTCTACCTAAAATGGCAGAAAACGCACCTATCTTGGTGATGGACAGGACAGCTAGAGGGGATATGGAGGAGGCTGTTATTTTTTTTTTAATAGGTGTACTTTCACCAATTTACTGATAATTAATTGAAAGTAGATGATCGGTACAATTGCTGCCAATGCATTTTTTAAAGCTGTATTGTCATGAGTCAAATTTGATCATGTTAGGTTCTTGCATAGGTCCTATAGCATTGATAAGTTTCCACCCTCTTTCCTACATACACACATCTCTCCTGCATACACACAACTCTACTACTATCACACACGCAATTTTCCGAAATACACACACAACTCTCCTCCATACACAAACACAGTTCTAACACATATAGCTTTTCTACAGCTTTGAAGTATGCACTCACACCTGTTACATACACGCACTGTTTTGCTACATACTTGTACACAGCTTTCTTACATACACCAACAGCTCTCTTATATACTCATGCAGCTCCACACACACAAACACTTATATATATATATATATATATATATATATATATATATGTACACTCATCCATCGTATACATTAACACATCTTCAAATTCCTTCCAGGAATGTGACTGATCACATGACCTGAAAGGTTCAATGGCTAATCAACAACTTTGTTTGATTGGGACCCTATCCATGCCACCTCACATATCAGGAGTGTCGTTCTTCTTTTCATAAAGAGGTCCAAGGGCTAGTCTTGCAGAAGTTTTTTCAGCTACACAGGATGCGCAACATCCGTGCAAGTCCTGGTGACTTTCTCCCCTGCACTGCACCGATCAGATAGATCAGTGTGGGGCAGGAGAAAGGAGAACAGTTCTTTCAGTGATCATGAAGGATGCTGTCAGTGTTTTCCTCCATCAGAATAAGCAGCCTCTAGACTGTAAGAAACACACACATTTTAACATCATTTTGATTGTCTAAAATTTACTGCAGCTAAAAATTACATTTGGTTTACAATGCATTTTGCCAGATATGTTGTCACTTGTCAAAGCTAAGAATTTTACATGCTGGGTTTTTTTATGGCACATTTAGCACTGATAAGTTGTCACACTCTTGCTTAATATGTTAACATTCTGTCTGTAAACTGTATATGCATAGCTACCTTTTTGAAGCAATATTGAGATTTACTTAAGAACGTGGGGCCCAATAAATACCATCAATGGTGCCCAGTCCAAGAGATGGTGGATCCTATAGGTAAACACCACCTCATCATGCACTAAAACTTACTAAAAAAAAAAAAGATGTGAAGTTCACACATATAGAAGATGGACATTTTGTGAATACATATTACACGTATTGTAAAATAGATAGAGCTCATATGTAGAGTTTGTTTGATAAACTTTCCTACTACTTTGTCTAAATTAGAAGCAAATTGGTTGAACATTACTTCTACCTAAAATGGCAGAAAACGCACCTATCTTGGTGATGGACAGGACAGCTAGAGGGGATATGGAGGAGGCTGTTATTTTTTTTTTAATAGGTGTACTTTCACCAATTTACTGATATTTAATTGAAAGTAGATGATCGGTACAATTGCTGCCAATGCATTTTTTAAAGCTGTATTGTCATGAGTCAAATTTGATCATGTTAGGTTCTTGCATAGGTCCTATAGCATTGATAAGTTTCCACCCTCTTTCCTACATACACACATCTCTCCTGCATACACACAACTCTACTACTATCACACACGCAATTTTCCGAAATACACACACAACTCTCCTCCATACACAAACACAGTTCTAACACATATAGCTTTTCTACAGCTTTGAAGTATGCACTCACACCTCTGTTACATACACGCACTGTTTTGCTACATACTTGTACACAGCTTTCTTACATACACCAACAGCTCTCTTATATACTCATGCAGCTCCACACACACAAACACTTATATATATATATATATATATATATATGTACACTCATCCATCGTATACATTACCACATCTTGAAATTCCTTCCAGGAATGTGACTGATCACATGACCTGAAAGGTTCAATGGCTAATCAACAACTTTGTTTGATTGGGACCCTATCCATGCCACCTCACATATCAGGAGTGTCGTTCTTCTTTTCATAAAGAGGTCCAAGGGCTAGTCTTGCAGAAGTTTTTTCAGCTACACAGGATGCGCAACATCCGTGCAAGTCCTGGTGACTTTCTCCCCTGCACTGCACTGATCAGATAGATCAGTGTGGGGCAGGAGAAAGGAGAACAGTTCTTTCAGTGATCATGAAGGATGCTGTCAGTGTTTTCCTCCATCAGAATAAGCAGCCTCTAGACTGTAAGAAACACACACATTTTAACATCATTTTGATTGTCTAAAATTTACTGCAGCTAAAAATTACATTTGGTTTACAATGCATTTTGCCAGATATGTTGTCACTTGTCAAAGCTAAGAATTTTACATGCTGGGTTTTTTTATGGCACATTTAGCACTGATAAGTTGTCACACTCTTGCTTAATATGTTAACATTCTGTCTGTAAACTGTATATGCATAGCTACCTTTTTGAAGCAATATTGAGATTTACTTAAGAACGTGGGGCCCAATAAATACCATCAATGGTGCCCAGTCCAAGAGATGGTGGATCCTATAGGTAAACACCACCTCATCATGCACTAAAACTTACTAAAAAAAAAAAAGATGTGAAGTTCACACATATAGAAGATGGACATTTTGTGAATACATATTACACGTATTGTAAAATAGATAGAGCTCATATGTAGAGTTTGTTTGATAAACTTTCCTACTACTTTGTCTAAATTAGAAGCAAATTGGTTGAACATTACTTCTACCTAAAATGGCAGAAAACGCACCTATCTTGGTGATGGACAGGACAGCTAGAGGGGATATGGAGGAGGCTGTTATTTTTTTTTTAATAGGTGTACTTTCACCAATTTACTGATAATTAATTGAAAGTAGATGATCGGTACAATTGCTGCCAATGCATTTTTTAAAGCTGTATTGTCATGAGTCAAATTTGATCATGTTAGGTTCTTGCATAGGTCCTATAGCATTGATAAGTTTCCACCCTCTTTCCTACATACACACATCTCTCCTGCATACACACAACTCTACTACTATCACACACGCAATTTTCCGAAATACACACACAACTCTCCTCCATACACAAACACAGTTCTAACACATATAGCTTTTCTACAGCTTTGAAGTATGCACTCACACCTCTGTTACATACACGCACTGTTTTGCTACATACTTGTACACAGCTTTCTTACATACACCAACAGCTCTCTTATATACTCATGCAGCTCCACACACACAAACACTTATATATATATATATATATATATATATGTACACTCATCCATCGTATACATTACCACATCTTGAAATTCCTTCCAGGAATGTGACTGATCACATGACCTGAAAGGTTCAATGGCTAATCAACAACTTTGTTTGATTGGGACCCTATCCATGCCACCTCACATATCAGGAGTGTCGTTCTTCTTTTCATAAAGAGGTCCAAGGGCTAGTCTTGCAGAAGTTTTTTCAGCTACACAGGATGCGCAACATCCGTGCAAGTCCTGGTGACTTTCTCCCCTGCACTGCACTGATCAGATAGATCAGTGTGGGGCAGGAGAAAGGAGAACAGTTCTTTCAGTGATCATGAAGGATGCTGTCAGTGTTTTCCTCCATCAGAATAAGCAGCCTCTAGACTGTAAGAAACACACACATTTTAACATCATTTTGATTGTCTAAAATTTACTGCAGCTAAAAATTACATTTGGTTTACAATGCATTTTGCCAGATATGTTGTCACTTGTCAAAGCTAAGAATTTTACATGCTGGGTTTTTTTATGGCACATTTAGCACTGATAAGTTGTCACACTCTTGCTTAATATGTTAACATTCTGTCTGTAAACTGTATATGCATAGCTACCTTTTTGAAGCAATATTGAGATTTACTTAAGAACGTGGGGCCCAATAAATACCATCAATGGTGCCCAGTCCAAGAGATGGTGGATCCTATAGGTAAACACCACCTCATCATGCACTAAAACTTACTAAAAAAAAAAAAGATGTGAAGTTCACACATATAGAAGATGGACATTTTGTGAATACATATTACACGTATTGTAAAATAGATAGAGCTCATATGTAGAGTTTGTTTGATAAACTTTCCTACTACTTTGTCTAAATTAGAAGCAAATTGGTTGAACATTACTTCTACCTAAAATGGCAGAAAACGCACCTATCTTGGTGATGGACAGGACAGCTAGAGGGGATATGGAGGAGGCTGTTATTTTTTTTTTAATAGGTGTACTTTCACCAATTTACTGATAATTAATTGAAAGTAGATGATCGGTACAATTGCTGCCAATGCATTTTTTAAAGCTGTATTGTCATGAGTCAAATTTGATCATGTTAGGTTCTTGCATAGGTCCTATAGCATTGATAAGTTTCCACCCTCTTTCCTACATACACACATCTCTCCTGCATACACACAACTCTACTACTATCACACACGCAATTTTCCGAAATACACACACAACTCTCCTCCATACACAAACACAGTTCTAACACATATAGCTTTTCTACAGCTTTGAAGTATGCACTCACACCTCTGTTACATACACGCACTGTTTTGCTACATACTTGTACACAGCTTTCTTACATACACCAACAGCTCTCTTATATACTCATGCAGCTCCACACACACAAACACTTTTATATATATATATATATATATATATATATATATATGTACACTCATCCATCGTATACATTACCACATCTTGAAATTCCTTCCAGGAATGTGACTGATCACATGACCTGAAAGGTTCAATGGCTAATCAACAACTTTGTTTGATTGGGACCCTATCCATGCCACCTCACATATCAGGAGTGTCGTTCTTCTTTTCATAAAGAGGTCCAAGGGCTAGTCTTGCAGAAGTTTTTTCAGCTACACAGGATGCGCAACATCCGTGCAAGTCCTGGTGACTTTCTCCCCTGCACTGCACCGATCAGATAGATCAGTGTGGGGCAGGAGAAAGGAGAACAGTTCTTTCAGTGATCATGAAGGATGCTGTCAGTGTTTTCCTCCATCAGAATAAGCAGCCTCTAGACTGTAAGAAACACACACATTTTAACATCATTTTGATTGTCTAAAATTTACTGCAGCTAAAAATTACATTTGGTTTACAATGCATTTTGCCAGATATGTTGTCACTTGTCAAAGCTAAGAATTTTACATGCTGGGTTTTTTTATGGCACATTTAGCACTGATAAGTTGTCACACTCTTGCTTAATATGTTAACATTCTGTCTGTAAACTGTATATGCATAGCTACCTTTTTGAAGCAATATTGAGATTTACTTAAGAACGTGGGGCCCAATAAATACCATCAATGGTGCCCAGTCCAAGAGATGGTGGATCCTATAGGTAAACACCACCTCATCATGCACTAAAACTTACTAAAAAAAAAAAAGATGTGAAGTTCACACATATAGAAGATGGACATTTTGTGAATACATATTACACGTATTGTAAAATAGATAGAGCTCATATGTAGAGTTTGTTTGATAAACTTTCCTACTACTTTGTCTAAATTAGAAGCAAATTGGTTGAACATTACTTCTACCTAAAATGGCAGAAAACGCACCTATCTTGGTGATGGACAGGACAGCTAGAGGGGATATGGAGGAGGCTGTTATTTTTTTTTTAATAGGTGTACTTTCACCAATTTACTGATAATTAATTGAAAGTAGATGATCGGTACAATTGCTGCCAATGCATTTTTTAAAGCTGTATTGTCATGAGTCAAATTTGATCATGTTAGGTTCTTGCATAGGTCCTATAGCATTGATAAGTTTCCACCCTCTTTCCTACATACACACATCTCTCCTGCATACACACAACTCTACTACTATCACACACGCAATTTTCCGAAATACACACACAACTCTCCTCCATACACAAACACAGTTCTAACACATATAGCTTTTCTACAGCTTTGAAGTATGCACTCACACCTCTGTTACATACACGCACTGTTTTGCTACATACTTGTACACAGCTTTCTTACATACACCAACAGCTCTCTTATATACTCATGCAGCTCCACACACACAAACACTTATATATATATATATATATATATATATATGTACACTCATCCATCGTATACATTACCACATCTTGAAATTCCTTCCAGGAATGTGACTGATCACATGACCTGAAAGGTTCAATGGCTAATCAACAACTTTGTTTGATTGGGACCCTATCCATGCCACCTCACATATCAGGAGTGTCGTTCTTCTTTTCATAAAGAGGTCCAAGGGCTAGTCTTGCAGAAGTTTTTTCAGCTACACAGGATGCGCAACATCCGTGCAAGTCCTGGTGACTTTCTCCCCTGCACTGCACCGATCAGATAGATCAGTGTGGGGCAGGAGAAAGGAGAACAGTTCTTTCAGTGATCATGAAGGATGCTGTCAGTGTTTTCCTCCATCAGAATAAGCAGCCTCTAGACTGTAAGAAACACACACATTTTAACATCATTTTGATTGTCTAAAATTTACTGCAGCTAAAAATTACATTTGGTTTACAATGCATTTTGCCAGATATGTTGTCACTTGTCAAAGCTAAGAATTTTACATGCTGGGTTTTTTTATGGCACATTTAGCACTGATAAGTTGTCACACTCTTGCTTAATATGTTAACATTCTGTCTGTAAACTGTATATGCATAGCTACCTTTTTGAAGCAATATTGAGATTTACTTAAGAACGTGGGGCCCAATAAATACCATCAATGGTGCCCAGTCCAAGAGATGGTGGATCCTATAGGTAAACACCACCTCATCATGCACTAAAACTTACTAAAAAAAAAAAAGATGTGAAGTTCACACATATAGAAGATGGACATTTTGTGAATACATATTACACGTATTGTAAAATAGATAGAGCTCATATGTAGAGTTTGTTTGATAAACTTTCCTACTACTTTGTCTAAATTAGAAGCAAATTGGTTGAACATTACTTCTACCTAAAATGGCAGAAAACGCACCTATCTTGGTGATGGACAGGACAGCTAGAGGGGATATGGAGGAGGCTGTTATTTTTTTTTTAATAGGTGTACTTTCACCAATTTACTGATAATTAATTGAAAGTAGATGATCGGTACAATTGCTGCCAATGCATTTTTTAAAGCTGTATTGTCATGAGTCAAATTTGATCATGTTAGGTTCTTGCATAGGTCCTATAGCATTGATAAGTTTCCACCCTCTTTCCTACATACACACATCTCTCCTGCATACACACAACTCTACTACTATCACACACGCAATTTTCCGAAATACACACACAACTCTCCTCCATACACAAACACAGTTCTAACACATATAGCTTTTCTACAGCTTTGAAGTATGCACTCACACCTCTGTTACATACACGCACTGTTTTGCTACATACTTGTACACAGCTTTCTTACATACACCAACAGCTCTCTTATATACTCATGCAGCTCCACACACACAAACACTTATATATATATATATATATATATATGTACACTCATCCATCGTATACATTACCACATCTTGAAATTCCTTCCAGGAATGTGACTGATCACATGACCTGAAAGGTTCAATGGCTAATCAACAACTTTGTTTGATTGGGACCCTATCCATGCCACCTCACATATCAGGAGTGTCGTTCTTCTTTTCATAAAGAGGTCCAAGGGCTAGTCTTGCAGAAGTTTTTTCAGCTACACAGGATGCGCAACATCCGTGCAAGTCCTGGTGACTTTCTCCCCTGCACTGCACCGATCAGATAGATCAGTGTGGGGCAGGAGAAAGGAGAACAGTTCTTTCAGTGATCATGAAGGATGCTGTCAGTGTTTTCCTCCATCAGAATAAGCAGCCTCTAGACTGTAAGAAACACACACATTTTAACATCATTTTGATTGTCTAAAATTTACTGCAGCTAAAAATTACATTTGGTTTACAATGCATTTTGCCAGATATGTTGTCACTTGTCAAAGCTAAGAATTTTACATGCTGGGTTTTTTTATGGCACATTTAGCACTGATAAGTTGTCACACTCTTGCTTAATATGTTAACATTCTGTCTGTAAACTGTATATGCATAGCTACCTTTTTGAAGCAATATTGAGATTTACTTAAGAACGTGGGGCCCAATAAATACCATCAATGGTGCCCAGTCCAAGAGATGGTGGATCCTATAGGTAAACACCACCTCATCATGCACTAAAACTTACTAAAAAAAAAAAAGATGTGAAGTTCACACATATAGAAGATGGACATTTTGTGAATACATATTACACGTATTGTAAAATAGATAGAGCTCATATGTAGAGTTTGTTTGATAAACTTTCCTACTACTTTGTCTAAATTAGAAGCAAATTGGTTGAACATTACTTCTACCTAAAATGGCAGAAAACGCACCTATCTTGGTGATGGACAGGACAGCTAGAGGGGATATGGAGGAGGCTGTTATTTTTTTTTTAATAGGTGTACTTTCACCAATTTACTGATAATTAATTGAAAGTAGATGATCGGTACAATTGCTGCCAATGCATTTTTTAAAGCTGTATTGTCATGAGTCAAATTTGATCATGTTAGGTTCTTGCATAGGTCCTATAGCATTGATAAGTTTCCACCCTCTTTCCTACATACACACATCTCTCCTGCATACACACAACTCTACTACTATCACACACGCAATTTTCCGAAATACACACACAACTCTCCTCCATACACAAACACAGTTCTAACACATATAGCTTTTCTACAGCTTTGAAGTATGCACTCACACCTCTGTTACATACACGCACTGTTTTGCTACATACTTGTACACAGCTTTCTTACATACACCAACAGCTCTCTTATATACTCATGCAGCTCCACACACACAAACACTTATATATATATATATATATATATATATATGTACACTCATCCATCGTATACATTACCACATCTTGAAATTCCTTCCAGGAATGTGACTGATCACATGACCTGAAAGGTTCAATGGCTAATCAACAACTTTGTTTGATTGGGACCCTATCCATGCCACCTCACATATCAGGAGTGTCGTTCTTCTTTTCATAAAGAGGTCCAAGGGCTAGTCTTGCAGAAGTTTTTTCAGCTACACAGGATGCGCAACATCCGTGCAAGTCCTGGTGACTTTCTCCCCTGCACTGCACTGATCAGATAGATCAGTGTGGGGCAGGAGAAAGGAGAACAGTTCTTTCAGTGATCATGAAGGATGCTGTCAGTGTTTTCCTCCATCAGAATAAGCAGCCTCTAGACTGTAAGAAACACACACATTTTAACATCATTTTGATTGTCTAAAATTTACTGCAGCTAAAAATTACATTTGGTTTACAATGCATTTTGCCAGATATGTTGTCACTTGTCAAAGCTAAGAATTTTACATGCTGGGTTTTTTTATGGCACATTTAGCACTGATAAGTTGTCACACTCTTGCTTAATATGTTAACATTCTGTCTGTAAACTGTATATGCATAGCTACCTTTTTGAAGCAATATTGAGATTTACTTAAGAACGTGGGGCCCAATAAATACCATCAATGGTGCCCAGTCCAAGAGATGGTGGATCCTATAGGTAAACACCACCTCATCATGCACTAAAACTTACTAAAAAAAAAAAAGATGTGAAGTTCACACATATAGAAGATGGACATTTTGTGAATACATATTACACGTATTGTAAAATAGATAGAGCTCATATGTAGAGTTTGTTTGATAAACTTTCCTACTACTTTGTCTAAATTAGAAGCAAATTGGTTGAACATTACTTCTACCTAAAATGGCAGAAAACGCACCTATCTTGGTGATGGACAGGACAGCTAGAGGGGATATGGAGGAGGCTGTTATTTTTTTTTTAATAGGTGTACTTTCACCAATTTACTGATAATTAATTGAAAGTAGATGATCGGTACAATTGCTGCCAATGCATTTTTTAAAGCTGTATTGTCATGAGTCAAATTTGATCATGTTAGGTTCTTGCATAGGTCCTATAGCATTGATAAGTTTCCACCCTCTTTCCTACATACACACATCTCTCCTGCATACACACAACTCTACTACTATCACACACGCAATTTTCCGAAATACACACACAACTCTCCTCCATACACAAACACAGTTCTAACACATATAGCTTTTCTACAGCTTTGAAGTATGCACTCACACCTCTGTTACATACACGCACTGTTTTGCTACATACTTGTACACAGCTTTCTTACATACACCAACAGCTCTCTTATATACTCATGCAGCTCCACACACACAAACACTTATATATATATATATATATATATATATATATATATATGTACACTCATCCATCGTATACATTACCACATCTTGAAATTCCTTCCAGGAATGTGACTGATCACATGACCTGAAAGGTTCAATGGCTAATCAACAACTTTGTTTGATTGGGACCCTATCCATGCCACCTCACATATCAGGAGTGTCGTTCTTCTTTTCATAAAGAGGTCCAAGGGCTAGTCTTGCAGAAGTTTTTTCAGCTACACAGGATGCGCAACATCCGTGCAAGTCCTGGTGACTTTCTCCCCTGCACTGCACCGATCAGATAGATCAGTGTGGGGCAGGAGAAAGGAGAACAGTTCTTTCAGTGATCATGAAGGATGCTGTCAGTGTTTTCCTCCATCAGAATAAGCAGCCTCTAGACTGTAAGAAACACACACATTTTAACATCATTTTGATTGTCTAAAATTTACTGCAGCTAAAAATTACATTTGGTTTACAATGCATTTTGCCAGATATGTTGTCACTTGTCAAAGCTAAGAATTTTACATGCTGGGTTTTTTTATGGCACATTTAGCACTGATAAGTTGTCACACTCTTGCTTAATATGTTAACATTCTGTCTGTAAACTGTATATGCATAGCTACCTTTTTGAAGCAATATTGAGATTTACTTAAGAACGTGGGGCCCAATAAATACCATCAATGGTGCCCAGTCCAAGAGATGGTGGATCCTATAGGTAAACACCACCTCATCATGCACTAAAACTTACTAAAAAAAAAAAAGATGTGAAGTTCACACATATAGAAGATGGACATTTTGTGAATACATATTACACGTATTGTAAAATAGATAGAGCTCATATGTAGAGTTTGTTTGATAAACTTTCCTACTACTTTGTCTAAATTAGAAGCAAATTGGTTGAACATTACTTCTACCTAAAATGGCAGAAAACGCACCTATCTTGGTGATGGACAGGACAGCTAGAGGGGATATGGAGGAGGCTGTTATTTTTTTTTTAATAGGTGTACTTTCACCAATTTACTGATAATTAATTGAAAGTAGATGATCGGTACAATTGCTGCCAATGCATTTTTTAAAGCTGTATTGTCATGAGTCAAATTTGATCATGTTAGGTTCTTGCATAGGTCCTATAGCATTGATAAGTTTCCACCCTCTTTCCTACATACACACATCTCTCCTGCATACACACAACTCTACTACTATCACACACGCAATTTTCCGAAATACACACACAACTCTCCTCCATACACAAACACAGTTCTAACACATATAGCTTTTCTACAGCTTTGAAGTATGCACTCACACCTCTGTTACATACACGCACTGTTTTGCTACATACTTGTACACAGCTTTCTTACATACACCAACAGCTCTCTTATATACTCATGCAGCTCCACACACACAAACACTTATATATATATATATATATATATATATATATGTACACTCATCCATCGTATACATTACCACATCTTGAAATTCCTTCCAGGAATGTGACTGATCACATGACCTGAAAGGTTCAATGGCTAATCAACAACTTTGTTTGATTGGGACCCTATCCATGCCACCTCACATATCAGGAGTGTCGTTCTTCTTTTCATAAAGAGGTCCAAGGGCTAGTCTTGCAGAAGTTTTTTCAGCTACACAGGATGCGCAACATCCGTGCAAGTCCTGGTGACTTTCTCCCCTGCACTGCACCGATCAGATAGATCAGTGTGGGGCAGGAGAAAGGAGAACAGTTCTTTCAGTGATCATGAAGGATGCTGTCAGTGTTTTCCTCCATCAGAATAAGCAGCCTCTAGACTGTAAGAAACACACACATTTTAACATCATTTTGATTGTCTAAAATTTACTGCAGCTAAAAATTACATTTGGTTTACAATGCATTTTGCCAGATATGTTGTCACTTGTCAAAGCTAAGAATTTTACATGCTGGGTTTTTTTATGGCACATTTAGCACTGATAAGTTGTCACACTCTTGCTTAATATGTTAACATTCTGTCTGTAAACTGTATATGCATAGCTACCTTTTTGAAGCAATATTGAGATTTACTTAAGAACGTGGGGCCCAATAAATACCATCAATGGTGCCCAGTCCAAGAGATGGTGGATCCTATAGGTAAACACCACCTCATCATGCACTAAAACTTACTAAAAAAAAAAAAGATGTGAAGTTCACACATATAGAAGATGGACATTTTGTGAATACATATTACACGTATTGTAAAATAGATAGAGCTCATATGTAGAGTTTGTTTGATAAACTTTCCTACTACTTTGTCTAAATTAGAAGCAAATTGGTTGAACATTACTTCTACCTAAAATGGCAGAAAACGCACCTATCTTGGTGATGGACAGGACAGCTAGAGGGGATATGGAGGAGGCTGTTATTTTTTTTTTAATAGGTGTACTTTCACCAATTTACTGATAATTAATTGAAAGTAGATGATCGGTACAATTGCTGCCAATGCATTTTTTAAAGCTGTATTGTCATGAGTCAAATTTGATCATGTTAGGTTCTTGCATAGGTCCTATAGCATTGATAAGTTTCCACCCTCTTTCCTACATACACACATCTCTCCTGCATACACACAACTCTACTACTATCACACACGCAATTTTCCGAAATACACACACAACTCTCCTCCATACACAAACACAGTTCTAACACATATAGCTTTTCTACAGCTTTGAAGTATGCACTCACACCTCTGTTACATACACGCACTGTTTTGCTACATACTTGTACACAGCTTTCTTACATACACCAACAGCTCTCTTATATACTCATGCAGCTCCACACACACAAACACTTATATATATATATATATATATATATGTACACTCATCCATCGTATACATTACCACATCTTGAAATTCCTTCCAGGAATGTGACTGATCACATGACCTGAAAGGTTCAATGGCTAATCAACAACTTTGTTTGATTGGGACCCTATCCATGCCACCTCACATATCAGGAGTGTCGTTCTTCTTTTCATAAAGAGGTCCAAGGGCTAGTCTTGCAGAAGTTTTTTCAGCTACACAGGATGCGCAACATCCGTGCAAGTCCTGGTGACTTTCTCCCCTGCACTGCACCGATCAGATAGATCAGTGTGGGGCAGGAGAAAGGAGAACAGTTCTTTCAGTGATCATGAAGGATGCTGTCAGTGTTTTCCTCCATCAGAATAAGCAGCCTCTAGACTGTAAGAAACACACACATTTTAACATCATTTTGATTGTCTAAAATTTACTGCAGCTAAAAATTACATTTGGTTTACAATGCATTTTGCCAGATATGTTGTCACTTGTCAAAGCTAAGAATTTTACATGCTGGGTTTTTTTATGGCACATTTAGCACTGATAAGTTGTCACACTCTTGCTTAATATGTTAACATTCTGTCTGTAAACTGTATATGCATAGCTACCTTTTTGAAGCAATATTGAGATTTACTTAAGAACGTGGGGCCCAATAAATACCATCAATGGTGCCCAGTCCAAGAGATGGTGGATCCTATAGGTAAACACCACCTCATCATGCACTAAAACTTACTAAAAAAAAAAAAGATGTGAAGTTCACACATATAGAAGATGGACATTTTGTGAATACATATTACACGTATTGTAAAATAGATAGAGCTCATATGTAGAGTTTGTTTGATAAACTTTCCTACTACTTTGTCTAAATTAGAAGCAAATTGGTTGAACATTACTTCTACCTAAAATGGCAGAAAACGCACCTATCTTGGTGATGGACAGGACAGCTAGAGGGGATATGGAGGAGGCTGTTATTTTTTTTTTAATAGGTGTACTTTCACCAATTTACTGATAATTAATTGAAAGTAGATGATCGGTACAATTGCTGCCAATGCATTTTTTAAAGCTGTATTGTCATGAGTCAAATTTGATCATGTTAGGTTCTTGCATAGGTCCTATAGCATTGATAAGTTTCCACCCTCTTTCCTACATACACACATCTCTCCTGCATACACACAACTCTACTACTATCACACACGCAATTTTCCGAAATACACACACAACTCTCCTCCATACACAAACACAGTTCTAACACATATAGCTTTTCTACAGCTTTGAAGTATGCACTCACACCTCTGTTACATACACGCACTGTTTTGCTACATACTTGTACACAGCTTTCTTACATACACCAACAGCTCTCTTATATACTCATGCAGCTCCACACACACAAACACTTATATATATATATATATATATATATATATGTACACTCATCCATCGTATACATTACCACATCTTGAAATTCCTTCCAGGAATGTGACTGATCACATGACCTGAAAGGTTCAATGGCTAATCAACAACTTTGTTTGATTGGGACCCTATCCATGCCACCTCACATATCAGGAGTGTCGTTCTTCTTTTCATAAAGAGGTCCAAGGGCTAGTCTTGCAGAAGTTTTTTCAGCTACACAGGATGCGCAACATCCGTGCAAGTCCTGGTGACTTTCTCCCCTGCACTGCACCGATCAGATAGATCAGTGTGGGGCAGGAGAAAGGAGAACAGTTCTTTCAGTGATCATGAAGGATGCTGTCAGTGTTTTCCTCCATCAGAATAAGCAGCCTCTAGACTGTAAGAAACACACACATTTTAACATCATTTTGATTGTCTAAAATTTACTGCAGCTAAAAATTACATTTGGTTTACAATGCATTTTGCCAGATATGTTGTCACTTGTCAAAGCTAAGAATTTTACATGCTGGGTTTTTTTATGGCACATTTAGCACTGATAAGTTGTCACACTCTTGCTTAATATGTTAACATTCTGTCTGTAAACTGTATATGCATAGCTACCTTTTTGAAGCAATATTGAGATTTACTTAAGAACGTGGGGCCCAATAAATACCATCAATGGTGCCCAGTCCAAGAGATGGTGGATCCTATAGGTAAACACCACCTCATCATGCACTAAAACTTACTAAAAAAAAAAAAGATGTGAAGTTCACACATATAGAAAATGGACATTTTGTGAATACATATTACACGTATTGTAAAATAGATAGAGCTCATATGTAGAGTTTGTTTGATAAACTTTCCTACTACTTTGTCTAAATTAGAAGCAAATTGGTTGAACATTACTTCTACCTAAAATGGCAGAAAACGCACCTATCTTGGTGATGGACAGGACAGCTAGAGGGGATATGGAGGAGGCTGTTATTTTTTTTTTAATAGGTGTACTTTCACCAATTTACTGATAATTAATTGAAAGTAGATGATCGGTACAATTGCTGCCAATGCATTTTTTAAAGCTGTATTGTCATGAGTCAAATTTGATCATGTTAGGTTCTTGCATAGGTCCTATAGCATTGATAAGTTTCCACCCTCTTTCCTACATACACACATCTCTCCTGCATACACACAACTCTACTACTATCACACACGCAATTTTCCGAAATACACACACAACTCTCCTCCATACACAAACACAGTTCTAACACATATAGCTTTTCTACAGCTTTGAAGTATGCACTCACACCTCTGTTACATACACGCACTGTTTTGCTACATACTTGTACACAGCTTTCTTACATACACCAACAGCTCTCTTATATACTCATGCAGCTCCACACACACAAACACTTATATATATATATATATATATATATATATGTACACTCATCCATCGTATACATTACCACATCTTGAAATTCCTTCCAGGAATGTGACTGATCACATGACCTGAAAGGTTCAATGGCTAATCAACAACTTTGTTTGATTGGGACCCTATCCATGCCACCTCACATATCAGGAGTGTCGTTCTTCTTTTCATAAAGAGGTCCAAGGGCTAGTCTTGCAGAAGTTTTTTCAGCTACACAGGATGCGCAACATCCGTGCAAGTCCTGGTGACTTTCTCCCCTGCACTGCACCGATCAGATAGATCAGTGTGGGGCAGGAGAAAGGAGAACAGTTCTTTCAGTGATCATGAAGGATGCTGTCAGTGTTTTCCTCCATCAGAATAAGCAGCCTCTAGACTGTAAGAAACACACACATTTTAACATCATTTTGATTGTCTAAAATTTACTGCAGCTAAAAATTACATTTGGTTTACAATGAATTTTGCCAGATATGTTGTCACTTGTCAAAGCTAAGAATTTTACATGCTGGGTTTTTTTATGGCACATTTAGCACTGATAAGTTGTCACACTCTTGCTTAATATGTTAACATTCTGTCTGTAAACTGTATATGCATAGCTACCTTTTTGAAGCAATATTGAGATTTACTTAAGAACGTGGGGCCCAATAAATACCATCAATGGTGCCCAGTCCAAGAGATGGTGGATCCTATAGGTAAACACCACCTCATCATGCACTAAAACTTACTAAAAAAAAAAAAGATGTGAAGTTCACACATATAGAAGATGGACATTTTGTGAATACATATTACACGTATTGTAAAATAGATAGAGCTCATATGTAGAGTTTGTTTGATAAACTTTCCTACTACTTTGTCTAAATTAGAAGCAAATTGGTTGAACATTACTTCTACCTAAAATGGCAGAAAACGCACCTATCTTGGTGATGGACAGGACAGCTAGAGGGGATATGGAGGAGGCTGTTATTTTTTTTTTAATAGGTGTACTTTCACCAATTTACTGATAATTAATTGAAAGTAGATGATCGGTACAATTGCTGCCAATGCATTTTTTAAAGCTGTATTGTCATGAGTCAAATTTGATCATGTTAGGTTCTTGCATAGGTCCTATAGCATTGATAAGTTTCCACCCTCTTTCCTACATACACACATCTCTCCTGCATACACACAACTCTACTACTATCACACACGCAATTTTCCGAAATACACACACAACTCTCCTCCATACACAAACACAGTTCTAACACATATAGCTTTTCTACAGCTTTGAAGTATGCACTCACACCTCTGTTACATACACGCACTGTTTTGCTACATACTTGTACACAGCTTTCTTACATACACCAACAGCTCTCTTATATACTCATGCAGCTCCACACACACAAACACTTATATATATATATATATATATATATGTACACTCATCCATCGTATACATTACCACATCTTGAAATTCCTTCCAGGAATGTGACTGATCACATGACCTGAAAGGTTCAATGGCTAATCAACAACTTTGTTTGATTGGGACCCTATCCATGCCACCTCACATATCAGGAGTGTCGTTCTTCTTTTCATAAAGAGGTCCAAGGGCTAGTCTTGCAGAAGTTTTTTCAGCTACACAGGATGCGCAACATCCGTGCAAGTCCTGGTGACTTTCTCCCCTGCACTGCACCGATCAGATAGATCAGTGTGGGGCAGGAGAAAGGAGAACAGTTCTTTCAGTGATCATGAAGGATGCTGTCAGTGTTTTCCTCCATCAGAATAAGCAGCCTCTAGACTGTAAGAAACACACACATTTTAACATCATTTTGATTGTCTAAAATTTACTGCAGCTAAAAATTACATTTGGTTTACAATGCATTTTGCCAGATATGTTGTCACTTGTCAAAGCTAAGAATTTTACATGCTGGGTTTTTTTATGGCACATTTAGCACTGATAAGTTGTCACACTCTTGCTTAATATGTTAACATTCTGTCTGTAAACTGTATATGCATAGCTACCTTTTTGAAGCAATATTGAGATTTACTTAAGAACGTGGGGCCCAATAAATACCATCAATGGTGCCCAGTCCAAGAGATGGTGGATCCTATAGGTAAACACCACCTCATCATGCACTAAAACTTACTAAAAAAAAAAAAGATGTGAAGTTCACACATATAGAAAATGGACATTTTGTGAATACATATTACACGTATTGTAAAATAGATAGAGCTCATATGTAGAGTTTGTTTGATAAACTTTCCTACTACTTTGTCTAAATTAGAAGCAAATTGGTTGAACATTACTTCTACCTAAAATGGCAGAAAACGCACCTATCTTGGTGATGGACAGGACAGCTAGAGGGGATATGGAGGAGGCTGTTATTTTTTTTTTAATAGGTGTACTTTCACCAATTTACTGATAATTAATTGAAAGTAGATGATCGGTACAATTGCTGCCAATGCATTTTTTAAAGCTGTATTGTCATGAGTCAAATTTGATCATGTTAGGTTCTTGCATAGGTCCTATAGCATTGATAAGTTTCCACCCTCTTTCCTACATACACACATCTCTCCTGCATACACACAACTCTACTACTATCACACACGCAATTTTCCGAAATACACACACAACTCTCCTCCATACACAAACACAGTTCTAACACATATAGCTTTTCTACAGCTTTGAAGTATGCACTCACACCTCTGTTACATACACGCACTGTTTTGCTACATACTTGTACACAGCTTTCTTACATACACCAACAGCTCTCTTATATACTCATGCAGCTCCACACACACAAACACTTATATATATATATATATGTACACTCATCCATCGTATACATTACCACATCTTGAAATTCCTTCCAGGAATGTGACTGATCACATGACCTGAAAGGTTCAATGGCTAATCAACAACTTTGTTTGATTGGGACCCTATCCATGCCACCTCACATATCAGGAGTGTCGTTCTTCTTTTCATAAAGAGGTCCAAGGGCTAGTCTTGCAGAAGTTTTTTCAGCTACACAGGATGCGCAACATCCGTGCAAGTCCTGGTGACTTTCTCCCCTGCACTGCACCGATCAGATAGATCAGTGTGGGGCAGGAGAAAGGAGAACAGTTCTTTCAGTGATCATGAAGGATGCTGTCAGTGTTTTCCTCCATCAGAATAAGCAGCCTCTAGACTGTAAGAAACACACACATTTTAACATCATTTTGATTGTCTAAAATTTACTGCAGCTAAAAATTACATTTGGTTTACAATGAATTTTGCCAGATATGTTGTCACTTGTCAAAGCTAAGAATTTTACATGCTGGGTTTTTTTATGGCACATTTAGCACTGATAAGTTGTCACACTCTTGCTTAATATGTTAACATTCTGTCTGTAAACTGTATATGCATAGCTACCTTTTTGAAGCAATATTGAGATTTACTTAAGAACGTGGGGCCCAATAAATACCATCAATGGTGCCCAGTCCAAGAGATGGTGGATCCTATAGGTAAACACCACCTCATCATGCACTAAAACTTACTAAAAAAAAAAAAGATGTGAAGTTCACACATATAGAAGATGGACATTTTGTGAATACATATTACACGTATTGTAAAATAGATAGAGCTCATATGTAGAGTTTGTTTGATAAACTTTCCTACTACTTTGTCTAAATTAGAAGCAAATTGGTTGAACATTACTTCTACCTAAAATGGCAGAAAACGCACCTATCTTGGTGATGGACAGGACAGCTAGAGGGGATATGGAGGAGGCTGTTATTTTTTTTTTAATAGGTGTACTTTCACCAATTTACTGATAATTAATTGAAAGTAGATGATCGGTACAATTGCTGCCAATGCATTTTTTAAAGCTGTATTGTCATGAGTCAAATTTGATCATGTTAGGTTCTTGCATAGGTCCTATAGCATTGATAAGTTTCCACCCTCTTTCCTACATACACACATCTCTCCTGCATACACACAACTCTACTACTATCACACACGCAATTTTCCGAAATACACACACAACTCTCCTCCATACACAAACACAGTTCTAACACATATAGCTTTTCTACAGCTTTGAAGTATGCACTCACACCTCTGTTACATACACGCACTGTTTTGCTACATACTTGTACACAGCTTTCTTACATACACCAACAGCTCTCTTATATACTCATGCAGCTCCACACACACAAACACTTATATATATATATATATATATATATGTACACTCATCCATCGTATACATTACCACATCTTGAAATTCCTTCCAGGAATGTGACTGATCACATGACCTGAAAGGTTCAATGGCTAATCAACAACTTTGTTTGATTGGGACCCTATCCATGCCACCTCACATATCAGGAGTGTCGTTCTTCTTTTCATAAAGAGGTCCAAGGGCTAGTCTTGCAGAAGTTTTTTCAGCTACACAGGATGCGCAACATCCGTGCAAGTCCTGGTGACTTTCTCCCCTGCACTGCACCGATCAGATAGATCAGTGTGGGGCAGGAGAAAGGAGAACAGTTCTTTCAGTGATCATGAAGGATGCTGTCAGTGTTTTCCTCCATCAGAATAAGCAGCCTCTAGACTGTAAGAAACACACACATTTTAACATCATTTTGATTGTCTAAAATTTACTGCAGCTAAAAATTACATTTGGTTTACAATGCATTTTGCCAGATATGTTGTCACTTGTCAAAGCTAAGAATTTTACATGCTGGGTTTTTTTATGGCACATTTAGCACTGATAAGTTGTCACACTCTTGCTTAATATGTTAACATTCTGTCTGTAAACTGTATATGCATAGCTACCTTTTTGAAGCAATATTGAGATTTACTTAAGAACGTGGGGCCCAATAAATACCATCAATGGTGCCCAGTCCAAGAGATGGTGGATCCTATAGGTAAACACCACCTCATCATGCACTAAAACTTACTAAAAAAAAAAAAGATGTGAAGTTCACACATATAGAAAATGGACATTTTGTGAATACATATTACACGTATTGTAAAATAGATAGAGCTCATATGTAGAGTTTGTTTGATAAACTTTCCTACTACTTTGTCTAAATTAGAAGCAAATTGGTTGAACATTACTTCTACCTAAAATGGCAGAAAACGCACCTATCTTGGTGATGGACAGGACAGCTAGAGGGGATATGGAGGAGGCTGTTATTTTTTTTTTAATAGGTGTACTTTCACCAATTTACTGATAATTAATTGAAAGTAGATGATCGGTACAATTGCTGCCAATGCATTTTTTAAAGCTGTATTGTCATGAGTCAAATTTGATCATGTTAGGTTCTTGCATAGGTCCTATAGCATTGATAAGTTTCCACCCTCTTTCCTACATACACACATCTCTCCTGCATACACACAACTCTACTACTATCACACACGCAATTTTCCGAAATACACACACAACTCTCCTCCATACACAAACACAGTTCTAACACATATAGCTTTTCTACAGCTTTGAAGTATGCACTCACACCTCTGTTACATACACGCACTGTTTTGCTACATACTTGTACACAGCTTTCTTACATACACCAACAGCTCTCTTATATACTCATGCAGCTCCACACACACAAACACTTATATATATATATATATGTACACTCATCCATCGTATACATTACCACATCTTGAAATTCCTTCCAGGAATGTGACTGATCACATGACCTGAAAGGTTCAATGGCTAATCAACAACTTTGTTTGATTGGGACCCTATCCATGCCACCTCACATATCAGGAGTGTCGTTCTTCTTTTCATAAAGAGGTCCAAGGGCTAGTCTTGCAGAAGTTTTTTCAGCTACACAGGATGCGCAACATCCGTGCAAGTCCTGGTGACTTTCTCCCCTGCACTGCACCGATCAGATAGATCAGTGTGGGGCAGGAGAAAGGAGAACAGTTCTTTCAGTGATCATGAAGGATGCTGTCAGTGTTTTCCTCCATCAGAATAAGCAGCCTCTAGACTGTAAGAAACACACACATTTTAACATCATTTTGATTGTCTAAAATTTACTGCAGCTAAAAATTACATTTGGTTTACAATGCATTTTGCCAGATATGTTGTCACTTGTCAAAGCTAAGAATTTTACATGCTGGGTTTTTTTATGGCACATTTAGCACTGATAAGTTGTCACACTCTTGCTTAATATGTTAACATTCTGTCTGTAAACTGTATATGCATAGCTACCTTTTTGAAGCAATATTGAGATTTACTTAAGAACGTGGGGCCCAATAAATACCATCAATGGTGCCCAGTCCAAGAGATGGTGGATCCTATAGGTAAACACCACCTCATCATGCACTAAAACTTACTAAAAAAAAAAAAGATGTGAAGTTCACACATATAGAAAATGGACATTTTGTGAATACATATTACACGTATTGTAAAATAGATAGAGCTCATATGTAGAGTTTGTTTGATAAACTTTCCTACTACTTTGTCTAAATTAGAAGCAAATTGGTTGAACATTACTTCTACCTAAAATGGCAGAAAACGCACCTATCTTGGTGATGGACAGGACAGCTAGAGGGGATATGGAGGAGGCTGTTATTTTTTTTTTAATAGGTGTACTTTCACCAATTTGCTGATAATTCATTGAAAGTAGATGATCGGTACAATTGCTGCCAATGCATTTTTTAAAGCTGTATTGTCATGAGTCAAATTTGATCATGTTAGGTTCTTGCATAGGTCCTATAGCATTGATAAGTTTCCACCCTCTTTCCTACATACACACATCTCTCCTGCATACACACAACTCTACTACTATCACACACGCAATTTTCCGAAATACACACACAACTCTCCTCCATACACAAACACAGTTCTAACACATATAGCTTTTCTACAGCTTTGAAGTATGCACTCACACCTCTGTTACATACACGCACTGTTTTGCTACATACTTGTACACAGCTTTCTTACATACACCAACAGCTCTCTTATATACTCATGCAGCTCCACACACACAAACACTTATATATATATATATATATATATATATATATGTACACTCATCCATCGTATACATTACCACATCTTGAAATTCCTTCCAGGAATGTGACTGATCACATGACCTGAAAGGTTCAATGGCTAATCAACAACTTTGTTTGATTGGGACCCTATCCATGCCACCTCACATATCAGGAGTGTCGTTCTTCTTTTCATAAAGAGGTCCAAGGGCTAGTCTTGCAGAAGTTTTTTCAGCTACACAGGATGCGCAACATCCGTGCAAGTCCTGGTGACTTTCTCCCCTGCACTGCACCGATCAGATAGATCAGTGTGGGGCAGGAGAAAGGAGAACAGTTCTTTCAGTGATCATGAAGGATGCTGTCAGTGTTTTCCTCCATCAGAATAAGCAGCCTCTAGACTGTAAGAAACACACACATTTTAACATCATTTTGATTGTCTAAAATTTACTGCAGCTAAAAATTACATTTGGTTTACAATGCATTTTGCCAGATATGTTGTCACTTGTCAAAGCTAAGAATTTTACATGCTGGGTTTTTTTATGGCACATTTAGCACTGATAAGTTGTCACACTCTTGCTTAATATGTTAACATTCTGTCTGTAAACTGTATATGCATAGCTACCTTTTTGAAGCAATATTGAGATTTACTTAAGAACGTGGGGCCCAATAAATACCATCAATGGTGCCCAGTCCAAGAGATGGTGGATCCTATAGGTAAACACCACCTCATCATGCACTAAAACTTACTAAAAAAAAAAAAGATGTGAAGTTCACACATATAGAAAATGGACATTTTGTGAATACATATTACACGTATTGTAAAATAGATAGAGCTCATATGTAGAGTTTGTTTGATAAACTTTCCTACTACTTTGTCTAAATTAGAAGCAAATTGGTTGAACATTACTTCTACCTAAAATGGCAGAAAACGCACCTATCTTGGTGATGGACAGGACAGCTAGAGGGGATATGGAGGAGGCTGTTATTTTTTTTTTAATAGGTGTACTTTCACCAATTTGCTGATAATTCATTGAAAGTAGATGATCGGTACAATTGCTGCCAATGCATTTTTTAAAGCTGTATTGTCATGAGTCAAATTTGATCATGTTAGGTTCTTGCATAGGTCCTATAGCATTGATAAGTTTCCACCCTCTTTCCTACATACACACATCTCTCCTGCATACACACAACTCTACTACTATCACACACGCAATTTTCCGAAATACACACACAACTCTCCTCCATACACAAACACAGTTCTAACACATATAGCTTTTCTACAGCTTTGAAGTATGCACTCACACCTCTGTTACATACACGCACTGTTTTGCTACATACTTGTACACAGCTTTCTTACATACACCAACAGCTCTCTTATATACTCATGCAGCTCCACACACACAAACACTTATATATATATATATATATATATATATATATATATGTACACTCATCCATCGTATACATTACCACATCTTGAAATTCCTTCCAGGCATCCATCGTATACATTACCACATCTTGAAATTCCTTCCAGGAATGTGACTGATCACATGACCTGAAAGGTTCAATGGCTAATCAACAACTTTGTTTGATTGGGACCCTATCCATGCCACCTCACATATCAGGAGTGTCGTTCTTCTTTTCATAAAGAGGTCCAAGGGCTAGTCTTGCAGAAGTTTTTTCAGCTACACAGGATGCGCAACATCCGTGCAAGTCCTGGTGACTTTCTCCCCTGCACTGCACCGATCAGATAGATCAGTGTGGGGCAGGAGAAAGGAGAACAGTTCTTTCAGTGATCATGAAGGATGCTGTCAGTGTTTTCCTCCATCAGAATAAGCAGCCTCTAGACTGTAAGAAACACACACATTTTAACATCATTTTGATTGTCTAAAATTTACTGCAGCTAAAAATTACATTTGGTTTACAATGCATTTTGCCAGATATGTTGTCACTTGTCAAAGCTAAGAATTTTACATGCTGGGTTTTTTTATGGCACATTTAGCACTGATAAGTTGTCACACTCTTGCTTAATATGTTAACATTCTGTCTGTAAACTGTATATGCATAGCTACCTTTTTGAAGCAATATTGAGATTTACTTAAGAACGTGGGGCCCAATAAATACCATCAATGGTGCCCAGTCCAAGAGATGGTGGATCCTATAGGTAAACACCACCTCATCATGCACTAAAACTTACTAAAAAAAAAAAAGATGTGAAGTTCACACATATAGAAAATGGACATTTTGTGAATACATATTACACGTATTGTAAAATAGATAGAGCTCATATGTAGAGTTTGTTTGATAAACTTTCCTACTACTTTGTCTAAATTAGAAGCAAATTGGTTGAACATTACTTCTACCTAAAATGGCAGAAAACGCACCTATCTTGGTGATGGACAGGACAGCTAGAGGGGATATGGAGGAGGCTGTTATTTTTTTTTTAATAGGTGTACTTTCACCAATTTGCTGATAATTCATTGAAAGTAGATGATCGGTACAATTGCTGCCAATGCATTTTTTAAAGCTGTATTGTCATGAGTCAAATTTGATCATGTTAGGTTCTTGCATAGGTCCTATAGCATTGATAAGTTTCCACCCTCTTTCCTACATACACACATCTCTCCTGCATACACACAACTCTACTACTATCACACACGCAATTTTCCGAAATACACACACAACTCTCCTCCATACACAAACACAGTTCTAACACATATAGCTTTTCTACAGCTTTGAAGTATGCACTCACACCTCTGTTACATACACGCACTGTTTTGCTACATACTTGTACACAGCTTTCTTACATACACCAACAGCTCTCTTATATACTCATGCAGCTCCACACACACAAACACTTATATATATATATATATATATATATATATATATATGTACACTCATCCATCGTATACATTACCACATCTTGAAATTCCTTCCAGGCATCCATCGTATACATTACCACATCTTGAAATTCCTTCCAGGAATGTGACTGATCACATGACCTGAAAGGTTCAATGGCTAATCAACAACTTTGTTTGATTGGGACCCTATCCATGCCACCTCACATATCAGGAGTGTCGTTCTTCTTTTCATAAAGAGGTCCAAGGGCTAGTCTTGCAGAAGTTTTTTCAGCTACACAGGATGCGCAACATCCGTGCAAGTCCTGGTGACTTTCTCCCCTGCACTGCACCGATCAGATAGATCAGTGTGGGGCAGGAGAAAGGAGAACAGTTCTTTCAGTGATCATGAAGGATGCTGTCAGTGTTTTCCTCCATCAGAATAAGCAGCCTCTAGACTGTAAGAAACACACACATTTTAACATCATTTTGATTGTCTAAAATTTACTGCAGCTAAAAATTACATTTGGTTTACAATGCATTTTGCCAGATATGTTGTCACTTGTCAAAGCTAAGAATTTTACATGCTGGGTTTTTTTATGGCACATTTAGCACTGATAAGTTGTCACACTCTTGCTTAATATGTTAACATTCTGTCTGTAAACTGTATATGCATAGCTACCTTTTTGAAGCAATATTGAGATTTACTTAAGAACGTGGGGCCCAATAAATACCATCAATGGTGCCCAGTCCAAGAGATGGTGGATCCTATAGGTAAACACCACCTCATCATGCACTAAAACTTACTAAAAAAAAAAAAGATGTGAAGTTCACACATATAGAAAATGGACATTTTGTGAATACATATTACACGTATTGTAAAATAGATAGAGCTCATATGTAGAGTTTGTTTGATAAACTTTCCTACTACTTTGTCTAAATTAGAAGCAAATTGGTTGAACATTACTTCTACCTAAAATGGCAGAAAATGCACCTATCTTGGTGATGGACAGGACAGCTAGAGGGGATATGGAGGAGGCTGTTATTTTTTTTTTAATAGGTGTACTTTCACCAATTTGCTGATAATTCATTGAAAGTAGATGATCGGTACAATTGCTGCCAATGCATTTTTTAAAGCTGTATTGTCATGAGTCAAATTTGATCATGTTAGGTTCTTGCATAGGTCCTATAGCATTGATAAGTTTCCACCCTCTTTCCTACATACACACATCTCTCCTGCATACACACAACTCTACTACTATCACACACGCAATTTTCCGAAATACACACACAACTCTCCTCCATACACAAACACAGTTCTAACACATATAGCTTTTCTACAGCTTTGAAGTATGCACTCACACCTCTGTTACATACACGCACTGTTTTGCTACATACTTGTACACAGCTTTCTTACATACACCAACAGCTCTCTTATATACTCATGCAGCTCCACACACAAACACTTATATATATATATATATATATATATATATATATGTGTACACTCATCCATCGTATACATTACCACATCTTGAAATTCCTTCCAGGAATGTGACTGATCACATGACCTGAAAGGTTCAATGGCTAATCAACAACTTTGTTTGATTGGGACCCTATCCATGCCACCTCACATATCAGGAGTGTCGTTCTTCTTTTCATAAAGAGGTCCAAGGGCTAGTCTTGCAGAAGTTTTTTCAGCTACACAGGATGCGCAACATCCGTGCAAGTCCTGGTGACTTTCTCCCCTGCACTGCACCGATCAGATAGATCAGTGTGGGGCAGGAGAAAGGAGAACAGTTCTTTCAGTGATCATGAAGGATGCTGTCAGTGTTTTCCTCTATCAGAATAAGCAGCCTCTAGACTGTAAGAAACACACACATTTTAACATCATTTTGATTGTCTAAAATTTACTGCAGCTAAAAATTACATTTGGTTTACAATGCATTTTGCCAGATATGTTGTCACTTGTCAAAGCTAAGAATTTTACATGCTGGGTTTTTTTATGGCACATTTAGCACTGATAAGTTGTCACACTCTTGCTTAATATGTTAACATTCTGTCTGTAAACTGTATATGCATAGCTACCTTTTTGAAGCAATATTGAGATTTACTTAAGAACGTGGGGCCCAATAAATACCATCAATGGTGCCCAGTCCAAGAGATGGTGGATCCTATAGGTAAACACCACCTCATCATGCACTAAAACTTACAAAAAAAAAAAAAGATGTGAAGTTCACACATATAGAAAATGGACATTTTGTGAATACATATTACACGTATTGTAAAATAGATAGAGCTCATATGTAGAGTTTGTTTGATAAACTTTCCTACTACTTTGTCTAAATTAGAAGCAAATTGGTTGAACATTACTTCTACCTAAAATGGCAGAAAACGCACCTATCTTGGTGATGGACAGGACAGCTAGAGGGGATATGGAGGAGGCTGTTATTTTTTTTTTAATAGGTGTACTTTCACCAATTTGCTGATAATTCATTGAAAGTAGATGATCGGTACAATTGCTGCCAATGCATTTTTTAAAGCTGTATTGTCATGAGTCAAATTTGATCATGTTAGGTTCTTGCATAGGTCCTATAGCATTGATAAGTTTCCACCCTCTTTCCTACATACACACATCTCTCCTGCATACACACAACTCTACTACTATCACACACGCAATTTTCCGAAATACACACACAACTCTCCTCCATACACAAACACAGTTCTAACACATATAGCTTTTCTACAGCTTTGAAGTATGCACTCACACCTCTGTTACATACACGCACTGTTTTGCTACATACTTGTACACAGCTTTCTTACATACACCAACAGCTCTCTTATATACTCATGCAGCTCCACACACACAAACACTTATATATATATATATATATATGTACACTCATCCATCGTATACATTACCACATCTTGAAATTCCTTCCAGGAATGTGACTGATCACATGACCTGAAAGGTTCAATGGCTAATCAACAACTTTGTTTGATTGGGACCCTATCCATGCCACCTCACATATCAGGAGTGTCGTTCTTCTTTTCATAAAGAGGTCCAAGGGCTAGTCTTGCAGAAGTTTTTTCAGCTACACAGGATGCGCAACATCCGTGCAAGTCCTGGTGACTTTCTCCCCTGCACTGCACCGATCAGATAGATCAGTGTGGGGCAGGAGAAAGGAGAACAGTTCTTTCAGTGATCATGAAGGATGCTGTCAGTGTTTTCCTCCATCAGAATAAGCAGCCTCTAGACTGTAAGAAACACACACATTTTAACATCATTTTGATTGTCTAAAATTTACTGCAGCTAAAAATTACATTTGGTTTACAATGCATTTTGCCAGATATGTTGTCACTTGTCAAAGCTAAGAATTTTACATGCTGGGTTTTTTTATGGCACATTTAGCACTGATAAGTTGTCACACTCTTGCTTAATATGTTAACATTCTGTCTGTAAACTGTATATGCATAGCTACCTTTTTGAAGCAATATTGAGATTTACTTAAGAACGTGGGGCCCAATAAATACCATCAATGGTGCCCAGTCCAAGAGATGGTGGATCCTATAGGTAAACACCACCTCATCATGCACTAAAACTTACTAAAAAAAAAAAAGATGTGAAGTTCACACATATAGAAAATGGACATTTTGTGAATACATATTACACGTATTGTAAAATAGATAGAGCTCATATGTAGAGTTTGTTTGATAAACTTTCCTACTACTTTGTCTAAATTAGAAGCAAATTGGTTGAACATTACTTCTACCTAAAATGGCAGAAAATGCACCTATCTTGGTGATGGACAGGACAGCTAGAGGGGATATGGAGGAGGCTGTTATTTTTTTTTTAATAGGTGTACTTTCACCAATTTGCTGATAATTCATTGAAAGTAGATGATCGGTACAATTGCTGCCAATGCATTTTTTAAAGCTGTATTGTCATGAGTCAAATTTGATCATGTTAGGTTCTTGCATAGGTCCTATAGCATTGATAAGTTTCCACCCTCTTTCCTACATACACACATCTCTCCTGCATACACACAACTCTACTACTATCACACACGCAATTTTCCGAAATACACACACAACTCTCCTCCATACATAAACACAGTTCTAACACATATAGCTTTTCTACAGCTTTGAAGTATGCACTCACACCTCTGTTACATACACGCACTGTTTTGCTACATACTTGTACACAGCTTTCTTACATACACCAACAGCTCTCTTATATACTCATGCAGCTCCACACACAAACACTTATATATATATATATATATATATATATATATATGTGTACACTCATCCATCGTATACATTACCACATCTTGAAATTCCTTCCAGGAATGTGACTGATCACATGACCTGAAAGGTTCAATGGCTAATCAACAACTTTGTTTGATTGGGACCCTATCCATGCCACCTCACATATCAGGAGTGTCGTTCTTCTTTTCATAAAGAGGTCCAAGGGCTAGTCTTGCAGAAGTTTTTTCAGCTACACAGGATGCGCAACATCCGTGCAAGTCCTGGTGACTTTCTCCCCTGCACTGCACCGATCAGATAGATCAGTGTGGGGCAGGAGAAAGGAGAACAGTTCTTTCAGTGATCATGAAGGATGCTGTCAGTGTTTTCCTCCATCAGAATAAGCAGCCTCTAGACTGTAAGAAACACACACATTTTAACATCATTTTGATTGTCTAAAATTTACTGCAGCTAAAAATTACATTTGGTTTACAATGCATTTTGCCAGATATGTTGTCACTTGTCAAAGCTAAGAATTTTACATGCTGGGTTTTTTTATGGCACATTTAGCACTGATAAGTTGTCACACTCTTGCTTAATATGTTAACATTCTGTCTGTAAACTGTATATGCATAGCTACCTTTTTGAAGCAATATTGAGATTTACTTAAGAACGTGGGGCCCAATAAATACCATCAATGGTGCCCAGTCCAAGAGATGGTGGATCCTATAGGTAAACACCACCTCATCATGCACTAAAACTTACAAAAAAAAAAAAAGATGTGAAGTTCACACATATAGAAAATGGACATTTTGTGAATACATATTACACGTATTGTAAAATAGATAGAGCTCATATGTAGAGTTTGTTTGATAAACTTTCCTACTACTTTGTCTAAATTAGAAGCAAATTGGTTGAACATTACTTCTACCTAAAATGGCAGAAAACGCACCTATCTTGGTGATGGACAGGACAGCTAGAGGGGATATGGAGGAGGCTGTTATTTTTTTTTTAATAGGTGTACTTTCACCAATTTGCTGATAATTCATTGAAAGTAGATGATCGGTACAATTGCTGCCAATGCATTTTTTAAAGCTGTATTGTCATGAGTCAAATTTGATCATGTTAGGTTCTTGCATAGGTCCTATAGCATTGATAAGTTTCCACCCTCTTTCCTACATACACACATCTCTCCTGCATACACACAACTCTACTACTATCACACACGCAATTTTCCGAAATACACACACAACTCTCCTCCATACACAAACACAGTTCTAACACATATAGCTTTTCTACAGCTTTGAAGTATGCACTCACACCTCTGTTACATACACGCACTGTTTTGCTACATACTTGTACACAGCTTTCTTACATACACCAACAGCTCTCTTATATACTCATGCAGCTCCACACACACAAACAGTTATATATATATATATATATATATATATATATATATGTACACTCATCCATCGTATACATTACCACATCTTGAAATTCCTTCCAGGAATGTGACTGATCACATGACCTGAAAGGTTCAATGGCTAATCAACAACTTTGTTTGATTGGGACCCTATCCATGCCACCTCACATATCAGGAGTGTCGTTCTTCTTTTCATAAAGAGGTCCAAGGGCTAGTCTTGCAGAAGTTTTTTCAGCTACACAGGATGCGCAACATCCGTGCAAGTCCTGGTGACTTTCTCCCCTGCACTGCACCGATCAGATAGATCAGTGTGGGGCAGGAGAAAGGAGAACAGTTCTTTCAGTGATCATGAAGGATGCTGTCAGTGTTTTCCTCTATCAGAATAAGCAGCCTCTAGACTGTAAGAAACACACACATTTTAACATCATTTTGATTGTCTAAAATTTACTGCAGCTAAAAATTACATTTGGTTTACAATGCATTTTGCCAGATATGTTGTCACTTGTCAAAGCTAAGAATTTTACATGCTGGGTTTTTTTATGGCACATTTAGCACTGATAAGTTGTCACACTCTTGCTTAATATGTTAACATTCTGTCTGTAAACTGTATATGCATAGCTACCTTTTTGAAGCAATATTGAGATTTACTTAAGAACGTGGGGCCCAATAAATACCATCAATGGTGCCCAGTCCAAGAGATGGTGGATCGTATAGGTAAACACCACCTCATCATGCACTAAAACTTACAAAAAAAAAAAAAGATGTGAAGTTCACACATATAGAAAATGGACATTTTGTGAATACATATTACACGTATTGTAAAATAGATAGAGCTCATATGTAGAGTTTGTTTGATAAACTTTCCTACTACTTTGTCTAAATTAGAAGCAAATTGGTTGAACATTACTTCTACCTAAAATGGCAGAAAACGCACCTATCTTGGTGATGGACAGGACAGCTAGAGGGGATATGGAGGAGGCTGTTATTTTTTTTTTAATAGGTGTACTTTCACCAATTTGCTGATAATTCATTGAAAGTAGATGATCGGTACAATTGCTGCCAATGCATTTTTTAAAGCTGTATTGTCATGAGTCAAATTTGATCATGTTAGGTTCTTGCATAGGTCCTATAGCATTGATAAGTTTCCACCCTCTTTCCTACATACACACATCTCTCCTGCATACACACAACTCTACTACTATCACACACGCAATTTTCCGAAATACACACACAACTCTCCTCCATACACAAACACAGTTCTAACACATATAGCTTTTCTACAGCTTTGAAGTATGCACTCACACCTCTGTTACATACACGCACTGTTTTGCTACATACTTGTACACAGCTTTCTTACATACACCAACAGCTCTCTTATATACTCATGCAGCTCCACACACACAAACACTTATATATATATATATATATATATGTACACTCATCCATCGTATACATTACCACATCTTGAAATTCCTTCCAGGAATGTGACTGATCACATGACCTGAAAGGTTCAATGGCTAATCAACAACTTTGTTTGATTGGGACCCTATCCATGCCACCTCACATATCAGGAGTGTCGTTCTTCTTTTCATAAAGAGGTCCAAGGGCTAGTCTTGCAGAAGTTTTTTCAGCTACACAGGATGCGCAACATCCGTGCAAGTCCTGGTGACTTTCTCCCCTGCACTGCACCGATCAGATAGATCAGTGTGGGGCAGGAGAAAGGAGAACAGTTCTTTCAGTGATCATGAAGGATGCTGTCAGTGTTTTCCTCCATCAGAATAAGCAGCCTCTAGACTGTAAGAAACACACACATTTTAACATCATTTTGATTGTCTAAAATTTACTGCAGCTAAAAATTACATTTGGTTTACAATGCATTTTGCCAGATATGTTGTCACTTGTCAAAGCTAAGAATTTTACATGCTGGGTTTTTTTATGGCACATTTAGCACTGATAAGTTGTCACACTCTTGCTTAATATGTTAACATTCTGTCTGTAAACTGTATATGCATAGCTACCTTTTTGAAGCAATATTGAGATTTACTTAAGAACGTGGGGCCCAATAAATACCATCAATGGTGCCCAGTCCAAGAGATGGTGGATCCTATAGGTAAACACCACCTCATCATGCACTAAAACTTACTAAAAAATAAAAAGATGTGAAGTTCACACATATAGAAAATGGACATTTTGTGAATACATATTACACGTATTGTAAAATAGATAGAGCTCATATGTAGAGTTTGTTTGATAAACTTTCCTACTACTTTGTCTAAATTAGAAGCAAATTGGTTGAACATTACTTCTACCTAAAATGGCAGAAAATGCACCTATCTTGGTGATGGACAGGACAGCTAGAGGGGATATGGAGGAGGCTGTTATTTTTTTTTTAATAGGTGTACTTTCACCAATTTGCTGATAATTCATTGAAAGTAGATGATCGGTACAATTGCTGCCAATGCATTTTTTAAAGCTGTATTGTCATGAGTCAAATTTGATCATGTTAGGTTCTTGCATAGGTCCTATAGCATTGATAAGTTTCCACCCTCTTTCCTACATACACACATCTCTCCTGCATACACACAACTCTACTACTATCACACACGCAATTTTCCGAAATACACACACAACTCTCCTCCATACATAAACACAGTTCTAACACATATAGCTTTTCTACAGCTTTGAAGTATGCACTCACACCTCTGTTACATACACGCACTGTTTTGCTACATACTTGTACACAGCTTTCTTACATACACCAACAGCTCTCTTATATACTCATGCAGCTCCACACACAAACACTTATATATATATATATATATGTGTACACTCATCCATCGTATACATTACCACATCTTGAAATTCCTTCCAGGAATGTGACTGATCACATGACCTGAAAGGTTCAATGGCTAATCAACAACTTTGTTTGATTGGGACCCTATCCATGCCACCTCACATATCAGGAGTGTCGTTCTTCTTTTCATAAAGAGGTCCAAGGGCTAGTCTTGCAGAAGTTTTTTCAGCTACACAGGATGCGCAACATCCGTGCAAGTCCTGGTGACTTTCTCCCCTGCACTGCACCGATCAGATAGATCAGTGTGGGGCAGGAGAAAGGAGAACAGTTCTTTCAGTGATCATGAAGGATGCTGTCAGTGTTTTCCTCCATCAGAATAAGCAGCCTCTAGACTGTAAGAAACACACACATTTTAACATCATTTTGATTGTCTAAAATTTACTGCAGCTAAAAATTACATTTGGTTTACAATGCATTTTGCCAGATATGTTGTCACTTGTCAAAGCTAAGAATTTTACATGCTGGGTTTTTTTATGGCACATTTAGCACTGATAAGTTGTCACACTCTTGCTTAATATGTTAACATTCTGTCTGTAAACTGTATATGCATAGCTACCTTTTTGAAGCAATATTGAGATTTACTTAAGAACGTGGGGCCCAATAAATACCATCAATGGTGCCCAGTCCAAGAGATGGTGGATCCTATAGGTAAACACCACCTCATCATGCACTAAAACTTACTAAAAAAAAAAAAGATGTGAAGTTCACACATATAGAAAATGGACATTTTGTGAATACATATTACACGTATTGTAAAATAGATAGAGCTCATATGTAGAGTTTGTTTGATAAACTTTCCTACTACTTTGTCTAAATTAGAAGCAAATTGGTTGAACATTACTTCTACCTAAAATGGCAGAAAATGCACCTATCTTGGTGATGGACAGGACAGCTAGAGGGGATATGGAGGAGGCTGTTATTTTTTTTTTAATAGGTGTACTTTCACCAATTTGCTGATAATTCATTGAAAGTAGATCATCGGTACAATTGCTGCCAATGCATTTTTTAAAGCTGTATTGTCATGAGTCAAATTTGATCATGTTAGGTTCTTGCATAGGTCCTATAGCATTGATAAGTTTCCACCCTCTTTCCTACATACACACATCTCTCCTGCATACACACAACTCTACTACTATCACACACGCAATTTTCCGAAATACACACACAACTCTCCTCCATACATAAACACAGTTCTAACACATATAGCTTTTCTACAGCTTTGAAGTATGCACTCACACCTCTGTTACATACACGCACTGTTTTGCTACATACTTGTACACAGCTTTCTTACATACACCAACAGCTCTCTTATATACTCATGCAGCTCCACACACAAACACTTATATATATATATATATATATATATATATATGTGTACACTCATCCATCGTATACATTACCACATCTTGAAATTCCTTCCAGGAATGTGACTGATCACATGACCTGAAAGGTTCAATGGCTAATCAACAACTTTGTTTGATTGGGACCCTATCCATGCCACCTCACATATCAGGAGTGTCGTTCTTCTTTTCATAAAGAGGTCCAAGGGCTAGTCTTGCAGAAGTTTTTTCAGCTACACAGGATGCGCAACATCCGTGCAAGTCCTGGTGACTTTCTCCCCTGCACTGCACCGATCAGATAGATCAGTGTGGGGCAGGAGAAAGGAGAACAGTTCTTTCAGTGATCATGAAGGATGCTGTCAGTGTTTTCCTCCATCAGAATAAGCAGCCTCTAGACTGTAAGAAACACACACATTTTAACATCATTTTGATTGTCTAAAATTTACTGCAGCTAAAAATTACATTTGGTTTACAATGCATTTTGCCAGATATGTTGTCACTTGTCAAAGCTAAGAATTTTACATGCTGGGTTTTTTTATGGCACATTTAGCACTGATAAGTTGTCACACTCTTGCTTAATATGTTAACATTCTGTCTGTAAACTGTATATGCATAGCTACCTTTTTGAAGCAATATTGAGATTTACTTAAGAACGTGGGGCCCAATAAATACCATCAATGGTGCCCAGTCCAAGAGATGGTGGATCCTATAGGTAAACACCACCTCATCATGCACTAAAACTTACAAAAAAAAAAAAAGATGTGAAGTTCACACATATAGAAAATGGACATTTTGTGAATACATATTACACGTATTGTAAAATAGATAGAGCTCATATGTAGAGTTTGTTTGATAAACTTTCCTACTACTTTGTCTAAATTAGAAGCAAATTGGTTGAACATTACTTCTACCTAAAATGGCAGAAAACGCACCTATCTTGGTGATGGACAGGACAGCTAGAGGGGATATGGAGGAGGCTGTTATTTTTTTTTTAATAGGTGTACTTTCACCAATTTGCTGATAATTCATTGAAAGTAGATGATCGGTACAATTGCTGCCAATGCATTTTTTAAAGCTGTATTGTCATGAGTCAAATTTGATCATGTTAGGTTCTTGCATAGGTCCTATAGCATTGATAAGTTTCCACCCTCTTTCCTACATACACACATCTCTCCTGCATACACACAACTCTACTACTATCACACACGCAATTTTCCGAAATACACACACAACTCTCCTCCATACACAAACACAGTTCTAACACATATAGCTTTTCTACAGCTTTGAAGTATGCACTCACACCTCTGTTACATACACGCACTGTTTTGCTACATACTTGTACACAGCTTTCTTACATACACCAACAGCTCTCTTATATACTCATGCAGCTCCACACACACAAACACTTATATATATATATATATATATATATGTACACTCATCCATCGTATACATTACCACATCTTGAAATTCCTTCCAGGAATGTGACTGATCACATGACCTGAAAGGTTCAATGGCTAATCAACAACTTTGTTTGATTGGGACCCTATCCATGCCACCTCACATATCAGGAGTGTCGTTCTTCTTTTCATAAAGAGGTCCAAGGGCTAGTCTTGCAGAAGTTTTTTCAGCTACACAGGATGCGCAACATCCGTGCAAGTCCTGGTGACTTTCTCCCCTGCACTGCACCGATCAGATAGATCAGTGTGGGGCAGGAGAAAGGAGAACAGTTCTTTCAGTGATCATGAAGGATGCTGTCAGTGTTTTCCTCCATCAGAATAAGCAGCCTCTAGACTGTAAGAAACACACACATTTTAACATCATTTTGATTGTCTAAAATTTACTGCAGCTAAAAATTACATTTGGTTTACAATGCATTTTGCCAGATATGTTGTCACTTGTCAAAGCTAAGAATTTTACATGCTGGGTTTTTTTATGGCACATTTAGCACTGATAAGTTGTCACACTCTTGCTTAATATGTTAACATTCTGTCTGTAAACTGTATATGCATAGCTACCTTTTTGAAGCAATATTGAGATTTACTTAAGAACGTGGGGCCCAATAAATACCATCAATGGTGCCCAGTCCAAGAGATGGTGGATCCTATAGGTAAACACCACCTCATCATGCACTAAAACTTACTAAAAAAAAAAAAGATGTGAAGTTCACACATATAGAAAATGGACATTTTGTGAATACATATTACACGTATTGTAAAATAGATAGAGCTCATATGTAGAGTTTGTTTGATAAACTTTCCTACTACTTTGTCTAAATTAGAAGCAAATTGGTTGAACATTACTTCTACCTAAAATGGCAGAAAACGCACCTATCTTGGTGATGGACAGGACAGCTAGAGGGGATGGCTGTTATTTTTTTTTTAATAGGTGTACTTTCACCAATTTGCTGATAATTCATTGAAAGTAGATGATCGGTACAATTGCTGCCAATGCATTTTTTAAAGCTGTATTGTCATGAGTCAAATTTGATCATGTTAGGTTCTTGCATAGGTCCTATAGCATTGATAAGTTTCCACCCTCTTTCCTACATACACACATCTCTCCTGCATACACACAACTCTACTACTATCACACACGCAATTTTCCGAAATACACACACAACTCTCCTCCATACACAAACACAGTTCTAACACATATAGCTTTTCTACAGCTTTGAAGTATGCACTCACACCTCTGTTACATACACGCACTGTTTTGCTACATACTTGTACACAGCTTTCTTACATACACCAACAGCTCTCTTATATACTCATGCAGCTCCACACACACAAACACTTATATATATATATATATATATATATATATATGTACACTCATCCATCGTATACATTACCACATCTTGAAATTCCTTCCAGGAATGTGACTGATCACATGACCTGAAAGGTTCAATGGCTAATCAACAACTTTGTTTGATTGGGACCCTATCCATGCCACCTCACATATCAGGAGTGTCGTTCTTCTTTTCATAAAGAGGTCCAAGGGCTAGTCTTGCAGAAGTTTTTTCAGCTACACAGGATGCGCAACATCCGTGCAAGTCCTGGTGACTTTCTCCCCTGCACTGCACCGATCAGATAGATCAGTGTGGGGCAGGAGAAAGGAGAACAGTTCTTTCAGTGATCATGAAGGATGCTGTCAGTGTTTTCCTCCATCAGAATAAGCAGCCTCTAGACTGTAAGAAACACACACATTTTAACATCATTTTGATTGTCTAAAATTTACTGCAGCTAAAAATTACATTTGGTTTACAATGCATTTTGCCAGATATGTTGTCACTTGTCAAAGCTAAGAATTTTACATGCTGGGTTTTTTTATGGCACATTTAGCACTGATAAGTTGTCACACTCTTGCTTAATATGTTAACATTCTGTCTGTAAACTGTATATGCATAGCTACCTTTTTGAAGCAATATTGAGATTTACTTAAGAACGTGGGGCCCAATAAATACCATCAATGGTGCCCAGTCCAAGAGATGGTGGATCCTATAGGTAAACACCACCTCATCATGCACTAAAACTTACTAAAAAAAAAAAAGATGTGAAGTTCACACATATAGAAAATGGACATTTTGTGAATACATATTACACGTATTGTAAAATAGATAGAGCTCATATGTAGAGTTTGTTTGATAAACTTTCCTACTACTTTGTCTAAATTAGAAGCAAATTGGTTGAACATTACTTCTACCTAAAATGGCAGAAAACGCACCTATCTTGGTGATGGACAGGACAGCTAGAGGGGATATGGAGGAGGCTGTTATTTTTTTTTTAATAGGTGTACTTTCACCAATTTGCTGATAATTCATTGAAAGTAGATGATCGGTACAATTGCTGCCAATGCATTTTTTAAAGCTGTATTGTCATGAGTCAAATTTGATCATGTTAGGTTCTTGCATAGGTCCTATAGCATTGATAAGTTTCCACCCTCTTTCCTACATACACACATCTCTCCTGCATACACACAACTCTACTACTATCACACACGCAATTTTCCGAAATACACACACAACTCTCCTCCATACACAAACACAGTTCTAACACATATAGCTTTTCTACAGCTTTGAAGTATGCACTCACACCTCTGTTACATACACGCACTGTTTTGCTACATACTTGTACACAGCTTTCTTACATACACCAACAGCTCTCTTATATACTCATGCAGCTCCACACACACAAACACTTATATATATATATATATATATATATATATATATATGTACACTCATCCATCGTATACATTACCACATCTTGAAATTCCTTCCAGGCATCCATCGTATACATTACCACATCTTGAAATTCCTTCCAGGAATGTGACTGATCACATGACCTGAAAGGTTCAATGGCTAATCAACAACTTTGTTTGATTGGGACCCTATCCATGCCACCTCACATATCAGGAGTGTCGTTCTTCTTTTCATAAAGAGGTCCAAGGGCTAGTCTTGCAGAAGTTTTTTCAGCTACACAGGATGCGCAACATCCGTGCAAGTCCTGGTGACTTTCTCCCCTGCACTGCACCGATCAGATAGATCAGTGTGGGGCAGGAGAAAGGAGAACAGTTCTTTCAGTGATCATGAAGGATGCTGTCAGTGTTTTCCTCCATCAGAATAAGCAGCCTCTAGACTGTAAGAAACACACACATTTTAACATCATTTTGATTGTCTAAAATTTACTGCAGCTAAAAATTACATTTGGTTTACAATGCATTTTGCCAGATATGTTGTCACTTGTCAAAGCTAAGAATTTTACATGCTGGGTTTTTTTATGGCACATTTAGCACTGATAAGTTGTCACACTCTTGCTTAATATGTTAACATTCTGTCTGTAAACTGTATATGCATAGCTACCTTTTTGAAGCAATATTGAGATTTACTTAAGAACGTGGGGCCCAATAAATACCATCAATGGTGCCCAGTCCAAGAGATGGTGGATCCTATAGGTAAACACCACCTCATCATGCACTAAAACTTACTAAAAAAAAAAAAGATGTGAAGTTCACACATATAGAAAATGGACATTTTGTGAATACATATTACACGTATTGTAAAATAGATAGAGCTCATATGTAGAGTTTGTTTGATAAACTTTCCTACTACTTTGTCTAAATTAGAAGCAAATTGGTTGAACATTACTTCTACCTAAAATGGCAGAAAACGCACCTATCTTGGTGATGGACAGGACAGCTAGAGGGGATATGGAGGAGGCTGTTATTTTTTTTTTAATAGGTGTACTTTCACCAATTTGCTGATAATTCATTGAAAGTAGATGATCGGTACAATTGCTGCCAATGCATTTTTTAAAGCTGTATTGTCATGAGTCAAATTTGATCATGTTAGGTTCTTGCATAGGTCCTATAGCATTGATAAGTTTCCACCCTCTTTCCTACATACACACATCTCTCCTGCATACACACAACTCTACTACTATCACACACGCAATTTTCCGAAATACACACACAACTCTCCTCCATACACAAACACAGTTCTAACACATATAGCTTTTCTACAGCTTTGAAGTATGCACTCACACCTCTGTTACATACACGCACTGTTTTGCTACATACTTGTACACAGCTTTCTTACATACACCAACAGCTCTCTTATATACTCATGCAGCTCCACACACACAAACACTTATATATATATATATATATATATATATATATATATGTACACTCATCCATCGTATACATTACCACATCTTGAAATTCCTTCCAGGCATCCATCGTATACATTACCACATCTTGAAATTCCTTCCAGGAATGTGACTGATCACATGACCTGAAAGGTTCAATGGCTAATCAACAACTTTGTTTGATTGGGACCCTATCCATGCCACCTCACATATCAGGAGTGTCGTTCTTCTTTTCATAAAGAGGTCCAAGGGCTAGTCTTGCAGAAGTTTTTTCAGCTACACAGGATGCGCAACATCCGTGCAAGTCCTGGTGACTTTCTCCCCTGCACTGCACCGATCAGATAGATCAGTGTGGGGCAGGAGAAAGGAGAACAGTTCTTTCAGTGATCATGAAGGATGCTGTCAGTGTTTTCCTCCATCAGAATAAGCAGCCTCTAGACTGTAAGAAACACACACATTTTAACATCATTTTGATTGTCTAAAATTTACTGCAGCTAAAAATTACATTTGGTTTACAATGCATTTTGCCAGATATGTTGTCACTTGTCAAAGCTAAGAATTTTACATGCTGGGTTTTTTTATGGCACATTTAGCACTGATAAGTTGTCACACTCTTGCTTAATATGTTAACATTCTGTCTGTAAACTGTATATGCATAGCTACCTTTTTGAAGCAATATTGAGATTTACTTAAGAACGTGGGGCCCAATAAATACCATCAATGGTGCCCAGTCCAAGAGATGGTGGATCCTATAGGTAAACACCACCTCATCATGCACTAAAACTTACTAAAAAAAAAAAAGATGTGAAGTTCACACATATAGAAAATGGACATTTTGTGAATACATATTACACGTATTGTAAAATAGATAGAGCTCATATGTAGAGTTTGTTTGATAAACTTTCCTACTACTTTGTCTAAATTAGAAGCAAATTGGTTGAACATTACTTCTACCTAAAATGGCAGAAAATGCACCTATCTTGGTGATGGACAGGACAGCTAGAGGGGATATGGAGGAGGCTGTTATTTTTTTTTTAATAGGTGTACTTTCACCAATTTGCTGATAATTCATTGAAAGTAGATGATCGGTACAATTGCTGCCAATGCATTTTTTAAAGCTGTATTGTCATGAGTCAAATTTGATCATGTTAGGTTCTTGCATAGGTCCTATAGCATTGATAAGTTTCCACCCTCTTTCCTACATACACACATCTCTCCTGCATACACACAACTCTACTACTATCACACACGCAATTTTCCGAAATACACACACAACTCTCCTCCATACACAAACACAGTTCTAACACATATAGCTTTTCTACAGCTTTGAAGTATGCACTCACACCTCTGTTACATACACGCACTGTTTTGCTACATACTTGTACACAGCTTTCTTACATACACCAACAGCTCTCTTATATACTCATGCAGCTCCACACACAAACACTTATATATATATATATATATATATATATATATATGTGTACACTCATCCATCGTATACATTACCACATCTTGAAATTCCTTCCAGGAATGTGACTGATCACATGACCTGAAAGGTTCAATGGCTAATCAACAACTTTGTTTGATTGGGACCCTATCCATGCCACCTCACATATCAGGAGTGTCGTTCTTCTTTTCATAAAGAGGTCCAAGGGCTAGTCTTGCAGAAGTTTTTTCAGCTACACAGGATGCGCAACATCCGTGCAAGTCCTGGTGACTTTCTCCCCTGCACTGCACCGATCAGATAGATCAGTGTGGGGCAGGAGAAAGGAGAACAGTTCTTTCAGTGATCATGAAGGATGCTGTCAGTGTTTTCCTCTATCAGAATAAGCAGCCTCTAGACTGTAAGAAACACACACATTTTAACATCATTTTGATTGTCTAAAATTTACTGCAGCTAAAAATTACATTTGGTTTACAATGCATTTTGCCAGATATGTTGTCACTTGTCAAAGCTAAGAATTTTACATGCTGGGTTTTTTTATGGCACATTTAGCACTGATAAGTTGTCACACTCTTGCTTAATATGTTAACATTCTGTCTGTAAACTGTATATGCATAGCTACCTTTTTGAAGCAATATTGAGATTTACTTAAGAACGTGGGGCCCAATAAATACCATCAATGGTGCCCAGTCCAAGAGATGGTGGATCCTATAGGTAAACACCACCTCATCATGCACTAAAACTTACAAAAAAAAAAAAAGATGTGAAGTTCACACATATAGAAAATGGACATTTTGTGAATACATATTACACGTATTGTAAAATAGATAGAGCTCATATGTAGAGTTTGTTTGATAAACTTTCCTACTACTTTGTCTAAATTAGAAGCAAATTGGTTGAACATTACTTCTACCTAAAATGGCAGAAAACGCACCTATCTTGGTGATGGACAGGACAGCTAGAGGGGATATGGAGGAGGCTGTTATTTTTTTTTTAATAGGTGTACTTTCACCAATTTGCTGATAATTCATTGAAAGTAGATGATCGGTACAATTGCTGCCAATGCATTTTTTAAAGCTGTATTGTCATGAGTCAAATTTGATCATGTTAGGTTCTTGCATAGGTCCTATAGCATTGATAAGTTTCCACCCTCTTTCCTACATACACACATCTCTCCTGCATACACACAACTCTACTACTATCACACACGCAATTTTCCGAAATACACACACAACTCTCCTCCATACACAAACACAGTTCTAACACATATAGCTTTTCTACAGCTTTGAAGTATGCACTCACACCTCTGTTACATACACGCACTGTTTTGCTACATACTTGTACACAGCTTTCTTACATACACCAACAGCTCTCTTATATACTCATGCAGCTCCACACACACAAACACTTATATATATATATATATATATGTACACTCATCCATCGTATACATTACCACATCTTGAAATTCCTTCCAGGAATGTGACTGATCACATGACCTGAAAGGTTCAATGGCTAATCAACAACTTTGTTTGATTGGGACCCTATCCATGCCACCTCACATATCAGGAGTGTCGTTCTTCTTTTCATAAAGAGGTCCAAGGGCTAGTCTTGCAGAAGTTTTTTCAGCTACACAGGATGCGCAACATCCGTGCAAGTCCTGGTGACTTTCTCCCCTGCACTGCACCGATCAGATAGATCAGTGTGGGGCAGGAGAAAGGAGAACAGTTCTTTCAGTGATCATGAAGGATGCTGTCAGTGTTTTCCTCCATCAGAATAAGCAGCCTCTAGACTGTAAGAAACACACACATTTTAACATCATTTTGATTGTCTAAAATTTACTGCAGCTAAAAATTACATTTGGTTTACAATGCATTTTGCCAGATATGTTGTCACTTGTCAAAGCTAAGAATTTTACATGCTGGGTTTTTTTATGGCACATTTAGCACTGATAAGTTGTCACACTCTTGCTTAATATGTTAACATTCTGTCTGTAAACTGTATATGCATAGCTACCTTTTTGAAGCAATATTGAGATTTACTTAAGAACGTGGGGCCCAATAAATACCATCAATGGTGCCCAGTCCAAGAGATGGTGGATCCTATAGGTAAACACCACCTCATCATGCACTAAAACTTACTAAAAAAAAAAAAGATGTGAAGTTCACACATATAGAAAATGGACATTTTGTGAATACATATTACACGTATTGTAAAATAGATAGAGCTCATATGTAGAGTTTGTTTGATAAACTTTCCTACTACTTTGTCTAAATTAGAAGCAAATTGGTTGAACATTACTTCTACCTAAAATGGCAGAAAATGCACCTATCTTGGTGATGGACAGGACAGCTAGAGGGGATATGGAGGAGGCTGTTATTTTTTTTTTAATAGGTGTACTTTCACCAATTTGCTGATAATTCATTGAAAGTAGATGATCGGTACAATTGCTGCCAATGCATTTTTTAAAGCTGTATTGTCATGAGTCAAATTTGATCATGTTAGGTTCTTGCATAGGTCCTATAGCATTGATAAGTTTCCACCCTCTTTCCTACATACACACATCTCTCCTGCATACACACAACTCTACTACTATCACACACGCAATTTTCCGAAATACACACACAACTCTCCTCCATACATAAACACAGTTCTAACACATATAGCTTTTCTACAGCTTTGAAGTATGCACTCACACCTCTGTTACATACACGCACTGTTTTGCTACATACTTGTACACAGCTTTCTTACATACACCAACAGCTCTCTTATATACTCATGCAGCTCCACACACAAACACTTATATATATATATATATATATATATATATATGTGTACACTCATCCATCGTATACATTACCACATCTTGAAATTCCTTCCAGGAATGTGACTGATCACATGACCTGAAAGGTTCAATGGCTAATCAACAACTTTGTTTGATTGGGACCCTATCCATGCCACCTCACATATCAGGAGTGTCGTTCTTCTTTTCATAAAGAGGTCCAAGGGCTAGTCTTGCAGAAGTTTTTTCAGCTACACAGGATGCGCAACATCCGTGCAAGTCCTGGTGACTTTCTCCCCTGCACTGCACCGATCAGATAGATCAGTGTGGGGCAGGAGAAAGGAGAACAGTTCTTTCAGTGATCATGAAGGATGCTGTCAGTGTTTTCCTCCATCAGAATAAGCAGCCTCTAGACTGTAAGAAACACACACATTTTAACATCATTTTGATTGTCTAAAATTTACTGCAGCTAAAAATTACATTTGGTTTACAATGCATTTTGCCAGATATGTTGTCACTTGTCAAAGCTAAGAATTTTACATGCTGGGTTTTTTTATGGCACATTTAGCACTGATAAGTTGTCACACTCTTGCTTAATATGTTAACATTCTGTCTGTAAACTGTATATGCATAGCTACCTTTTTGAAGCAATATTGAGATTTACTTAAGAACGTGGGGCCCAATAAATACCATCAATGGTGCCCAGTCCAAGAGATGGTGGATCCTATAGGTAAACACCACCTCATCATGCACTAAAACTTACAAAAAAAAAAAAAGATGTGAAGTTCACACATATAGAAAATGGACATTTTGTGAATACATATTACACGTATTGTAAAATAGATAGAGCTCATATGTAGAGTTTGTTTGATAAACTTTCCTACTACTTTGTCTAAATTAGAAGCAAATTGGTTGAACATTACTTCTACCTAAAATGGCAGAAAACGCACCTATCTTGGTGATGGACAGGACAGCTAGAGGGGATATGGAGGAGGCTGTTATTTTTTTTTTAATAGGTGTACTTTCACCAATTTGCTGATAATTCATTGAAAGTAGATGATCGGTACAATTGCTGCCAATGCATTTTTTAAAGCTGTATTGTCATGAGTCAAATTTGATCATGTTAGGTTCTTGCATAGGTCCTATAGCATTGATAAGTTTCCACCCTCTTTCCTACATACACACATCTCTCCTGCATACACACAACTCTACTACTATCACACACGCAATTTTCCGAAATACACACACAACTCTCCTCCATACACAAACACAGTTCTAACACATATAGCTTTTCTACAGCTTTGAAGTATGCACTCACACCTCTGTTACATACACGCACTGTTTTGCTACATACTTGTACACAGCTTTCTTACATACACCAACAGCTCTCTTATATACTCATGCAGCTCCACACACACAAACAGTTATATATATATATATATATATATATATATATGTACACTCATCCATCGTATACATTACCACATCTTGAAATTCCTTCCAGGAATGTGACTGATCACATGACCTGAAAGGTTCAATGGCTAATCAACAACTTTGTTTGATTGGGACCCTATCCATGCCACCTCACATATCAGGAGTGTCGTTCTTCTTTTCATAAAGAGGTCCAAGGGCTAGTCTTGCAGAAGTTTTTTCAGCTACACAGGATGCGCAACATCCGTGCAAGTCCTGGTGACTTTCTCCCTGCACTGCACCGATCAGATAGATCAGTGTGGGGCAGGAGAAAGGAGAACAGTTCTTTCAGTGATCATGAAGGATGCTGTCAGTGTTTTCCTCCATCAGAATAAGCAGCCTCTAGACTGTAAGAAACACACACATTTTAACATCATTTTGATTGTCTAAAATTTACTGCAGCTAAAAATTACATTTGGTTTACAATGCATTTTGCCAGATATGTTGTCACTTGTCAAAGCTAAGAATTTTACATGCTGGGTTTTTTTATGGCACATTTAGCACTGATAAGTTGTCACACTCTTGCTTAATATGTTAACATTCTGTCTGTAAACTGTATATGCATAGCTACCTTTTTGAAGCAATATTGAGATTTACTTAAGAACGTGGGGCCCAATAAATACCATCAATGGTGCCCAGTCCAAGAGATGGTGGATCCTATAGGTAAACACCACCTCATCATGCACTAAAACTTACTAAAAAAAAAAAGATGTGAAGTTCACACATATAGAAAATGGACATTTTGTGAATACATATTACACGTATTGTAAAATAGATAGAGCTCATATGTAGAGTTTGTTTGATAAACTTTCCTACTACTTTGTCTAAATTAGAAGCAAATTGGTTGAACATTACTTCTACCTAAAATGGCAGAAAATGCACCTATCTTGGTGATGGACAGGACAGCTAGAGGGGATATGGAGGAGGCTGTTATTTTTTTTTTAATAGGTGTACTTTCACCAATTTGCTGATAATTCATTGAAAGTAGATGATCGGTACAATTGCTGCCAATGCATTTTTAAAGCTGTATTGTCATGAGTCAAATTTGATCATGTTAGGTTCTTGCATAGGTCCTATAGCATTGATAAGTTTCCACCCTCTTTCCTACATACACACATCTCTCCTGCATACACACAACTCTACTACTATCACACACGCAATTTTCCGAAATACACACACAACTCTCCTCCATACACAAACACAGTTCTAACACATATAGCTTTTCTACAGCTTTGAAGTATGCACTCACACCTCTGTTACATACACGCACTGTTTTGCTACATACTTGTACACAGCTTTCTTACATACACCAACAGCTCTCTTATATACTCATGCAGCTCCACACACAAACACTTATATATATATATATATATATATATGTGTACACTCATCCATCGTATACATTACCACATCTTGAAATTCCTTCCAGGAATGTGACTGATCACATGACCTGAAAGGTTCAATGGCTAATCAACAACTTTGTTTGATTGGGACCCTATCCATGCCACCTCACATATCAGGAGTGTCGTTCTTCTTTTCATAAAGAGGTCCAAGGGCTAGTCTTGCAGAAGTTTTTTCAGCTACACAGGATGCGCAACATCCGTGCAAGTCCTGGTGACTTTCTCCCCTGCACTGCACCGATCAGATAGATCAGTGTGGGGGCGGAGAAAGGAGAACAGTTCTTTCAGTGATCATGAAGGATGCTGTCAGTGTTTTCCTCTATCAGAATAAGCAGCCTCTAGACTGTAAGAAACACACACATTTTAACATCATTTTGATTGTCTAAAATTTACTGCAGCTAAAAATTACATTTGGTTTACAATGCATTTTGCCAGATATGTTGTCACTTGTCAAAGCTAAGAATTTTACATGCTGGGTTTTTTTATGGCACATTTAGCACTGATAAGTTGTCACACTCTTGCTTAATATGTTAACATTCTGTCTGTAAACTGTATATGCATAGCTACCTTTTTGAAGCAATATTGAGATTTACTTAAGAACGTGGGGCCCAATAAATACCATCAATGGTGCCCAGTCCAAGAGATGGTGGATCCTATAGGTAAACACCACCTCTCATCATGCACTAAAACTTACAAAAAAAAAAAAAGATGTGAAGTTCACACATATAGAAAATGGACATTTTGTGAATACATATTACACGTATTGTAAAATAGATAGAGCTCATATGTAGAGTTTGTTTGATAAACTTTCCTACTACTTTGTCTAAATTAGAAGCAAATTGGTTGAACATTACTTCTACCTAAAATGGCAGAAAACGCACCTATCTTGGTGATGGACAGGACAGCTAGAGGGGATATGGAGGAGGCTGTTATTTTTTTTTTAATAGGTGTACTTTCACCAATTTGCTGATAATTCATTGAAAGTAGATGATCGGTACAATTGCTGCCAATGCATTTTTTAAAGCTGTATTGTCATGAGTCAAATTTGATCATGTTAGGTTCTTGCATAGGTCCTATAGCATTGATAAGTTTCCACCCTCTTTCCTACATACACACATCTCTCCTGCATACACACAACTCTACTACTATCACACACGCAATTTTCCGAAATACACACACAACTCTCCTCCATACACAAACACAGTTCTAACACATATAGCTTTTCTACAGCTTTGAAGTATGCACTCACACCTCTGTTACATACACGCACTGTTTTGCTACATACTTGTACACAGCTTTCTTACATACACCAACAGCTCTCTTATATACTCATGCAGCTCCACACACACAAACACTTATATATATATATATATATATGTACACTCATCCATCGTATACATTACCACATCTTGAAATTCCTTCCAGGAATGTGACTGATCACATGACCTGAAAGGTTCAATGGCTAATCAACAACTTTGTTTGATTGGGACCCTATCCATGCCACCTCACATATCAGGAGTGTCGTTCTTCTTTTCATAAAGAGGTCCAAGGGCTAGTCTTGCAGAAGTTTTTTCAGCTACACAGGATGCGCAACATCCGTGCAAGTCCTGGTGACTTTCTCCCCTGCACTGCACCGATCAGATAGATCAGTGTGGGGCAGGAGAAAGGAGAACAGTTCTTTCAGTGATCATGAAGGATGCTGTCAGTGTTTTCCTCCATCAGAATAAGCAGCCTCTAGACTGTAAGAAACACACACATTTTAACATCATTTTGATTGTCTAAAATTTACTGCAGCTAAAAATTACATTTGGTTTACAATGCATTTTGCCAGATATGTTGTCACTTGTCAAAGCTAAGAATTTTACATGCTGGGTTTTTTTATGGCACATTTAGCACTGATAAGTTGTCACACTCTTGCTTAATATGTTAACATTCTGTCTGTAAACTGTATATGCATAGCTACCTTTTTGAAGCAATATTGAGATTTACTTAAGAACGTGGGGCCCAATAAATACCATCAATGGTGCCCAGTCCAAGAGATGGTGGATCCTATAGGTAAACACCACCTCATCATGCACTAAAACTTACTAAAAAAAAAAAAGATGTGAAGTTCACACATATAGAAAATGGACATTTTGTGAATACATATTACACGTATTGTAAAATAGATAGAGCTCATATGTAGAGTTTGTTTGATAAACTTTCCTACTACTTTGTCTAAATTAGAAGCAAATTGGTTGAACATTACTTCTACCTAAAATGGCAGAAAATGCACCTATCTTGGTGATGGACAGGACAGCTAGAGGGGATATGGAGGAGGCTGTTATTTTTTTTTTAATAGGTGTACTTTCACCAATTTGCTGATAATTCATTGAAAGTAGATGATCGGTACAATTGCTGCCAATGCATTTTTTAAAGCTGTATTGTCATGAGTCAAATTTGATCATGTTAGGTTCTTGCATAGGTCCTATAGCATTGATAAGTTTCCACCCTCTTTCCTACATACACACATCTCTCCTGCATACACACAACTCTACTACTATCACACACGCAATTTTCCGAAATACACACACAACTCTCCTCCATACATAAACACAGTTCTAACACATATAGCTTTTCTACAGCTTTGAAGTATGCACTCACACCTCTGTTACATACACGCACTGTTTTGCTACATACTTGTACACAGCTTTCTTACATACACCAACAGCTCTCTTATATACTCATGCAGCTCCACACACAAACACTTATATATATATATATATATATATATATATATGTGTACACTCATCCATCGTATACATTACCACATCTTGAAATTCCTTCCAGGAATGTGACTGATCACATGACCTGAAAGGTTCAATGGCTAATCAACAACTTTGTTTGATTGGGACCCTATCCATGCCACCTCACATATCAGGAGTGTCGTTCTTCTTTTCATAAAGAGGTCCAAGGGCTAGTCTTGCAGAAGTTTTTTCAGCTACACAGGATGCGCAACATCCGTGCAAGTCCTGGTGACTTTCTCCCCTGCACTGCACCGATCAGATAGATCAGTGTGGGGCAGGAGAAAGGAGAACAGTTCTTTCAGTGATCATGAAGGATGCTGTCAGTGTTTTCCTCCATCAGAATAAGCAGCCTCTAGACTGTAAGAAACACACACATTTTAACATCATTTTGATTGTCTAAAATTTACTGCAGCTAAAAATTACATTTGGTTTACAATGCATTTTGCCAGATATGTTGTCACTTGTCAAAGCTAAGAATTTTACATGCTGGGTTTTTTTATGGCACATTTAGCACTGATAAGTTGTCACACTCTTGCTTAATATGTTAACATTCTGTCTGTAAACTGTATATGCATAGCTACCTTTTTGAAGCAATATTGAGATTTACTTAAGAACGTGGGGCCCAATAAATACCATCAATGGTGCCCAGTCCAAGAGATGGTGGATCCTATAGGTAAACACCACCTCATCATGCACTAAAACTTACAAAAAAAAAAAAAGATGTGAAGTTCACACATATAGAAAATGGACATTTTGTGAATACATATTACACGTATTGTAAAATAGATAGAGCTCATATGTAGAGTTTGTTTGATAAACTTTCCTACTACTTTGTCTAAATTAGAAGCAAATTGGTTGAACATTACTTCTACCTAAAATGGCAGAAAACGCACCTATCTTGGTGATGGACAGGACAGCTAGAGGGGATATGGAGGAGGCTGTTATTTTTTTTTTAATAGGTGTACTTTCACCAATTTGCTGATAATTCATTGAAAGTAGATGATCGGTACAATTGCTGCCAATGCATTTTTTAAAGCTGTATTGTCATGAGTCAAATTTGATCATGTTAGGTTCTTGCATAGGTCCTATAGCATTGATAAGTTTCCACCCTCTTTCCTACATACACACATCTCTCCTGCATACACACAACTCTACTACTATCACACACGCAATTTTCCGAAATACACACACAACTCTCCTCCATACACAAACACAGTTCTAACACATATAGCTTTTCTACAGCTTTGAAGTATGCACTCACACCTCTGTTACATACACGCACTGTTTTGCTACATACTTGTACACAGCTTTCTTACATACACCAACAGCTCTCTTATATACTCATGCAGCTCCACACACACAAACAGTTATATATATATATATATATATATATATATATGTACACTCATCCATCGTATACATTACCACATCTTGAAATTCCTTCCAGGAATGTGACTGATCACATGACCTGAAAGGTTCAATGGCTAATCAACAACTTTGTTTGATTGGGACCCTATCCATGCCACCTCACATATCAGGAGTGTCTTTCTTCTTTTCATAAAGAGGTCCAAGGGCTAGTCTTGCAGAAGTTTTTTCAGCTACACAGGATGCGCAACATCCGTGCAAGTCCTGGTGACTTTCTCCCCTGCACTGCACCGATCAGATAGATCAGTGTGGGGCAGGAGAAAGGAGAACAGTTCTTTCAGTGATCATGAAGGATGCTGTCAGTGTTTTCCTCTATCAGAATAAGCAGCCTCTAGACTGTAAGAAACACACACATTTTAACATCATTTTGATTGTCTAAAATTTACTGCAGCTAAAAATTACATTTGGTTTACAATGCATTTTGCCAGATATGTTGTCACTTGTCAAAGCTAAGAATTTTACATGCTGGGTTTTTTTATGGCACATTTAGCACTGATAAGTTGTCACACTCTTGCTTAATATGTTAACATTCTGTCTGTAAACTGTATATGCATAGCTACCTTTTTGAAGCAATATTGAGATTTACTTAAGAACGTGGGGCCCAATAAATACCATCAATGGTGCCCAGTCCAAGAGATGGTGGATCGTATAGGTAAACACCACCTCATCATGCACTAAAACTTACAAAAAAAAAAAAAGATGTGAAGTTCACACATATAGAAAATGGACATTTTGTGAATACATATTACACGTATTGTAAAATAGATAGAGCTCATATGTAGAGTTTGTTTGATAAACTTTCCTACTACTTTGTCTAAATTAGAAGCAAATTGGTTGAACATTACTTCTACCTAAAATGGCAGAAAACGCACCTATCTTGGTGATGGACAGGACAGCTAGAGGGGATATGGAGGAGGCTGTTATTTTTTTTTTAATAGGTGTACTTTCACCAATTTGCTGATAATTCATTGAAAGTAGATGATCGGTACAATTGCTGCCAATGCATTTTTTAAAGCTGTATTGTCATGAGTCAAATTTGATCATGTTAGGTTCTTGCATAGGTCCTATAGCATTGATAAGTTTCCACCCTCTTTCCTACATACACACATCTCTCCTGCATACACACAACTCTACTACTATCACACACGCAATTTTCCGAAATACACACACAACTCTCCTCCATACACAAACACAGTTCTAACACATATAGCTTTTCTACAGCTTTGAAGTATGCACTCACACCTCTGTTACATACACGCACTGTTTTGCTACATACTTGTACACAGCTTTCTTACATACACCAACAGCTCTCTTATATACTCATGCAGCTCCACACACACAAACACTTATATATATATATATATATATATGTACACTCATCCATCGTATACATTACCACATCTTGAAATTCCTTCCAGGAATGTGACTGATCACATGACCTGAAAGGTTCAATGGCTAATCAACAACTTTGTTTGATTGGGACCCTATCCATGCCACCTCACATATCAGGAGTGTCGTTCTTCTTTTCATAAAGAGGTCCAAGGGCTAGTCTTGCAGAAGTTTTTTCAGCTACACAGGATGCGCAACATCCGTGCAAGTCCTGGTGACTTTCTCCCCTGCACTGCACCGATCAGATAGATCAGTGTGGGGCAGGAGAAAGGAGAACAGTTCTTTCAGTGATCATGAAGGATGCTGTCAGTGTTTTCCTCCATCAGAATAAGCAGCCTCTAGACTGTAAGAAACACACACATTTTAACATCATTTTGATTGTCTAAAATTTACTGCAGCTAAAAATTACATTTGGTTTACAATGCATTTTGCCAGATATGTTGTCACTTGTCAAAGCTAAGAATTTTACATGCTGGGTTTTTTTATGGCACATTTAGCACTGATAAGTTGTCACACTCTTGCTTAATATGTTAACATTCTGTCTGTAAACTGTATATGCATAGCTACCTTTTTGAAGCAATATTGAGATTTACTTAAGAACGTGGGGCCCAATAAATACCATCAATGGTGCCCAGTCCAAGAGATGGTGGATCCTATAGGTAAACACCACCTCATCATGCACTAAAACTTACTAAAAAATAAAAAGATGTGAAGTTCACACATATAGAAAATGGACATTTTGTGAATACATATTACACGTATTGTAAAATAGATAGAGCTCATATGTAGAGTTTGTTTGATAAACTTTCCTACTACTTTGTCTAAATTAGAAGCAAATTGGTTGAACATTACTTCTACCTAAAATGGCAGAAAATGCACCTATCTTGGTGATGGACAGGACAGCTAGAGGGGATATGGAGGAGGCTGTTATTTTTTTTTTAATAGGTGTACTTTCACCAATTTGCTGATAATTCATTGAAAGTAGATGATCGGTACAATTGCTGCCAATGCATTTTTTAAAGCTGTATTGTCATGAGTCAAATTTGATCATGTTAGGTTCTTGCATAGGTCCTATAGCATTGATAAGTTTCCACCCTCTTTCCTACATACACACATCTCTCCTGCATACACACAACTCTACTACTATCACACACGCAATTTTCCGAAATACACACACAACTCTCCTCCATACATAAACACAGTTCTAACACATATAGCTTTTCTACAGCTTTGAAGTATGCACTCACACCTCTGTTACATACACGCACTGTTTTGCTACATACTTGTACACAGCTTTCTTACATACACCAACAGCTCTCTTATATACTCATGCAGCTCCACACACAAACACTTATATATATATATATATATGTGTACACTCATCCATCGTATACATTACCACATCTTGAAATTCCTTCCAGGAATGTGACTGATCACATGACCTGAAAGGTTCAATGGCTAATCAACAACTTTGTTTGATTGGGACCCTATCCATGCCACCTCACATATCAGGAGTGTCGTTCTTCTTTTCATAAAGAGGTCCAAGGGCTAGTCTTGCAGAAGTTTTTTCAGCTACACAGGATGCGCAACATCCGTGCAAGTCCTGGTGACTTTCTCCCCTGCACTGCACCGATCAGATAGATCAGTGTGGGGCAGGAGAAAGGAGAACAGTTCTTTCAGTGATCATGAAGGATGCTGTCAGTGTTTTCCTCCATCAGAATAAGCAGCCTCTAGACTGTAAGAAACACACACATTTTAACATCATTTTGATTGTCTAAAATTTACTGCAGCTAAAAATTACATTTGGTTTACAATGCATTTTGCCAGATATGTTGTCACTTGTCAAAGCTAAGAATTTTACATGCTGGGTTTTTTTATGGCACATTTAGCACTGATAAGTTGTCACACTCTTGCTTAATATGTTAACATTCTGTCTGTAAACTGTATATGCATAGCTACCTTTTTGAAGCAATATTGAGATTTACTTAAGAACGTGGGGCCCAATAAATACCATCAATGGTGCCCAGTCCAAGAGATGGTGGATCCTATAGGTAAACACCACCTCATCATGCACTAAAACTTACTAAAAAAAAAAAAGATGTGAAGTTCACACATATAGAAAATGGACATTTTGTGAATACATATTACACGTATTGTAAAATAGATAGAGCTCATATGTAGAGTTTGTTTGATAAACTTTCCTACTACTTTGTCTAAATTAGAAGCAAATTGGTTGAACATTACTTCTACCTAAAATGGCAGAAAATGCACCTATCTTGGTGATGGACAGGACAGCTAGAGGGGATATGGAGGAGGCTGTTATTTTTTTTTTAATAGGTGTACTTTCACCAATTTGCTGATAATTCATTGAAAGTAGATCATCGGTACAATTGCTGCCAATGCATTTTTTAAAGCTGTATTGTCATGAGTCAAATTTGATCATGTTAGGTTCTTGCATAGGTCCTATAGCATTGATAAGTTTCCACCCTCTTTCCTACATACACACATCTCTCCTGCATACACACAACTCTACTACTATCACACACGCAATTTTCCGAAATACACACACAACTCTCCTCCATACATAAACACAGTTCTAACACATATAGCTTTTCTACAGCTTTGAAGTATGCACTCACACCTCTGTTACATACACGCACTGTTTTGCTACATACTTGTACACAGCTTTCTTACATACACCAACAGCTCTCTTATATACTCATGCAGCTCCACACACAAACACTTATATATATATATATATATATATATATATATATATATATGTGTACACTCATCCATCGTATACATTACCACATCTTGAAATTCCTTCCAGGAATGTGACTGATCACATGACCTGAAAGGTTCAATGGCTAATCAACAACTTTGTTTGATTGGGACCCTATCCATGCCACCTCACATATCAGGAGTGTCGTTCTTCTTTTCATAAAGAGGTCCAAGGGCTAGTCTTGCAGAAGTTTTTTCAGCTACACAGGATGCGCAACATCCGTGCAAGTCCTGGTGACTTTCTCCCCTGCACTGCACCGATCAGATAGATCAGTGTGGGGCAGGAGAAAGGAGAACAGTTCTTTCAGTGATCATGAAGGATGCTGTCAGTGTTTTCCTCCATCAGAATAAGCAGCCTCTAGACTGTAAGAAACACACACATTTTAACATCATTTTGATTGTCTAAAATTTACTGCAGCTAAAAATTACATTTGGTTTACAATGCATTTTGCCAGATATGTTGTCACTTGTCAAAGCTAAGAATTTTACATGCTGGGTTTTTTTATGGCACATTTAGCACTGATAAGTTGTCACACTCTTGCTTAATATGTTAACATTCTGTCTGTAAACTGTATATGCATAGCTACCTTTTTGAAGCAATATTGAGATTTACTTAAGAACGTGGGGCCCAATAAATACCATCAATGGTGCCCAGTCCAAGAGATGGTGGATCCTATAGGTAAACACCACCTCATCATGCACTAAAACTTACAAAAAAAAAAAAAGATGTGAAGTTCACACATATAGAAAATGGACATTTTGTGAATACATATTACACGTATTGTAAAATAGATAGAGCTCATATGTAGAGTTTGTTTGATAAACTTTCCTACTACTTTGTCTAAATTAGAAGCAAATTGGTTGAACATTACTTCTACCTAAAATGGCAGAAAACGCACCTATCTTGGTGATGGACAGGACAGCTAGAGGGGATATGGAGGAGGCTGTTATTTTTTTTTTAATAGGTGTACTTTCACCAATTTGCTGATAATTCATTGAAAGTAGATGATCGGTACAATTGCTGCCAATGCATTTTTTAAAGCTGTATTGTCATGAGTCAAATTTGATCATGTTAGGTTCTTGCATAGGTCCTATAGCATTGATAAGTTTCCACCCTCTTTCCTACATACACACATCTCTCCTGCATACACACAACTCTACTACTATCACACACGCAATTTTCCGAAATACACACACAACTCTCCTCCATACACAAACACAGTTCTAACACATATAGCTTTTCTACAGCTTTGAAGTATGCACTCACACCTCTGTTACATACACGCACTGTTTTGCTACATACTTGTACACAGCTTTCTTACATACACCAACAGCTCTCTTATATACTCATGCAGCTCCACACACACAAACACTTATATATATATATATATATATATATGTACACTCATCCATCGTATACATTACCACATCTTGAAATTCCTTCCAGGAATGTGACTGATCACATGACCTGAAAGGTTCAATGGCTAATCAACAACTTTGTTTGATTGGGACCCTATCCATGCCACCTCACATATCAGGAGTGTCGTTCTTCTTTTCATAAAGAGGTCCAAGGGCTAGTCTTGCAGAAGTTTTTTCAGCTACACAGGATGCGCAACATCCGTGCAAGTCCTGGTGACTTTCTCCCCTGCACTGCACCGATCAGATAGATCAGTGTGGGGCAGGAGAAAGGAGAACAGTTCTTTCAGTGATCATGAAGGATGCTGTCAGTGTTTTCCTCCATCAGAATAAGCAGCCTCTAGACTGTAAGAAACACACACATTTTAACATCATTTTGATTGTCTAAAATTTAGTGCAGCTAAAAATTACATTTGGTTTACAATGCATTTTGCCAGATATGTTGTCACTTGTCAAAGCTAAGAATTTTACATGCTGGGTTTTTTTATGGCACATTTAGCACTGATAAGTTGTCACACTCTTGCTTAATATGTTAACATTCTGTCTGTAAACTGTATATGCATAGCTACCTTTTTGAAGCAATATTGAGATTTACTTAAGAACGTGGGGCCCAATAAATACCATCAATGGTGCCCAGTCCAAGAGATGGTGGATCCTATAGGTAAACACCACCTCATCATGCACTAAAACTTACAAAAAAAAAAAAAGATGTGAAGTTCACACATATAGAAAATGGACATTTTGTGAATACATATTACACGTATTGTAAAATAGATAGAGCTCATATGTAGAGTTTGTTTGATAAACTTTCCTACTACTTTGTCTAAATTAGAAGCAAATTGGTTGAACATTACTTCTACCTAAAATGGCAGAAAATGCACCTATCTTGGTGATGGACAGGACAGCTAGAGGGGATATGGAGGAGGCTGTTATTTTTTTTTTAATAGGTGTACTTTCACCAATTTGCTGATAATTCATTGAAAGTAGATGATCGGTACAATTGCTGCCAATGCATTTTTTAAAGCTGTATTGTCATGAGTCAAATTTGATCATGTTAGGTTCTTGCATAGGTCCTATAGCATTGATAAGTTTCCACCCTCTTTCCTACATACACACATCTCTCCTGCATACACACAACTCTACTACTATCACACACGCAATTTTCCGAAATACACACACAACTCTCCTCCATACACAAACACAGTTCTAACACATATAGCTTTTCTACAGCTTTGAAGTATGCACTCACACCTCTGTTACATACACGCACTGTTTTGCTACATACTTGTACACAGCTTTCTTACATACACCAACAGCTCTCTTATATACTCATGCAGCTCCACACACAAACACTTATATATATATATATATATATATATATGTGTACACTCATCCATCGTATACATTACCACATCTTGAAATTCCTTCCAGGAATGTGACTGATCACATGACCTGAAAGGTTCAATGGCTAATCAACAACTTTGTTTGATTGGGACCCTATCCATGCCACCTCACATATCAGGAGTGTCGTTCTTCTTTTCATAAAGAGGTCCAAGGGCTAGTCTTGCAGAAGTTTTTTCAGCTACACAGGATGCGCAACATCCGTGCAAGTCCTGGTGACTTTCTCCCCTGCACTGCACCGATCAGATAGATCAGTGTGGGGCAGGAGAAAGGAGAACAGTTCTTTCAGTGATCATGAAGGATGCTGTCAGTGTTTTCCTCCATCAGAATAAGCAGCCTCTAGACTGTAAGAAACACACACATTTTAACATCATTTTGATTGTCTAACATTTACTGCAGCTAAAAATTACATTTGGTTTACAATGCATTTTGCCAGATATGTTGTCACTTGTCAAAGCTAAGAATTTTACATGCTGGGTTTTTTTATGGCACATTTAGCACTGATAAGTTGTCACACTCTTGCTTAATATGTTAACATTCTGTCTGTAAACTGTATATGCATAGCTACCTTTTTGAAGCAATATTGAGATTTACTTAAGAACGTGGGGCCCAATAAATACCATCAATGGTGCCCAGTCCAAGAGATGGTGGATCCTATAGGTAAACACCACCTCATCATGCACTAAAACTTACAAAAAAAAAAAAAGATGTGAAGTTCACACATATAGAAAATGGACATTTTGTGAATACATATTACACGTATTGTAAAATAGATAGAGCTCATATGTAGAGTTTGTTTGATAAACTTTCCTACTACTTTGTCTAAATTAGAAGCAAATTGGTTGAACATTACTTCTACCTAAAATGGCAGAAAATGCACCTATCTTGGTGATGGACAGGACAGCTAGAGGGGATATGGAGGAGGCTGTTATTTTTTTTTTAATAGGTGTACTTTCACCAATTTGCTGATAATTCATTGAAAGTAGATGATCGGTACAATTGCTGCCAATGCATTTTTTAAAGCTGTATTGTCATGAGTCAAATTTGATCATGTTAGGTTCTTGCATAGGTCCTATAGCATTGATAAGTTTCCACCCTCTTTCCTACATACACACATCTCTCCTGCATACACACAACTCTACTACTATCACACACGCAATTTTCCGAAATACACACACAACTCTCCTCCATACACAAACACAGTTCTAACACATATAGCTTTTCTACAGCTTTGAAGTATGCACTCACACCTCTGTTACATACACGCACTGTTTTGCTACATACTTGTACACAGCTTTCTTACATACACCAACAGCTCTCTTATATACTCATGCAGCTCCACACACAAACACTTATATATATATATATATATATATATATGTGTACACTCATCCATCGTATACATTACCACATCTTGAAATTCCTTCCAGGAATGTGACTGATCACATGACCTGAAAGGTTCAATGGCTAATCAACAACTTTGTTTGATTGGGACCCTATCCATGCCACCTCACATATCAGGAGTGTCGTTCTTCTTTTCATAAAGAGGTCCAAGGGCTAGTCTTGCAGAAGTTTTTTCAGCTACACAGGATGCGCAACATCCGTGCAAGTCCTGGTGACTTTCTCCCCTGCACTGCACCGATCAGATAGATCAGTGTGGGGCAGGAGAAAGGAGAACAGTTCTTTCAGTGATCATGAAGGATGCTGTCAGTGTTTTCCTCCATCAGAATAAGCAGCCTCTAGACTGTAAGAAACACACACATTTTAACATCATTTTGATTGTCTAAAATTTACTGCAGCTAAAAATTACATTTGGTTTACAATGCATTTTGCCAGATATGTTGTCACTTGTCAAAGCTAAGAATTTTACATGCTGGGTTTTTTTATGGCACATTTAGCACTGATAAGTTGTCACACTCTTGCTTAATATGTTAACATTCTGTCTGTAAACTGTATATGCATAGCTACCTTTTTGAAGCAATATTGAGATTTACTTAAGAACGTGGGGCCCAATAAATACCATCAATGGTGCCCAGTCCAAGAGATGGTGGATCCTATAGGTAAACACCACCTCATCATGCACTAAAACTTACAAAAAAAAAAAAAGATGTGAAGTTCACACATATAGAAAATGGACATTTTGTGAATACATATTACACGTATTGTAAAATAGATAGAGCTCATATGTAGAGTTTGTTTGATAAACTTTCCTACTACTTTGTCTAAATTAGAAGCAAATTGGTTGAACATTACTTCTACCTAAAATGGCAGAAAACGCACCTATCTTGGTGATGGACAGGACAGCTAGAGGGGATATGGAGGAGGCTGTTATTTTTTTTTTAATAGGTGTACTTTCACCAATTTGCTGATAATTCATTGAAAGTAGATGATCGGTACAATTGCTGCCAATGCATTTTTTAAAGCTGTATTGTCATGAGTCAAATTTGATCATGTTAGGTTCTTGCATAGGTCCTATAGCATTGATAAGTTTCCACCCTCTTTCCTACATACACACATCTCTCCTGCATACACACAACTCTACTACTATCACACACGCAATTTTCCGAAATACACACACAACTCTCCTCCATACACAAACACAGTTCTAACACATATAGCTTTTCTACAGCTTTGAAGTATGCACTCACACCTCTGTTACATACACGCACTGTTTTGCTACATACTTGTACACAGCTTTCTTACATACACCAACAGCTCTCTTATATACTCATGCAGCTCCACACACACAAACACTTATATATATATATATATATATATATGTACACTCATCCATCGTATACATTACCACATCTTGAAATTCCTTCCAGGAATGTGACTGATCACATGACCTGAAAGGTTCAATGGCTAATCAACAACTTTGTTTGATTGGGACCCTATCCATGCCACCTCACATATCAGGAGTGTCGTTCTTCTTTTCATAAAGAGGTCCAAGGGCTAGTCTTGCAGAAGTTTTTTCAGCTACACAGGATGCGCAACATCCGTGCAAGTCCTGGTGACTTTCTCCCCTGCACTGCACCGATCAGATAGATCAGTGTGGGGCAGGAGAAAGGAGAACAGTTCTTTCAGTGATCATGAAGGATGCTGTCAGTGTTTTCCTCCATCAGAATAAGCAGCCTCTAGACTGTAAGAAACACACACATTTTAACATCATTTTGATTGTCTAAAATTTAGTGCAGCTAAAAATTACATTTGGTTTACAATGCATTTTGCCAGATATGTTGTCACTTGTCAAAGCTAAGAATTTTACATGCTGGGTTTTTTTATGGCACATTTAGCACTGATAAGTTGTCACACTCTTGCTTAATATGTTAACATTCTGTCTGTAAACTGTATATGCATAGCTACCTTTTTGAAGCAATATTGAGATTTACTTAAGAACGTGGGGCCCAATAAATACCATCAATGGTGCCCAGTCCAAGAGATGGTGGATCCTATAGGTAAACACCACCTCATCATGCACTAAAACTTACAAAAAAAAAAAAAGATGTGAAGTTCACACATATAGAAAATGGACATTTTGTGAATACATATTACACGTATTGTAAAATAGATAGAGCTCATATGTAGAGTTTGTTTGATAAACTTTCCTACTACTTTGTCTAAATTAGAAGCAAATTGGTTGAACATTACTTCTACCTAAAATGGCAGAAAATGCACCTATCTTGGTGATGGACAGGACAGCTAGAGGGGATATGGAGGAGGCTGTTATTTTTTTTTTAATAGGTGTACTTTCACCAATTTGCTGATAATTCATTGAAAGTAGATGATCGGTACAATTGCTGCCAATGCATTTTTTAAAGCTGTATTGTCATGAGTCAAATTTGATCATGTTAGGTTCTTGCATAGGTCCTATAGCATTGATAAGTTTCCACCCTCTTTCCTACATACACACATCTCTCCTGCATACACACAACTCTACTACTATCACACACGCAATTTTCCGAAATACACACACAACTCTCCTCCATACACAAACACAGTTCTAACACATATAGCTTTTCTACAGCTTTGAAGTATGCACTCACACCTCTGTTACATACACGCACTGTTTTGCTACATACTTGTACACAGCTTTCTTACATACACCAACAGCTCTCTTATATACTCATGCAGCTCCACACACAAACACTTATATATATATATATATATATATATATGTGTACACTCATCCATCGTATACATTACCACATCTTGAAATTCCTTCCAGGAATGTGACTGATCACATGACCTGAAAGGTTCAATGGCTAATCAACAACTTTGTTTGATTGGGACCCTATCCATGCCACCTCACATATCAGGAGTGTCGTTCTTCTTTTCATAAAGAGGTCCAAGGGCTAGTCTTGCAGAAGTTTTTTCAGCTACACAGGATGCGCAACATCCGTGCAAGTCCTGGTGACTTTCTCCCCTGCACTGCACCGATCAGATAGATCAGTGTGGGGCAGGAGAAAGGAGAACAGTTCTTTCAGTGATCATGAAGGATGCTGTCAGTGTTTTCCTCCATCAGAATAAGCAGCCTCTAGACTGTAAGAAACACACACATTTTAACATCATTTTGATTGTCTAACATTTACTGCAGCTAAAAATTACATTTGGTTTACAATGCATTTTGCCAGATATGTTGTCACTTGTCAAAGCTAAGAATTTTACATGCTGGGTTTTTTTATGGCACATTTAGCACTGATAAGTTGTCACACTCTTGCTTAATATGTTAACATTCTGTCTGTAAACTGTATATGCATAGCTACCTTTTTGAAGCAATATTGAGATTTACTTAAGAACGTGGGGCCCAATAAATACCATCAATGGTGCCCAGTCCAAGAGATGGTGGATCCTATAGGTAAACACCACCTCATCATGCACTAAAACTTACTAAAAAAAAAAAAGATGTGAAGTTCACACATATAGAAAATGGACATTTTGTGAATACATATTACACGTATTGTAAAATAGATAGAGCTCATATGTAGAGTTTGTTTGATAAACTTTCCTACTACTTTGTCTAAATTAGAAGCAAATTGGTTGAACATTACTTCTACCTAAAATGGCAGAAAACGCACCTATCTTGGTGATGGACAGGACAGCTAGAGGGGATATGGAGGAGGCTGTTATTTTTTTTTTAATAGGTGTACTTTCACCAATTTGCTGATAATTCATTGAAAGTAGATGATCGGTACAATTGCTGCCAATGCATTTTTTAAAGCTGTATTGTCATGAGTCAAATTTGATCATGTTAGGTTCTTGCATAGGTCCTATAGCATTGATAAGTTTCCACCCTCTTTCCTACATACACACATCTCTCCTGCATACACACAACTCTACTACTATCACACACGCAATTTTCCGAAATACACACACAACTCTCCTCCATACACAAACACAGTTCTAACACATATAGCTTTTCTACAGCTTTGAAGTATGCACTCACACCTCTGTTACATACACGCACTGTTTTGCTACATACTTGTACACAGCTTTCTTACATACACCAACAGCTCTCTTATATACTCATGCAGCTCCACACACACAAACACTTATATATATATATATATATATATATATATGTACACTCATCCATCGTATACATTACCACATCTTGAAATTCCTTCCAGGAATGTGACTGATCACATGACCTGAAAGGTTCAATGGCTAATCAACAACTTTGTTTGATTGGGACCCTATCCATGCCACCTCACATATCAGGAGTGTCGTTCTTCTTTTCATAAAGAGGTCCAAGGGCTAGTCTTGCAGAAGTTTTTTCAGCTACACAGGATGCGCAACATCCGTGCAAGTCCTGGTGACTTTCTCCCCTGCACTGCACCGATCAGATAGATCAGTGTGGGGCAGGAGAAAGGAGAACAGTTCTTTCAGTGATCATGAAGGATGCTGTCAATGTTTTCCTCCATCAGAATAAGCAGCCTCTAGACTGTAAGAAACACACACATTTTAACATCATTTTGATTGTCTAAAATTTACTGCAGCTAAAAATTACATTTGGTTTACAATGCATTTTGCCAGATATGTTGTCACTTGTCAAAGCTAAGAATTTTACATGCTGGGTTTTTTTATGGCACATTTAGCACTGATAAGTTGTCACACTCTTGCTTAATATGTTAACATTCTGTCTGTAAACTGTATATGCATAGCTACCTTTTTGAAGCAATATTGAGATTTACTTAAGAACGTGGGGCCCAATAAATACCATCAATGGTGCCCAGTCCAAGAGATGGTGGATCCTATAGGTAAACACCACCTCATCATGCACTAAAACTTACTAAAAAAAAAAAAGATGTGAAGTTCACACATATAGAAAATGGACATTTTGTGAATACATATTACACGTATTGTAAAATAGATAGAGCTCATATGTAGAGTTTGTTTGATAAACTTTCCTACTACTTTGTCTAAATTAGAAGCAAATTGGTTGAACATTACTTCTACCTAAAATGGCAGAAAATGCACCTATCTTGGTGATGGACAGGACAGCTAGAGGGGATATGGAGGAGGCTGTTATTTTTTTTTTAATAGGTGTACTTTCACCAATTTGCTGATAATTCATTGAAAGTAGATGATCGGTACAATTGCTGCCAATGCATTTTTTAAAGCTGTATTGTCATGAGTCAAATTTGATCATGTTAGGTTCTTGCATAGGTCCTATAGCATTGATAAGTTTCGACCCTCTTTCCTACATACACACATCTCTCCTGCATACACACAACTCTACTACTATCACACACGCAATTTTCCGAAATACACACACAACTCTCCTCCATACACAAACACAGTTCTAACACATATAGCTTTTCTACAGCTTTGAAGTATGCACTCACACCTCTGTTACATACACGCACTGTTTTGCTACATACTTGTACACAGCTTTCTTACATACACCAACAGCTCTCTTATATACTCATGCAGCTCCACACACAAACACTTATATATATATATATATATATATATATATATATGTGTACACTCATCCATCGTATACATTACCACATCTTGAAATTCCTTCCAGGAATGTGACTGATCACATGACCTGAAAGGTTCAATGGCTAATCAACAACTTTGTTTGATTGGGACCCTATCCATGCCACCTCACATATCAGGAGTGTCGTTCTTCTTTTCATAAAGAGGTCCAAGGGCTAGTCTTGCAGAAGTTTTTTCAGCTACACAGGATGCGCAACATCCGTGCAAGTCCTGGTGACTTTCTCCCCTGCACTGCACCGATCAGATAGATCAGTGTGGGGCAGGAGAAAGGAGAACAGTTCTTTCAGTGATCATGAAGGATGCTGTCAGTGTTTTCCTCCATCAGAATAAGCAGCCTCTAGACTGTAAGAAACACACACATTTTAACATCATTTTGATTGTCTAAAATTTACTGCAGCTAAAAATTACATTTGGTTTACAATGCATTTTGCCAGATATGTTGTCACTTGTCAAAGCTAAGAATTTTACATGCTGGGTTTTTTTATGGCACATTTAGCACTGATAAGTTGTCACACTCTTGCTTAATATGTTAACATTCTGTCTGTAAACTGTATATGCATAGCTACCTTTTTGAAGCAATATTGAGATTTACTTAAGAACGTGGGGCCCAATAAATACCATCAATGGTGCCCAGTCCAAGAGATGGTGGATCCTATAGGTAAACACCACCTCATCATGCACTAAAACTTACTAAAAAAAAAAAAGATGTGAAGTTCACACATATAGAAAATGGACATTTTGTGAATACATATTACACGTATTGTAAAATAGATAGAGCTCATATGTAGAGTTTGTTTGATAAACTTTCCTACTACTTTGTCTAAATTAGAAGCAAATTGGTTGAACATTACTTCTACCTAAAATGGCAGAAAACGCACCTATCTTGGTGATGGACAGGACAGCTAGAGGGGATATGGAGGAGGCTGTTATTTTTTTTTTAATAGGTGTACTTTCACCAATTTGCTGATAATTCATTGAAAGTAGATGATCGGTACAATTGCTGCCAATGCATTTTTTAAAGCTGTATTGTCATGAGTCAAATTTGATCATGTTAGGTTCTTGCATAGGTCCTATAGCATTGATAAGTTTCCACCCTCTTTCCTACATACACACATCTCTCCTGCATACACACAACTCTACTACTATCACACACGCAATTTTCCGAAATACACACACAACTCTCCTCCATACACAAACACAGTTCTAACACATATAGCTTTTCTACAGCTTTGAAGTATGCACTCACACCTCTGTTACATACACGCACTGTTTTGCTACATACTTGTACACAGCTTTCTTACATACACCAACAGCTCTCTTATATACTCATGCAGCTCCACACACACAAACACTTATATATATATATATATATATATATATATGTACACTCATCCATCGTATACATTACCACATCTTGAAATTCCTTCCAGGAATGTGACTGATCACATGACCTGAAAGGTTCAATGGCTAATCAACAACTTTGTTTGATTGGGACCCTATCCATGCCACCTCACATATCAGGAGTGTCGTTCTTCTTTTCATAAAGAGGTCCAAGGGCTAGTCTTGCAGAAGTTTTTTCAGCTACACAGGATGCGCAACATCCGTGCAAGTCCTGGTGACTTTCTCCCCTGCACTGCACCGATCAGATAGATCAGTGTGGGGCAGGAGAAAGGAGAACAGTTCTTTCAGTGATCATGAAGGATGCTGTCAGTGTTTTCCTCCATCAGAATAAGCAGCCTCTAGACTGTAAGAAACACACACATTTTAACATCATTTTGATTGTCTAAAATTTACTGCAGCTAAAAATTACATTTGGTTTACAATGCATTTTGCCAGATATGTTGTCACTTGTCAAAGCTAAGAATTTTACATGCTGGGTTTTTTTATGGCACATTTAGCACTGATAAGTTGTCACACTCTTGCTTAATATGTTAACATTCTGTCTGTAAACTGTATATGCATAGCTACCTTTTTGAAGCAATATTGAGATTTACTTAAGAACGTGGGGCCCAATAAATACCATCAATGGTGCCCAGTCCAAGAGATGGTGGATCCTATAGGTAAACACCACCTCATCATGCACTAAAACTTACTAAAAAAAAAAAAGATGTGAAGTTCACACATATAGAAAATGGACATTTTGTGAATACATATTACACGTATTGTAAAATAGATAGAGCTCATATGTAGAGTTTGTTTGATAAACTTTCCTACTACTTTGTCTAAATTAGAAGCAAATTGGTTGAACATTACTTCTACCTAAAATGGCAGAAAACGCACCTATCTTGGTGATGGACAGGACAGCTAGAGGGGATATGGAGGAGGCTGTTATTTTTTTTTTAATAGGTGTACTTTCACCAATTTGCTGATAATTCATTGAAAGTAGATGATCGGTACAATTGCTGCCAATGCATTTTTTAAAGCTGTATTGTCATGAGTCAAATTTGATCATGTTAGGTTCTTGCATAGGTCCTATAGCATTGATAAGTTTCCACCCTCTTTCCTACATACACACATCTCTCCTGCATACACACAACTCTACTACTATCACACACGCAATTTTCCGAAATACACACACAACTCTCCTCCATACACAAACACAGTTCTAACACATATAGCTTTTCTACAGCTTTGAAGTATGCACTCACACCTCTGTTACATACACGCACTGTTTTGCTACATACTTGTACACAGCTTTCTTACATACACCAACAGCTCTCTTATATACTCATGCAGCTCCACACACACAAACACTTATATATATATATATATATATATATATATGTACACTCATCCATCGTATACATTACCACATCTTGAAATTCCTTCCAGGAATGTGACTGATCACATGACCTGAAAGGTTCAATGGCTAATCAACAACTTTGTTTGATTGGGACCCTATCCATGCCACCTCACATATCAGGAGTGTCGTTCTTCTTTTCATAAAGAGGTCCAAGGGCTAGTCTTGCAGAAGTTTTTTCAGCTACACAGGATGCGCAACATCCGTGCAAGTCCTGGTGACTTTCTCCCCTGCACTGCACCGATCAGATAGATCAGTGTGGGGCAGGAGAAAGGAGAACAGTTCTTTCAGTGATCATGAAGGATGCTGTCAGTGTTTTCCTCCATCAGAATAAGCAGCCTCTAGACTGTAAGAAACACACACATTTTAACATCATTTTGATTGTCTAAAATTTACTGCAGCTAAAAATTACATTTGGTTTACAATGCATTTTGCCAGATATGTTGTCACTTGTCAAAGCTAAGAATTTTACATGCTGGGTTTTTTTATGGCACATTTAGCACTGATAAGTTGTCACACTCTTGCTTAATATGTTAACATTCTGTCTGTAAACTGTATATGCATAGCTACCTTTTTGAAGCAATATTGAGATTTACTTAAGAACGTGGGGCCCAATAAATACCATCAATGGTGCCCAGTCCAAGAGATGGTGGATCCTATAGGTAAACACCACCTCATCATGCACTAAAACTTACTAAAAAAAAAAAAGATGTGAAGTTCACACATATAGAAAATGGACATTTTGTGAATACATATTACACGTATTGTAAAATAGATAGAGCTCATATGTAGAGTTTGTTTGATAAACTTTCCTACTACTTTGTCTAAATTAGAAGCAAATTGGTTGAACATTACTTCTACCTAAAATGGCAGAAAATGCACCTATCTTGGTGATGGACAGGACAGCTAGAGGGGATATGGAGGAGGCTGTTATTTTTTTTTTAATAGGTGTACTTTCACCAATTTGCTGATAATTCATTGAAAGTAGATGATCGGTACAATTGCTGCCAATGCATTTTTTAAAGCTGTATTGTCATGAGTCAAATTTGATCATGTTAGGTTCTTGCATAGGTCCTATAGCATCGATAAGTTTCCACCCTCTTTCCTACATACACACATCTCTCCTGCATACACACAACTCTACTACTATCACACACGCAATTTTCCGAAATACACACACAACTCTCCTCCATACACAAACACAGTTCTAACACATATAGCTTTTCTACAGCTTTGAAGTATGCACTCACACCTCTGTTACATACACGCACTGTTTTGCTACATACTTGTACACAGCTTTCTTACATACACCAACAGCTCTCTTATATACTCATGCAGCTCCACACACAAACACTTATATATATATATATATATATGTGTACACTCATCCATCGTATACATTACCACATCTTGAAATTCCTTCCAGGAATGTGACTGATCACATGACCTGAAAGGTTCAATGGCTAATCAACAACTTTGTTTGATTGGGACCCTATCCATGCCACCTCACATATCAGGAGTGTCGTTCTTCTTTTCATAAAGAGGTCCAAGGGCTAGTCTTGCAGAAGTTTTTTCAGCTACACAGGATGCGCAACATCCGTGCAAGTCCTGGTGACTTTCTCCCCTGCACTGCACCGATCAGATAGATCAGTGTGGGGCAGGAGAAAGGAGAACAGTTCTTTCAGTGATCATGAAGGATGCTGTCAGTGTTTTCCTCCATCAGAATAAGCAGCCTCTAGACTGTAAGAAACACACACATTTTAACATCATTTTGATTGTCTAACATTTACTGCAGCTAAAAATTACATTTGGTTTACAATGCATTTTGCCAGATATGTTGTCACTTGTCAAAGCTAAGAATTTTACATGCTGGGTTTTTTTATGGCACATTTAGCACTGATAAGTTGTCACACTCTTGCTTAATATGTTAACATTCTGTCTGTAAACTGTATATGCATAGCTACCTTTTTGAAGCAATATTGAGATTTACTTAAGAACGTGGGGCCCAATAAATACCATCAATGGTGCCCAGTCCAAGAGATGGTGGATCCTATAGGTAAACACCACCTCATCATGCACTAAAACTTACTAAAAAAAAAAAAGATGTGAAGTTCACACATATAGAAAATGGACATTTTGTGAATACATATTACACGTATTGTAAAATAGATAGAGCTCATATGTAGAGTTTGTTTGATAAACTTTCCTACTACTTTGTCTAAATTAGAAGCAAATTGGTTGAACATTACTTCTACCTAAAATGGCAGAAAACGCACCTATCTTGGTGATGGACAGGACAGCTAGAGGGGATATGGAGGAGGCTGTTATTTTTTTTTTAATAGGTGTACTTTCACCAATTTGCTGATAATTCATTGAAAGTAGATGATCGGTACAATTGCTGCCAATGCATTTTTTAAAGCTGTATTGTCATGAGTCAAATTTGATCATGTTAGGTTCTTGCATAGGTCCTATAGCATTGATAAGTTTCCACCCTCTTTCCTACATACACACATCTCTCCTGCATACACACAACTCTACTACTATCACACACGCAATTTTCCGAAATACACACACAACTCTCCTCCATACACAAACACAGTTCTAACACATATAGCTTTTCTACAGCTTTGAAGTATGCACTCACACCTCTGTTACATACACGCACTGTTTTGCTACATACTTGTACACAGCTTTCTTACATACACCAACAGCTCTCTTATATACTCATGCAGCTCCACACACACAAACACTTATATATATATATATATATATATATATATGTACACTCATCCATCGTATACATTACCACATCTTGAAATTCCTTCCAGGAATGTGACTGATCACATGACCTGAAAGGTTCAATGGCTAATCAACAACTTTGTTTGATTGGGACCCTATCCATGCCACCTCACATATCAGGAGTGTCGTTCTTCTTTTCATAAAGAGGTCCAAGGGCTAGTCTTGCAGAAGTTTTTTCAGCTACACAGGATGCGCAACATCCGTGCAAGTCCTGGTGACTTTCTCCCCTGCACTGCACCGATCAGATAGATCAGTGTGGGGCAGGAGAAAGGAGAACAGTTCTTTCAGTGATCATGAAGGATGCTGTCAATGTTTTCCTCCATCAGAATAAGCAGCCTCTAGACTGTAAGAAACACACACATTTTAACATCATTTTGATTGTCTAAAATTTACTGCAGCTAAAAATTACATTTGGTTTACAATGCATTTTGCCAGATATGTTGTCACTTGTCAAAGCTAAGAATTTTACATGCTGGGTTTTTTTATGGCACATTTAGCACTGATAAGTTGTCACACTCTTGCTTAATATGTTAACATTCTGTCTGTAAACTGTATATGCATAGCTACCTTTTTGAAGCAATATTGAGATTTACTTAAGAACGTGGGGCCCAATAAATACCATCAATGGTGCCCAGTCCAAGAGATGGTGGATCCTATAGGTAAACACCACCTCATCATGCACTAAAACTTACTAAAAAAAAAAAAGATGTGAAGTTCACACATATAGAAAATGGACATTTTGTGAATACATATTACACGTATTGTAAAATAGATAGAGCTCATATGTAGAGTTTGTTTGATAAACTTTCCTACTACTTTGTCTAAATTAGAAGCAAATTGGTTGAACATTACTTCTACCTAAAATGGCAGAAAATGCACCTATCTTGGTGATGGACAGGACAGCTAGAGGGGATATGGAGGAGGCTGTTATTTTTTTTTTAATAGGTGTACTTTCACCAATTTGCTGATAATTCATTGAAAGTAGATGATCGGTACAATTGCTGCCAATGCATTTTTTAAAGCTGTATTGTCATGAGTCAAATTTGATCATGTTAGGTTCTTGCATAGGTCCTATAGCATTGATAAGTTTCGACCCTCTTTCCTACATACACACATCTCTCCTGCATACACACAACTCTACTACTATCACACACGCAATTTTCCGAAATACACACACAACTCTCCTCCATACACAAACACAGTTCTAACACATATAGCTTTTCTACAGCTTTGAAGTATGCACTCACACCTCTGTTACATACACGCACTGTTTTGCTACATACTTGTACACAGCTTTCTTACATACACCAACAGCTCTCTTATATACTCATGCAGCTCCACACACAAACACTTATATATATATATATATATATATATATATATATGTGTACACTCATCCATCGTATACATTACCACATCTTGAAATTCCTTCCAGGAATGTGACTGATCACATGACCTGAAAGGTTCAATGGCTAATCAACAACTTTGTTTGATTGGGACCCTATCCATGCCACCTCACATATCAGGAGTGTCGTTCTTCTTTTCATAAAGAGGTCCAAGGGCTAGTCTTGCAGAAGTTTTTTCAGCTACACAGGATGCGCAACATCCGTGCAAGTCCTGGTGACTTTCTCCCCTGCACTGCACCGATCAGATAGATCAGTGTGGGGCAGGAGAAAGGAGAACAGTTCTTTCAGTGATCATGAAGGATGCTGTCAGTGTTTTCCTCCATCAGAATAAGCAGCCTCTAGACTGTAAGAAACACACACATTTTAACATCATTTTGATTGTCTAAAATTTACTGCAGCTAAAAATTACATTTGGTTTACAATGCATTTTGCCAGATATGTTGTCACTTGTCAAAGCTAAGAATTTTACATGCTGGGTTTTTTTATGGCACATTTAGCACTGATAAGTTGTCACACTCTTGCTTAATATGTTAACATTCTGTCTGTAAACTGTATATGCATAGCTACCTTTTTGAAGCAATATTGAGATTTACTTAAGAACGTGGGGCCCAATAAATACCATCAATGGTGCCCAGTCCAAGAGATGGTGGATCCTATAGGTAAACACCACCTCATCATGCACTAAAACTTACTAAAAAAAAAAAAGATGTGAAGTTCACACATATAGAAAATGGACATTTTGTGAATACATATTACACGTATTGTAAAATAGATAGAGCTCATATGTAGAGTTTGTTTGATAAACTTTCCTACTACTTTGTCTAAATTAGAAGCAAATTGGTTGAACATTACTTCTACCTAAAATGGCAGAAAACGCACCTATCTTGGTGATGGACAGGACAGCTAGAGGGGATATGGAGGAGGCTGTTATTTTTTTTTTAATAGGTGTACTTTCACCAATTTGCTGATAATTCATTGAAAGTAGATGATCGGTACAATTGCTGCCAATGCATTTTTTAAAGCTGTATTGTCATGAGTCAAATTTGATCATGTTAGGTTCTTGCATAGGTCCTATAGCATTGATAAGTTTCCACCCTCTTTCCTACATACACACATCTCTCCTGCATACACACAACTCTACTACTATCACACACGCAATTTTCCGAAATACACACACAACTCTCCTCCATACACAAACACAGTTCTAACACATATAGCTTTTCTACAGCTTTGAAGTATGCACTCACACCTCTGTTACATACACGCACTGTTTTGCTACATACTTGTACACAGCTTTCTTACATACACCAACAGCTCTCTTATATACTCATGCAGCTCCACACACACAAACACTTATATATATATATATATATATATATATATGTACACTCATCCATCGTATACATTACCACATCTTGAAATTCCTTCCAGGAATGTGACTGATCACATGACCTGAAAGGTTCAATGGCTAATCAACAACTTTGTTTGATTGGGACCCTATCCATGCCACCTCACATATCAGGAGTGTCGTTCTTCTTTTCATAAAGAGGTCCAAGGGCTAGTCTTGCAGAAGTTTTTTCAGCTACACAGGATGCGCAACATCCGTGCAAGTCCTGGTGACTTTCTCCCCTGCACTGCACCGATCAGATAGATCAGTGTGGGGCAGGAGAAAGGAGAACAGTTCTTTCAGTGATCATGAAGGATGCTGTCAGTGTTTTCCTCCATCAGAATAAGCAGCCTCTAGACTGTAAGAAACACACACATTTTAACATCATTTTGATTGTCTAAAATTTACTGCAGCTAAAAATTACATTTGGTTTACAATGCATTTTGCCAGATATGTTGTCACTTGTCAAAGCTAAGAATTTTACATGCTGGGTTTTTTTATGGCACATTTAGCACTGATAAGTTGTCACACTCTTGCTTAATATGTTAACATTCTGTCTGTAAACTGTATATGCATAGCTACCTTTTTGAAGCAATATTGAGATTTACTTAAGAACGTGGGGCCCAATAAATACCATCAATGGTGCCCAGTCCAAGAGATGGTGGATCCTATAGGTAAACACCACCTCATCATGCACTAAAACTTACTAAAAAAAAAAAAGATGTGAAGTTCACACATATAGAAAATGGACATTTTGTGAATACATATTACACGTATTGTAAAATAGATAGAGCTCATATGTAGAGTTTGTTTGATAAACTTTCCTACTACTTTGTCTAAATTAGAAGCAAATTGGTTGAACATTACTTCTACCTAAAATGGCAGAAAACGCACCTATCTTGGTGATGGACAGGACAGCTAGAGGGGATATGGAGGAGGCTGTTATTTTTTTTTTAATAGGTGTACTTTCACCAATTTGCTGATAATTCATTGAAAGTAGATGATCGGTACAATTGCTGCCAATGCATTTTTTAAAGCTGTATTGTCATGAGTCAAATTTGATCATGTTAGGTTCTTGCATAGGTCCTATAGCATTGATAAGTTTCCACCCTCTTTCCTACATACACACATCTCTCCTGCATACACACAACTCTACTACTATCACACACGCAATTTTCCGAAATACACACACAACTCTCCTCCATACACAAACACAGTTCTAACACATATAGCTTTTCTACAGCTTTGAAGTATGCACTCACACCTCTGTTACATACACGCACTGTTTTGCTACATACTTGTACACAGCTTTCTTACATACACCAACAGCTCTCTTATATACTCATGCAGCTCCACACACACAAACACTTATATATATATATATATATATATATATATGTACACTCATCCATCGTATACATTACCACATCTTGAAATTCCTTCCAGGAATGTGACTGATCACATGACCTGAAAGGTTCAATGGCTAATCAACAACTTTGTTTGATTGGGACCCTATCCATGCCACCTCACATATCAGGAGTGTCGTTCTTCTTTTCATAAAGAGGTCCAAGGGCTAGTCTTGCAGAAGTTTTTTCAGCTACACAGGATGCGCAACATCCGTGCAAGTCCTGGTGACTTTCTCCCCTGCACTGCACCGATCAGATAGATCAGTGTGGGGCAGGAGAAAGGAGAACAGTTCTTTCAGTGATCATGAAGGATGCTGTCAGTGTTTTCCTCCATCAGAATAAGCAGCCTCTAGACTGTAAGAAACACACACATTTTAACATCATTTTGATTGTCTAAAATTTACTGCAGCTAAAAATTACATTTGGTTTACAATGCATTTTGCCAGATATGTTGTCACTTGTCAAAGCTAAGAATTTTACATGCTGGGTTTTTTTATGGCACATTTAGCACTGATAAGTTGTCACACTCTTGCTTAATATGTTAACATTCTGTCTGTAAACTGTATATGCATAGCTACCTTTTTGAAGCAATATTGAGATTTACTTAAGAACGTGGGGCCCAATAAATACCATCAATGGTGCCCAGTCCAAGAGATGGTGGATCCTATAGGTAAACACCACCTCATCATGCACTAAAACTTACTAAAAAAAAAAAAGATGTGAAGTTCACACATATAGAAAATGGACATTTTGTGAATACATATTACACGTATTGTAAAATAGATAGAGCTCATATGTAGAGTTTGTTTGATAAACTTTCCTACTACTTTGTCTAAATTAGAAGCAAATTGGTTGAACATTACTTCTACCTAAAATGGCAGAAAATGCACCTATCTTGGTGATGGACAGGACAGCTAGAGGGGATATGGAGGAGGCTGTTATTTTTTTTTTAATAGGTGTACTTTCACCAATTTGCTGATAATTCATTGAAAGTAGATGATCGGTACAATTGCTGCCAATGCATTTTTTAAAGCTGTATTGTCATGAGTCAAATTTGATCATGTTAGGTTCTTGCATAGGTCCTATAGCATCGATAAGTTTCCACCCTCTTTCCTACATACACACATCTCTCCTGCATACACACAACTCTACTACTATCACACACGCAATTTTCCGAAATACACACACAACTCTCCTCCATACACAAACACAGTTCTAACACATATAGCTTTTCTACAGCTTTGAAGTATGCACTCACACCTCTGTTACATACACGCACTGTTTTGCTACATACTTGTACACAGCTTTCTTACATACACCAACAGCTCTCTTATATACTCATGCAGCTCCACACACAAACACTTATATATATATATATATATATGTGTACACTCATCCATCGTATACATTACCACATCTTGAAATTCCTTCCAGGAATGTGACTGATCACATGACCTGAAAGGTTCAATGGCTAATCAACAACTTTGTTTGATTGGGACCCTATCCATGCCACCTCACATATCAGGAGTGTCGTTCTTCTTTTCATAAAGAGGTCCAAGGGCTAGTCTTGCAGAAGTTTTTTCAGCTACACAGGATGCGCAACATCCGTGCAAGTCCTGGTGACTTTCTCCCCTGCACTGCACCGATCAGATAGATCAGTGTGGGGCAGGAGAAAGGAGAACAGTTCTTTCAGTGATCATGAAGGATGCTGTCAGTGTTTTCCTCCATCAGAATAAGCAGCCTCTAGACTGTAAGAAACACACACATTTTAACATCATTTTGATTGTCTAAAATTTACTGCAGCTAAAAATTACATTTGGTTTACAATGCATTTTGCCAGATATGTTGTCACTTGTCAAAGCTAAGAATTTTACATGCTGGGTTTTTTTATGGCACATTTAGCACTGATAAGTTGTCACACTCTTGCTTAATATGTTAACATTCTGTCTGTAAACTGTATATGCATAGCTACCTTTTTGAAGCAATATTGAGATTTACTTAAGAACGTGGGGCCCAATAAATACCATCAATGGTGCCCAGTCCAAGAGATGGTGGATCCTATAGGTAAACACCACCTCATCATGCACTAAAACTTACTAAAAAAAAAAAAGATGTGAAGTTCACACATATAGAAAATGGACATTTTGTGAATACATATTACACGTATTGTAAAATAGATAGAGCTCATATGTAGAGTTTGTTTGATAAACTTTCCTACTACTTTGTCTAAATTAGAAGCAAATTGGTTGAACATTACTTCTACCTAAAATGGCAGAAAACGCACCTATCTTGGTGATGGACAGGACAGCTAGAGGGGATATGGAGGAGGCTGTTATTTTTTTTTTAATAGGTGTACTTTCACCAATTTGCTGATAATTCATTGAAAGTAGATGATCGGTACAATTGCTGCCAATGCATTTTTTAAAGCTGTATTGTCATGAGTCAAATTTGATCATGTTAGGTTCTTGCATAGGTCCTATAGCATTGATAAGTTTCCACCCTCTTTCCTACATACACACATCTCTCCTGCATACACACAACTCTACTACTATCACACACGCAATTTTCCGAAATACACACACAACTCTCCTCCATACACAAACACAGTTCTAACACATATAGCTTTTCTACAGCTTTGAAGTATGCACTCACACCTCTGTTACATACACGCACTGTTTTGCTACATACTTGTACACAGCTTTCTTACATACACCAACAGCTCTCTTATATACTCATGCAGCTCCACACACAAACACTTATATATATATATATATATATATATGTGTACACTCATCCATCGTATACATTACCACATCTTGAAATTCCTTCCAGGAATGTGACTGATCACATGACCTGAAAGGTTCAATGGCTAATCAACAACTTTGTTTGATTGGGACCCTATCCATGCCACCTCACATATCAGGAGTGTCGTTCTTCTTTTCATAAAGAGGTCCAAGGGCTAGTCTTGCAGAAGTTTTTTCAGCTACACAGGATGCGCAACATCCGTGCAAGTCCTGGTGACTTTCTCCCCTGCACTGCACCGATCAGATAGATCAGTGTGGGGCAGGAGAAAGGAGAACAGTTCTTTCAGTGATCATGAAGGATGCTGTCAGTGTTTTCCTCCATCAGAATAAGCAGCCTCTAGACTGTAAGAAACACACACATTTTAACATCATTTTGATTGTCTAACATTTACTGCAGCTAAAAATTACATTTGGTTTACAATGCATTTTGCCAGATATGTTGTCACTTGTCAAAGCTAAGAATTTTACATGCTGGGTTTTTTTATGGCACATTTAGCACTGATAAGTTGTCACACTCTTGCTTAATATGTTAACATTCTGTCTGTAAACTGTATATGCATAGCTACCTTTTTGAAGCAATATTGAGATTTACTTAAGAACGTGGGGCCCAATAAATACCATCAATGGTGCCCAGTCCAAGAGATGGTGGATCCTATAGGTAAACACCACCTCATCATGCACTAAAACTTACTAAAAAAAAAAAAGATGTGAAGTTCACACATATAGAAAATGGACATTTTGTGAATACATATTACACGTATTGTAAAATAGATAGAGCTCATATGTAGAGTTTGTTTGATAAACTTTCCTACTACTTTGTCTAAATTAGAAGCAAATTGGTTGAACATTACTTCTACCTAAAATGGCAGAAAACGCACCTATCTTGGTGATGGACAGGACAGCTAGAGGGGATATGGAGGAGGCTGTTATTTTTTTTTTAATAGGTGTACTTTCACCAATTTGCTGATAATTCATTGAAAGTAGATGATCGGTACAATTGCTGCCAATGCATTTTTTAAAGCTGTATTGTCATGAGTCAAATTTGATCATGTTAGGTTCTTGCATAGGTCCTATAGCATTGATAAGTTTCCACCCTCTTTCCTACATACACACATCTCTCCTGCATACACACAACTCTACTACTATCACACACGCAATTTTCCGAAATACACACACAACTCTCCTCCATACACAAACACAGTTCTAACACATATAGCTTTTCTACAGCTTTGAAGTATGCACTCACACCTCTGTTACATACACGCACTGTTTTGCTACATACTTGTACACAGCTTTCTTACATACACCAACAGCTCTCTTATATACTCATGCAGCTCCACACACACAAACACTTATATATATATATATATATATATATATATATATATATGTACACTCATCCATCGTATACATTACCACATCTTGAAATTCCTTCCAGGAATGTGACTGATCACATGACCTGAAAGGTTCAATGGCTAATCAACAACTTTGTTTGATTGGGACCCTATCCATGCCACCTCACATATCAGGAGTGTCGTTCTTCTTTTCATAAAGAGGTCCAAGGGCTAGTCTTGCAGAAGTTTTTTCAGCTACACAGGATGCGCAACATCCGTGCAAGTCCTGGTGACTTTCTCCCCTGCACTGCACCGATCAGATAGATCAGTGTGGGGCAGGAGAAAGGAGAACAGTTCTTTCAGTGATCATGAAGGATGCTGTCAGTGTTTTCCTCCATCAGAATAAGCAGCCTCTAGACTGTAAGAAACACACACATTTTAACATCATTTTGATTGTCTAAAATTTACTGCAGCTAAAAATTACATTTGGTTTACAATGCATTTTGCCAGATATGTTGTCACTTGTCAAAGCTAAGAATTTTACATGCTGGGTTTTTTATGGCACATTTAGCACTGATAAGTTGTCACACTCTTGCTTAATATGTTAACATTCTGTCTGTAAACTGTATATGCATAGCTACCTTTTTGAAGCAATATTGAGATTTACTTAAGAACGTGGGGCCCAATAAATACCATCAATGGTGCCCAGTCCAAGAGATGGTGGATCCTATAGGTAAACACCACCTCATCATGCACTAAAACTTACTAAAAAAAAAAAAGATGTGAAGTTCACACATATAGAAAATGGACATTTTGTGAATACATATTACACGTATTGTAAAATAGATAGAGCTCATATGTAGAGTTTGTTTGATAAACTTTCCTACTACTTTGTCTAAATTAGAAGCAAATTGGTTGAACATTACTTCTACCTAAAATGGCAGAAAATGCACCTATCTTGGTGATGGACAGGACAGCTAGAGGGGATATGGAGGAGGCTGTTATTTTTTTTTTAATAGGTGTACTTTCACCAATTTGCTGATAATTCATTGAAAGTAGATGATCGGTACAATTGCTGCCAATGCATTTTTTAAAGCTGTATTGTCATGAGTCAAATTTGATCATGTTAGGTTCTTGCATAGGTCCTATAGCATTGATAAGTTTCCACCCTCTTTCCTACATACACACATCTCTCCTGCATACACACAACTCTACTACTATCACACACGCAATTTTCCGAAATACACACACAACTCTCCTCCATACACAAACACAGTTCTAACACATATAGCTTTTCTACAGCTTTGAAGTATGCACTCACACCTCTGTTACATACACGCACTGTTTTGCTACATACTTGTACACAGCTTTCTTACATACACCAACAGCTCTCTTATATACTCATGCAGCTCCACACACAAACACTTATATATATATATATGTGTACACTCATCCATCGTATACATTACCACATCTTGAAATTCCTTCCAGGAATGTGACTGATCACATGACCTGAAAGGTTCAATGGCTAATCAACAACTTTGTTTGATTGGGACCCTATCCATGCCACCTCACATATCAGGAGTGTCGTTCTTCTTTTCATAAAGAGGTCCAAGGGCTAGTCTTGCAGAAGTTTTTTCAGCTACACAGGATGCGCAACATCCGTGCAAGTCCTGGTGACTTTCTCCCCTGCACTGCACCGATCAGATAGATCAGTGTGGGGCAGGAGAAAGGAGAACAGTTCTTTCAGTGATCATGAAGGATGCTGTCAGTGTTTTCCTCCATCAGAATAAGCAGCCTCTAGACTGTAAGAAACACACACATTTTAACATCATTTTGATTGTCTAACATTTACTGCAGCTAAAAATTACATTTGGTTTACAATGCATTTTGCCAGATATGTTGTCACTTGTCAAAGCTAAGAATTTTACATGCTGGGTTTTTTTATGGCACATTTAGCACTGATAAGTTGTCACACTCTTGCTTAATATGTTAACATTCTGTCTGTAAACTGTATATGCATAGCTACCTTTTTGAAGCAATATTGAGATTTACTTAAGAACGTGGGGCCCAATAAATACCATCAATGGTGCCCAGTCCAAGAGATGGTGGATCCTATAGGTAAACACCACCTCATCATGCACTAAAACTTACTAAAAAAAAAAAAGATGTGAAGTTCACACATATAGAAAATGGACATTTTGTGAATACATATTACACGTATTGTAAAATAGATAGAGCTCATATGTAGAGTTTGTTTGATAAACTTTCCTACTACTTTGTCTAAATTAGAAGCAAATTGGTTGAACATTACTTCTACCTAAAATGGCAGAAAACGCACCTATCTTGGTGATGGACAGGACAGCTAGAGGGGATATGGAGGAGGCTGTTATTTTTTTTTTAATAGGTGTACTTTCACCAATTTGCTGATAATTCATTGAAAGTAGATGATCGGTACAATTGCTGCCAATGCATTTTTTAAAGCTGTATTGTCATGAGTCAAATTTGATCATGTTAGGTTCTTGCATAGGTCCTATAGCATTGATAAGTTTCCACCCTCTTTCCTACATACACACATCTCTCCTGCATACACACAACTCTACTACTATCACACACGCAATTTTCCGAAATACACACACAACTCTCCTCCATACACAAACACAGTTCTAACACATATAGCTTTTCTACAGCTTTGAAGTATGCACTCACACCTCTGTTACATACACGCACTGTTTTGCTACATACTTGTACACAGCTTTCTTACATACACCAACAGCTCTCTTATATACTCATGCAGCTCCACACACACAAACACTTATATATATATATATATATATATATATATATATATGTACACTCATCCATCGTATACATTACCACATCTTGAAATTCCTTCCAGGAATGTGACTGATCACATGACCTGAAAGGTTCAATGGCTAATCAACAACTTTGTTTGATTGGGACCCTATCCATGCCACCTCACATATCAGGAGTGTCGTTCTTCTTTTCATAAAGAGGTCCAAGGGCTAGTCTTGCAGAAGTTTTTTCAGCTACACAGGATGCGCAACATCCGTGCAAGTCCTGGTGACTTTCTCCCCTGCACTGCACCGATCAGATAGATCAGTGTGGGGCAGGAGAAAGGAGAACAGTTCTTTCAGTGATCATGAAGGATGCTGTCAGTGTTTTCCTCCATCAGAATAAGCAGCCTCTAGACTGTAAGAAACACACACATTTTAACATCATTTTGATTGTCTAAAATTTACTGCAGCTAAAAATTACATTTGGTTTACAATGCATTTTGCCAGATATGTTGTCACTTGTCAAAGCTAAGAATTTTACATGCTGGGTTTTTTATGGCACATTTAGCACTGATAAGTTGTCACACTCTTGCTTAATATGTTAACATTCTGTCTGTAAACTGTATATGCATAGCTACCTTTTTGAAGCAATATTGAGATTTACTTAAGAACGTGGGGCCCAATAAATACCATCAATGGTGCCCAGTCCAAGAGATGGTGGATCCTATAGGTAAACACCACCTCATCATGCACTAAAACTTACTAAAAAAAAAAAAGATGTGAAGTTCACACATATAGAAAATGGACATTTTGTGAATACATATTACACGTATTGTAAAATAGATAGAGCTCATATGTAGAGTTTGTTTGATAAACTTTCCTACTACTTTGTCTAAATTAGAAGCAAATTGGTTGAACATTACTTCTACCTAAAATGGCAGAAAATGCACCTATCTTGGTGATGGACAGGACAGCTAGAGGGGATATGGAGGAGGCTGTTATTTTTTTTTTAATAGGTGTACTTTCACCAATTTGCTGATAATTCATTGAAAGTAGATGATCGGTACAATTGCTGCCAATGCATTTTTTAAAGCTGTATTGTCATGAGTCAAATTTGATCATGTTAGGTTCTTGCATAGGTCCTATAGCATTGATAAGTTTCCACCCTCTTTCCTACATACACACATCTCTCCTGCATACACACAACTCTACTACTATCACACACGCAATTTTCCGAAATACACACACAACTCTCCTCCATACACAAACACAGTTCTAACACATATAGCTTTTCTACAGCTTTGAAGTATGCACTCACACCTCTGTTACATACACGCACTGTTTTGCTACATACTTGTACACAGCTTTCTTACATACACCAACAGCTCTCTTATATACTCATGCAGCTCCACACACAAACACTTATATATATATATATGTGTACACTCATCCATCGTATACATTACCACATCTTGAAATTCCTTCCAGGAATGTGACTGATCACATGACCTGAAAGGTTCAATGGCTAATCAACAACTTTGTTTGATTGGGACCCTATCCATGCCACCTCACATATCAGGAGTGTCGTTCTTCTTTTCATAAAGAGGTCCAAGGGCTAGTCTTGCAGAAGTTTTTTCAGCTACACAGGATGCGCAACATCCGTGCAAGTCCTGGTGACTTTCTCCCCTGCACTGCACCGATCAGATAGATCAGTGTGGGGCAGGAGAAAGGAGAACAGTTCTTTCAGTGATCATGAAGGATGCTGTCAGTGTTTTCCTCCATCAGAATAAGCAGCCTCTAGACTGTAAGAAACACACACATTTTAACATCATTTTGATTGTCTAACATTTACTGCAGCTAAAAATTACATTTGGTTTACAATGCATTTTGCCAGATATGTTGTCACTTGTCAAAGCTAAGAATTTTACATGCTGGGTTTTTTTATGGCACATTTAGCACTGATAAGTTGTCACACTCTTGCTTAATATGTTAACATTCTGTCTGTAAACTGTATATGCATAGCTACCTTTTTGAAGCAATATTGAGATTTACTTAAGAACGTGGGGCCCAATAAATACCATCAATGGTGCCCAGTCCAAGAGATGGTGGATCCTATAGGTAAACACCACCTCATCATGCACTAAAACTTACTAAAAAAAAAAAAGATGTGAAGTTCACACATATAGAAAATGGACATTTTGTGAATACATATTACACGTATTGTAAAATAGATAGAGCTCATATGTAGAGTTTGTTTGATAAACTTTCCTACTACTTTGTCTAAATTAGAAGCAAATTGGTTGAACATTACTTCTACCTAAAATGGCAGAAAACGCACCTATCTTGGTGATGGACAGGACAGCTAGAGGGGATATGGAGGAGGCTGTTATTTTTTTTTTAATAGGTGTACTTTCACCAATTTGCTGATAATTCATTGAAAGTAGATGATCGGTACAATTGCTGCCAATGCATTTTTTAAAGCTGTATTGTCATGAGTCAAATTTGATCATGTTAGGTTCTTGCATAGGTCCTATAGCATTGATAAGTTTCCACCCTCTTTCCTACATACACACATCTCTCCTGCATACACACAACTCTACTACTATCACACACGCAATTTTCCGAAATACACACACAACTCTCCTCCATACACAAACACAGTTCTAACACATATAGCTTTTCTACAGCTTTGAAGTATGCACTCACACCTCTGTTACATACACGCACTGTTTTGCTACATACTTGTACACAGCTTTCTTACATACACCAACAGCTCTCTTATATACTCATGCAGCTCCACACACACAAACACTTATATATATATATATATGTACACTCATCCATCGTATACATTACCACATCTTGAAATTCCTTCCAGGAATGTGACTGATCACATGACCTGAAAGGTTCAATGGCTAATCAACAACTTTGTTTGATTGGGACCCTATCCATGCCACCTCACATATCAGGAGTGTCGTTCTTCTTTTCATAAAGAGGTCCAAGGGCTAGTCTTGCAGAAGTTTTTTCAGCTACACAGGATGCGCAACATCCGTGCAAGTCCTGGTGACTTTCTCCCCTGCACTGCACCGATCAGATAGATCAGTGTGGGGCAGGAGAAAGGAGAACAGTTCTTTCAGTGATCATGAAGGATGCTGTCAGTGTTTTCCTCCATCAGAATAAGCAGCCTCTAGACTGTAAGAAACACACACATTTTAACATCATTTTGATTGTCTAAAATTTACTGCAGCTAAAAATTACATTTGGTTTACAATGCATTTTGCCAGATATGTTGTCACTTGTCAAAGCTAAGAATTTTACATGCTGGGTTTTTTTATGGCACATTTAGCACTGATAAGTTGTCACACTCTTGCTTAATATGTTAACATTCTGTCTGTAAACTGTATATGCATAGCTACCTTTTTGAAGCAATATTGAGATTTACTTAAGAACGTGGGGCCCAATAAATACCATCAATGGTGCCCAGTCCAAGAGATGGTGGATCCTATAGGTAAACACCACCTCATCATGCACTAAAACTTACTAAAAAAAAAAAAGATGTGAAGTTCACACATATAGAAAATGGACATTTTGTGAATACATATTACACGTATTGTAAAATAGATAGAGCTCATATGTAGAGTTTGTTTGATAAACTTTCCTACTACTTTGTCTAAATTAGAAGCAAATTGGTTGAACATTACTTCTACCTAAAATGGCAGAAAATGCACCTATCTTGGTGATGGACAGGACAGCTAGAGGGGATATGGAGGAGGCTGTTATTTTTTTTTTAATAGGTGTACTTTCACCAATTTGCTGATAATTCATTGAAAGTAGATGATCGGTACAATTGCTGCCAATGCATTTTTTAAAGCTGTATTGTCATGAGTCAAATTTGATCATGTTAGGTTCTTGCATAGGTCCTATAGCATTGATAAGTTTCCACCCTCTTTCCTACATACACACATCTCTCCTGCATACACACAACTCTACTACTATCACACACGCAATTTTCCGAAATACACACACAACTCTCCTCCATACACAAACACAGTTCTAACACATATAGCTTTTCTACAGCTTTGAAGTATGCACTCACACCTCTGTTACATACACGCACTGTTTTGCTACATACTTGTACACAGCTTTCTTACATACACCAACAGCTCTCTTATATACTCATGCAGCTCCACACACAAACACTTATATATATATATATATGTGTACACTCATCCATCGTATACATTACCACATCTTGAAATTCCTTCCAGGAATGTGACTGATCACATGACCTGAAAGGTTCAATGGCTAATCAACAACTTTGTTTGATTGGGACCCTATCCATGCCACCTCACATATCAGGAGTGTCGTTCTTCTTTTCATAAAGAGGTCCAAGGGCTAGTCTTGCAGAAGTTTTTTCAGCTACACAGGATGCGCAACATCCGTGCAAGTCCTGGTGACTTTCTCCCCTGCACTGCACCGATCAGATAGATCAGTGTGGGGCAGGAGAAAGGAGAACAGTTCTTTCAGTGATCATGAAGGATGCTGTCAGTGTTTTCCTCCATCAGAATAAGCAGCCTCTAGACTGTAAGAAACACACACATTTTAACATCATTTTGATTGTCTAACATTTACTGCAGCTAAAAATTACATTTGGTTTACAATGCATTTTGCCAGATATGTTGTCACTTGTCAAAGCTAAGAATTTTACATGCTGGGTTTTTTTATGGCACATTTAGCACTGATAAGTTGTCACACTCTTGCTTAATATGTTAACATTCTGTCTGTAAACTGTATATGCATAGCTACCTTTTTGAAGCAATATTGAGATTTACTTAAGAACGTGGGGCCCAATAAATACCATCAATGGTGCCCAGTCCAAGAGATGGTGGATCCTATAGGTAAACACCACCTCATCATGCACTAAAACTTACTAAAAAAAAAAAAGATGTGAAGTTCACACATATAGAAAATGGACATTTTGTGAATACATATTACACGTATTGTAAAATAGATAGAGCTCATATGTAGAGTTTGTTTGATAAACTTTCCTACTACTTTGTCTAAATTAGAAGCAAATTGGTTGAACATTACTTCTACCTAAAATGGCAGAAAACGCACCTATCTTGGTGATGGACAGGACAGCTAGAGGGGATATGGAGGAGGCTGTTATTTTTTTTTTAATAGGTGTACTTTCACCAATTTGCTGATAATTCATTGAAAGTAGATGATCGGTACAATTGCTGCCAATGCATTTTTTAAAGCTGTATTGTCATGAGTCAAATTTGATCATGTTAGGTTCTTGCATAGGTCCTATAGCATTGATAAGTTTCCACCCTCTTTCCTACATACACACATCTCTCCTGCATACACACAACTCTACTACTATCACACACGCAATTTTCCGAAATACACACACAACTCTCCTCCATACACAAACACAGTTCTAACACATATAGCTTTTCTACAGCTTTGAAGTATGCACTCACACCTCTGTTACATACACGCACTGTTTTGCTACATACTTGTACACAGCTTTCTTACATACACCAACAGCTCTCTTATATACTCATGCAGCTCCACACACACAAACACTTATATATATATATATATATATATATATATATATATGTACACTCATCCATCGTATACATTACCACATCTTGAAATTCCTTCCAGGAATGTGACTGATCACATGACCTGAAAGGTTCAATGGCTAATCAACAACTTTGTTTGATTGGGACCCTATCCATGCCACCTCACATATCAGGAGTGTCGTTCTTCTTTTCATAAAGAGGTCCAAGGGCTAGTCTTGCAGAAGTTTTTTCAGCTACACAGGATGCGCAACATCCGTGCAAGTCCTGGTGACTTTCTCCCCTGCACTGCACCGATCAGATAGATCAGTGTGGGGCAGGAGAAAGGAGAACAGTTCTTTCAGTGATCATGAAGGATGCTGTCAGTGTTTTCCTCCATCAGAATAAGCAGCCTCTAGACTGTAAGAAACACACACATTTTAACATCATTTTGATTGTCTAAAATTTACTGCAGCTAAAAATTACATTTGGTTTACAATGCATTTTGCCAGATATGTTGTCACTTGTCAAAGCTAAGAATTTTACATGCTGGGTTTTTTTATGGCACATTTAGCACTGATAAGTTGTCACACTCTTGCTTAATATGTTAACATTCTGTCTGTAAACTGTATATGCATAGCTACCTTTTTGAAGCAATATTGAGATTTACTTAAGAACGTGGGGCCCAATAAATACCATCAATGGTGCCCAGTCCAAGAGATGGTGGATCCTATAGGTAAACACCACCTCATCATGCACTAAAACTTACTAAAAAAAAAAAAGATGTGAAGTTCACACATATAGAAAATGGACATTTTGTGAATACATATTACACGTATTGTAAAATAGATAGAGCTCATATGTAGAGTTTGTTTGATAAACTTTCCTACTACTTTGTCTAAATTAGAAGCAAATTGGTTGAACATTACTTCTACCTAAAATGGCAGAAAATGCACCTATCTTGGTGATGGACAGGACAGCTAGAGGGGATATGGAGGAGGCTGTTATTTTTTTTTTAATAGGTGTACTTTCACCAATTTGCTGATAATTCATTGAAAGTAGATGATCGGTACAATTGCTGCCAATGCATTTTTTAAAGCTGTATTGTCATGAGTCAAATTTGATCATGTTAGGTTCTTGCATAGGTCCTATAGCATTGATAAGTTTCCACCCTCTTTCCTACATACACACATCTCTCCTGCATACACACAACTCTACTACTATCACACACGCAATTTTCCGAAATACACACACAACTCTCCTCCATACACAAACACAGTTCTAACACATATAGCTTTTCTACAGCTTTGAAGTATGCACTCACACCTCTGTTACATACACGCACTGTTTTGCTACATACTTGTACACAGCTTTCTTACATACACCAACAGCTCTCTTATATACTCATGCAGCTCCACACACAAACACTTATATATATATATATATATATGTGTACACTCATCCATCGTATACATTACCACATCTTGAAATTCCTTCCAGGAATGTGACTGATCACATGACCTGAAAGGTTCAATGGCTAATCAACAACTTTGTTTGATTGGGACCCTATCCATGCCACCTCACATATCAGGAGTGTCGTTCTTCTTTTCATAAAGAGGTCCAAGGGCTAGTCTTGCAGAAGTTTTTTCAGCTACACAGGATGCGCAACATCCGTGCAAGTCCTGGTGACTTTCTCCCCTGCACTGCACCGATCAGATAGATCAGTGTGGGGCAGGAGAAAGGAGAACAGTTCTTTCAGTGATCATGAAGGATGCTGTCAGTGTTTTCCTCCATCAGAATAAGCAGCCTCTAGACTGTAAGAAACACACACATTTTAACATCATTTTGATTGTCTAAAATTTACTGCAGCTAAAAATTACATTTGGTTTACAATGCATTTTGCCAGATATGTTGTCACTTGTCAAAGCTAAGAATTTTACATGCTGGGTTTTTTTATGGCACATTTAGCACTGATAAGTTGTCACACTCTTGCTTAATATGTTAACATTCTGTCTGTAAACTGTATATGCATAGCTACCTTTTTGAAGCAATATTGAGATTTACTTAAGAACGTGGGGCCCAATAAATACCATCAATGGTGCCCAGTCCAAGAGATGGTGGATCCTATAGGTAAACACCACCTCATCATGCACTAAAACTTACTAAAAAAAAAAAAGATGTGAAGTTCACACATATAGAAAATGGACATTTTGTGAATACATATTACACGTATTGTAAAATAGATAGAGCTCATATGTAGAGTTTGTTTGATAAACTTTCCTACTACTTTGTCTAAATTAGAAGCAAATTGGTTGAACATTACTTCTACCTAAAATGGCAGAAAACGCACCTATCTTGGTGATGGACAGGACAGCTAGAGGGGATATGGAGGAGGCTGTTATTTTTTTTTTAATAGGTGTACTTTCACCAATTTGCTGATAATTCATTGAAAGTAGATGATCGGTACAATTGCTGCCAATGCATTTTTTAAAGCTGTATTGTCATGAGTCAAATTTGATCATGTTAGGTTCTTGCATAGGTCCTATAGCATTGATAAGTTTCCACCCTCTTTCCTACATACACACATCTCTCCTGCATACACACAACTCTACTACTATCACACACGCAATTTTCCGAAATACACACACAACTCTCCTCCATACACAAACACAGTTCTAACACATATAGCTTTTCTACAGCTTTGAAGTATGCACTCACACCTCTGTTACATACACGCACTGTTTTGCTACATACTTGTACACAGCTTTCTTACATACACCAACAGCTCTCTTATATACTCATGCAGCTCCACACACACAAACACTTATATATATATATATATATATGTACACTCATCCATCGTATACATTACCACATCTTGAAATTCCTTCCAGGAATGTGACTGATCACATGACCTGAAAGGTTCAATGGCTAATCAACAACTTTGTTTGATTGGGACCCTATCCATGCCACCTCACATATCAGGAGTGTCGTTCTTCTTTTCATAAAGAGGTCCAAGGGCTAGTCTTGCAGAAGTTTTTTCAGCTACACAGGATGCGCAACATCCGTGCAAGTCCTGGTGACTTTCTCCCCTGCACTGCACCGATCAGATAGATCAGTGTGGGGCAGGAGAAAGGAGAACAGTTCTTTCAGTGATCATGAAGGATGCTGTCAGTGTTTTCCTCCATCAGAATAAGCAGCCTCTAGACTGTAAGAAACACACACATTTTAACATCATTTTGATTGTCTAAAATTTACTGCAGCTAAAAATTACATTTGGTTTACAATGCATTTTGCCAGATATGTTGTCACTTGTCAAAGCTAAGAATTTTACATGCTGGGTTTTTTTATGGCACATTTAGCACTGATAAGTTGTCACACTCTTGCTTAATATGTTAACATTCTGTCTGTAAACTGTATATGCATAGCTACCTTTTTGAAGCAATATTGAGATTTACTTAAGAACGTGGGGCCCAATAAATACCATCAATGGTGCCCAGTCCAAGAGATGGTGGATCCTATAGGTAAACACCACCTCATCATGCACTAAAACTTACTAAAAAAAAAAAAGATGTGAAGTTCACACATATAGAAAATGGACATTTTGTGAATACATATTACACGTATTGTAAAATAGATAGAGCTCATATGTAGAGTTTGTTTGATAAACTTTCCTACTACTTTGTCTAAATTAGAAGCAAATTGGTTGAACATTACTTCTACCTAAAATGGCAGAAAATGCACCTATCTTGGTGATGGACAGGACAGCTAGAGGGGATATGGAGGAGGCTGTTATTTTTTTTTTAATAGGTGTACTTTCACCAATTTGCTGATAATTCATTGAAAGTAGATGATCGGTACAATTGCTGCCAATGCATTTTTTAAAGCTGTATTGTCATGAGTCAAATTTGATCATGTTAGGTTCTTGCATAGGTCCTATAGCATTGATAAGTTTCCACCCTCTTTCCTACATACACACATCTCTCCTGCATACACACAACTCTACTACTATCACACACGCAATTTTCCGAAATACACACACAACTCTCCTCCATACACAAACACAGTTCTAACACATATAGCTTTTCTACAGCTTTGAAGTATGCACTCACACCTCTGTTACATACACGCACTGTTTTGCTACATACTTGTACACAGCTTTCTTACATACACCAACAGCTCTCTTATATACTCATGCAGCTCCACACACAAACACTTATATATATATATATATATATGTGTACACTCATCCATCGTATACATTACCACATCTTGAAATTCCTTCCAGGAATGTGACTGATCACATGACCTGAAAGGTTCAATGGCTAATCAACAACTTTGTTTGATTGGGACCCTATCCATGCCACCTCACATATCAGGAGTGTCGTTCTTCTTTTCATAAAGAGGTCCAAGGGCTAGTCTTGCAGAAGTTTTTTCAGCTACACAGGATGCGCAACATCCGTGCAAGTCCTGGTGACTTTCTCCCCTGCACTGCACCGATCAGATAGATCAGTGTGGGGCAGGAGAAAGGAGAACAGTTCTTTCAGTGATCATGAAGGATGCTGTCAGTGTTTTCCTCCATCAGAATAAGCAGCCTCTAGACTGTAAGAAACACACACATTTTAACATCATTTTGATTGTCTAAAATTTACTGCAGCTAAAAATTACATTTGGTTTACAATGCATTTTGCCAGATATGTTGTCACTTGTCAAAGCTAAGAATTTTACATGCTGGGTTTTTTTATGGCACATTTAGCACTGATAAGTTGTCACACTCTTGCTTAATATGTTAACATTCTGTCTGTAAACTGTATATGCATAGCTACCTTTTTGAAGCAATATTGAGATTTACTTAAGAACGTGGGGCCCAATAAATACCATCAATGGTGCCCAGTCCAAGAGATGGTGGATCCTATAGGTAAACACCACCTCATCATGCACTAAAACTTACTAAAAAAAAAAAAGATGTGAAGTTCACACATATAGAAAATGGACATTTTGTGAATACATATTACACGTATTGTAAAATAGATAGAGCTCATATGTAGAGTTTGTTTGATAAACTTTCCTACTACTTTGTCTAAATTAGAAGCAAATTGGTTGAACATTACTTCTACCTAAAATGGCAGAAAACGCACCTATCTTGGTGATGGACAGGACAGCTAGAGGGGATATGGAGGAGGCTGTTATTTTTTTTTTAATAGGTGTACTTTCACCAATTTGCTGATAATTCATTGAAAGTAGATGATCGGTACAATTGCTGCCAATGCATTTTTTAAAGCTGTATTGTCATGAGTCAAATTTGATCATGTTAGGTTCTTGCATAGGTCCTATAGCATTGATAAGTTTCCACCCTCTTTCCTACATACACACATCTCTCCTGCATACACACAACTCTACTACTATCACACACGCAATTTTCCGAAATACACACACAACTCTCCTCCATACACAAACACAGTTCTAACACATATAGCTTTTCTACAGCTTTGAAGTATGCACTCACACCTCTGTTACATACACGCACTGTTTTGCTACATACTTGTACACAGCTTTCTTACATACACCAACAGCTCTCTTATATACTCATGCAGCTCCACACACAAACACTTATATATATATATATATATATATATATATGTGTACACTCATCCATCGTATACATTACCACATCTTGAAATTCCTTCCAGGAATGTGACTGATCACATGACCTGAAAGGTTCAATGGCTAATCAACAACTTTGTTTGATTGGGACCCTATCCATGCCACCTCACATATCAGGAGTGTCGTTCTTCTTTTCATAAAGAGGTCCAAGGGCTAGTCTTGCAGAAGTTTTTTCAGCTACACAGGATGCGCAACATCCGTGCAAGTCCTGGTGACTTTCTCCCCTGCACTGCACCGATCAGATAGATCAGTGTGGGGCAGGAGAAAGGAGAACAGTTCTTTCAGTGATCATGAAGGATGCTGTCAGTGTTTTCCTCCATCAGAATAAGCAGCCTCTAGACTGTAAGAAACACACACATTTTAACATCATTTTGATTGTCTAACATTTACTGCAGCTAAAAATTACATTTGGTTTACAATGCATTTTGCCAGATATGTTGTCACTTGTCAAAGCTAAGAATTTTACATGCTGGGTTTTTTTATGGCACATTTAGCACTGATAAGTTGTCACACTCTTGCTTAATATGTTAACATTCTGTCTGTAAACTGTATATGCATAGCTACCTTTTTGAAGCAATATTGAGATTTACTTAAGAACGTGGGGCCCAATAAATACCATCAATGGTGCCCAGTCCAAGAGATGGTGGATCCTATAGGTAAACACCACCTCATCATGCACTAAAACTTACTAAAAAAAAAAAAGATGTGAAGTTCACACATATAGAAAATGGACATTTTGTGAATACATATTACACGTATTGTAAAATAGATAGAGCTCATATGTAGAGTTTGTTTGATAAACTTTCCTACTACTTTGTCTAAATTAGAAGCAAATTGGTTGAACATTACTTCTACCTAAAATGGCAGAAAACGCACCTATCTTGGTGATGGACAGGACAGCTAGAGGGGATATGGAGGAGGCTGTTATTTTTTTTTTAATAGGTGTACTTTCACCAATTTGCTGATAATTCATTGAAAGTAGATGATCGGTACAATTGCTGCCAATGCATTTTTTAAAGCTGTATTGTCATGAGTCAAATTTGATCATGTTAGGTTCTTGCATAGGTCCTATAGCATTGATAAGTTTCCACCCTCTTTCCTACATACACACATCTCTCCTGCATACACACAACTCTACTACTATCACACACGCAATTTTCCGAAATACACACACAACTCTCCTCCATACACAAACACAGTTCTAACACATATAGCTTTTCTACAGCTTTGAAGTATGCACTCACACCTCTGTTACATACACGCACTGTTTTGCTACATACTTGTACACAGCTTTCTTACATACACCAACAGCTCTCTTATATACTCATGCAGCTCCACACACACAAACACTTATATATATATATATATATATATATATATATATATATGTACACTCATCCATCGTATACATTACCACATCTTGAAATTCCTTCCAGGAATGTGACTGATCACATGACCTGAAAGGTTCAATGGCTAATCAACAACTTTGTTTGATTGGGACCCTATCCATGCCACCTCACATATCAGGAGTGTCGTTCTTCTTTTCATAAAGAGGTCCAAGGGCTAGTCTTGCAGAAGTTTTTTCAGCTACACAGGATGCGCAACATCCGTGCAAGTCCTGGTGACTTTCTCCCCTGCACTGCACCGATCAGATAGATCAGTGTGGGGCAGGAGAAAGGAGAACAGTTCTTTCAGTGATCATGAAGGATGCTGTCAGTGTTTTCCTCCATCAGAATAAGCAGCCTCTAGACTGTAAGAAACACACACATTTTAACATCATTTTGATTGTCTAAAATTTACTGCAGCTAAAAATTACATTTGGTTTACAATGCATTTTGCCAGATATGTTGTCACTTGTCAAAGCTAAGAATTTTACATGCTGGGTTTTTTTATGGCACATTTAGCACTGATAAGTTGTCACACTCTTGCTTAATATGTTAACATTCTGTCTGTAAACTGTATATGCATAGCTACCTTTTTGAAGCAATATTGAGATTTACTTAAGAACGTGGGGCCCAATAAATACCATCAATGGTGCCCAGTCCAAGAGATGGTGGATCCTATAGGTAAACACCACCTCATCATGCACTAAAACTTACTAAAAAAAAAAAAGATGTGAAGTTCACACATATAGAAAATGGACATTTTGTGAATACATATTACACGTATTGTAAAATAGATAGAGCTCATATGTAGAGTTTGTTTGATAAACTTTCCTACTACTTTGTCTAAATTAGAAGCAAATTGGTTGAACATTACTTCTACCTAAAATGGCAGAAAATGCACCTATCTTGGTGATGGACAGGACAGCTAGAGGGGATATGGAGGAGGCTGTTATTTTTTTTTTAATAGGTGTACTTTCACCAATTTGCTGATAATTCATTGAAAGTAGATGATCGGTACAATTGCTGCCAATGCATTTTTTAAAGCTGTATTGTCATGAGTCAAATTTGATCATGTTAGGTTCTTGCATAGGTCCTATAGCATTGATAAGTTTCCACCCTCTTTCCTACATACACACATCTCTCCTGCATACACACAACTCTACTACTATCACACACGCAATTTTCCGAAATACACACACAACTCTCCTCCATACACAAACACAGTTCTAACACATATAGCTTTTCTACAGCTTTGAAGTATGCACTCACACCTCTGTTACATACACGCACTGTTTTGCTACATACTTGTACACAGCTTTCTTACATACACCAACAGCTCTCTTATATACTCATGCAGCTCCACACACAAACACTTATATATATATATATATGTGTACACTCATCCATCGTATACATTACCACATCTTGAAATTCCTTCCAGGAATGTGACTGATCACATGACCTGAAAGGTTCAATGGCTAATCAACAACTTTGTTTGATTGGGACCCTATCCATGCCACCTCACATATCAGGAGTGTCGTTCTTCTTTTCATAAAGAGGTCCAAGGGCTAGTCTTGCAGAAGTTTTTTCAGCTACACAGGATGCGCAACATCCGTGCAAGTCCTGGTGACTTTCTCCCCTGCACTGCACCGATCAGATAGATCAGTGTGGGGCAGGAGAAAGGAGAACAGTTCTTTCAGTGATCATGAAGGATGCTGTCAGTGTTTTCCTCCATCAGAATAAGCAGCCTCTAGACTGTAAGAAACACACACATTTTAACATCATTTTGATTGTCTAACATTTACTGCAGCTAAAAATTACATTTGGTTTACAATGCATTTTGCCAGATATGTTGTCACTTGTCAAAGCTAAGAATTTTACATGCTGGGTTTTTTTATGGCACATTTAGCACTGATAAGTTGTCACACTCTTGCTTAATATGTTAACATTCTGTCTGTAAACTGTATATGCATAGCTACCTTTTTGAAGCAATATTGAGATTTACTTAAGAACGTGGGGCCCAATAAATACCATCAATGGTGCCCAGTCCAAGAGATGGTGGATCCTATAGGTAAACACCACCTCATCATGCACTAAAACTTACTAAAAAAAAAAAAGATGTGAAGTTCACACATATAGAAAATGGACATTTTGTGAATACATATTACACGTATTGTAAAATAGATAGAGCTCATATGTAGAGTTTGTTTGATAAACTTTCCTACTACTTTGTCTAAATTAGAAGCAAATTGGTTGAACATTACTTCTACCTAAAATGGCAGAAAACGCACCTATCTTGGTGATGGACAGGACAGCTAGAGGGGATATGGAGGAGGCTGTTATTTTTTTTTTAATAGGTGTACTTTCACCAATTTGCTGATAATTCATTGAAAGTAGATGATCGGTACAATTGCTGCCAATGCATTTTTTAAAGCTGTATTGTCATGAGTCAAATTTGATCATGTTAGGTTCTTGCATAGGTCCTATAGCATTGATAAGTTTCCACCCTCTTTCCTACATACACACATCTCTCCTGCATACACACAACTCTACTACTATCACACACGCAATTTTCCGAAATACACACACAACTCTCCTCCATACACAAACACAGTTCTAACACATATAGCTTTTCTACAGCTTTGAAGTATGCACTCACACCTCTGTTACATACACGCACTGTTTTGCTACATACTTGTACACAGCTTTCTTACATACACCAACAGCTCTCTTATATACTCATGCAGCTCCACACACACAAACACTTATATATATATATATATATATATATATATATATATATATATGTACACTCATCCATCGTATACATTACCACATCTTGAAATTCCTTCCAGGAATGTGACTGATCACATGACCTGAAAGGTTCAATGGCTAATCAACAACTTTGTTTGATTGGGACCCTATCCATGCCACCTCACATATCAGGAGTGTCGTTCTTCTTTTCATAAAGAGGTCCAAGGGCTAGTCTTGCAGAAGTTTTTTCAGCTACACAGGATGCGCAACATCCGTGCAAGTCCTGGTGACTTTCTCCCCTGCACTGCACCGATCAGATAGATCAGTGTGGGGCAGGAGAAAGGAGAACAGTTCTTTCAGTGATCATGAAGGATGCTGTCAGTGTTTTCCTCCATCAGAATAAGCAGCCTCTAGACTGTAAGAAACACACACATTTTAACATCATTTTGATTGTCTAAAATTTACTGCAGCTAAAAATTACATTTGGTTTACAATGCATTTTGCCAGATATGTTGTCACTTGTCAAAGCTAAGAATTTTACATGCTGGGTTTTTTTATGGCACATTTAGCACTGATAAGTTGTCACACTCTTGCTTAATATGTTAACATTCTGTCTGTAAACTGTATATGCATAGCTACCTTTTTGAAGCAATATTGAGATTTACTTAAGAACGTGGGGCCCAATAAATACCATCAATGGTGCCCAGTCCAAGAGATGGTGGATCCTATAGGTAAACACCACCTCATCATGCACTAAAACTTACTAAAAAAAAAAAAGATGTGAAGTTCACACATATAGAAAATGGACATTTTGTGAATACATATTACACGTATTGTAAAATAGATAGAGCTCATATGTAGAGTTTGTTTGATAAACTTTCCTACTACTTTGTCTAAATTAGAAGCAAATTGGTTGAACATTACTTCTACCTAAAATGGCAGAAAATGCACCTATCTTGGTGATGGACAGGACAGCTAGAGGGGATATGGAGGAGGCTGTTATTTTTTTTTTAATAGGTGTACTTTCACCAATTTGCTGATAATTCATTGAAAGTAGATGATCGGTACAATTGCTGCCAATGCATTTTTTAAAGCTGTATTGTCATGAGTCAAATTTGATCATGTTAGGTTCTTGCATAGGTCCTATAGCATTGATAAGTTTCCACCCTCTTTCCTACATACACACATCTCTCCTGCATACACACAACTCTACTACTATCACACACGCAATTTTCCGAAATACACACACAACTCTCCTCCATACACAAACACAGTTCTAACACATATAGCTTTTCTACAGCTTTGAAGTATGCACTCACACCTCTGTTACATACACGCACTGTTTTGCTACATACTTGTACACAGCTTTCTTACATACACCAACAGCTCTCTTATATACTCATGCAGCTCCACACACAAACACTTATATATATATATATATGTGTACACTCATCCATCGTATACATTACCACATCTTGAAATTCCTTCCAGGAATGTGACTGATCACATGACCTGAAAGGTTCAATGGCTAATCAACAACTTTGTTTGATTGGGACCCTATCCATGCCACCTCACATATCAGGAGTGTCGTTCTTCTTTTCATAAAGAGGTCCAAGGGCTAGTCTTGCAGAAGTTTTTTCAGCTACACAGGATGCGCAACATCCGTGCAAGTCCTGGTGACTTTCTCCCCTGCACTGCACCGATCAGATAGATCAGTGTGGGGCAGGAGAAAGGAGAACAGTTCTTTCAGTGATCATGAAGGATGCTGTCAGTGTTTTCCTCCATCAGAATAAGCAGCCTCTAGACTGTAAGAAACACACACATTTTAACATCATTTTGATTGTCTAAAATTTACTGCAGCTAAAAATTACATTTGGTTTACAATGCATTTTGCCAGATATGTTGTCACTTGTCAAAGCTAAGAATTTTACATGCTGGGTTTTTTTATGGCACATTTAGCACTGATAAGTTGTCACACTCTTGCTTAATATGTTAACATTCTGTCTGTAAACTGTATATGCATAGCTACCTTTTTGAAGCAATATTGAGATTTACTTAAGAACGTGGGGCCCAATAAATACCATCAATGGTGCCCAGTCCAAGAGATGGTGGATCCTATAGGTAAACACCACCTCATCATGCACTAAAACTTACTAAAAAAAAAAAAGATGTGAAGTTCACACATATAGAAAATGGACATTTTGTGAATACATATTACACGTATTGTAAAATAGATAGAGCTCATATGTAGAGTTTGTTTGATAAACTTTCCTACTACTTTGTCTAAATTAGAAGCAAATTGGTTGAACATTACTTCTACCTAAAATGGCAGAAAACGCACCTATCTTGGTGATGGACAGGACAGCTAGAGGGGATATGGAGGAGGCTGTTATTTTTTTTTTAATAGGTGTACTTTCACCAATTTGCTGATAATTCATTGAAAGTAGATGATCGGTACAATTGCTGCCAATGCATTTTTTAAAGCTGTATTGTCATGAGTCAAATTTGATCATGTTAGGTTCTTGCATAGGTCCTATAGCATTGATAAGTTTCCACCCTCTTTCCTACATACACACATCTCTCCTGCATACACACAACTCTACTACTATCACACACGCAATTTTCCGAAATACACACACAACTCTCCTCCATACACAAACACAGTTCTAACACATATAGCTTTTCTACAGCTTTGAAGTATGCACTCACACCTCTGTTACATACACGCACTGTTTTGCTACATACTTGTACACAGCTTTCTTACATACACCAACAGCTCTCTTATATACTCATGCAGCTCCACACACAAACACTTATATATATATATATATATATATATATATATATATATATATGTGTACACTCATCCATCGTATACATTACCACATCTTGAAATTCCTTCCAGGAATGTGACTGATCACATGACCTGAAAGGTTCAATGGCTAATCAACAACTTTGTTTGATTGGGACCCTATCCATGCCACCTCACATATCAGGAGTGTCGTTCTTCTTTTCATAAAGAGGTCCAAGGGCTAGTCTTGCAGAAGTTTTTTCAGCTACACAGGATGCGCAACATCCGTGCAAGTCCTGGTGACTTTCTCCCCTGCACTGCACCGATCAGATAGATCAGTGTGGGGCAGGAGAAAGGAGAACAGTTCTTTCAGTGATCATGAAGGATGCTGTCAGTGTTTTCCTCCATCAGAATAAGCAGCCTCTAGACTGTAAGAAACACACACATTTTAACATCATTTTGATTGTCTAACATTTACTGCAGCTAAAAATTACATTTGGTTTACAATGCATTTTGCCAGATATGTTGTCACTTGTCAAAGCTAAGAATTTTACATGCTGGGTTTTTTTATGGCACATTTAGCACTGATAAGTTGTCACACTCTTGCTTAATATGTTAACATTCTGTCTGTAAACTGTATATGCATAGCTACCTTTTTGAAGCAATATTGAGATTTACTTAAGAACGTGGGGCCCAATAAATACCATCAATGGTGCCCAGTCCAAGAGATGGTGGATCCTATAGGTAAACACCACCTCATCATGCACTAAAACTTACTAAAAAAAAAAAAGATGTGAAGTTCACACATATAGAAAATGGACATTTTGTGAATACATATTACACGTATTGTAAAATAGATAGAGCTCATATGTAGAGTTTGTTTGATAAACTTTCCTACTACTTTGTCTAAATTAGAAGCAAATTGGTTGAACATTACTTCTACCTAAAATGGCAGAAAACGCACCTATCTTGGTGATGGACAGGACAGCTAGAGGGGATATGGAGGAGGCTGTTATTTTTTTTTTAATAGGTGTACTTTCACCAATTTGCTGATAATTCATTGAAAGTAGATGATCGGTACAATTGCTGCCAATGCATTTTTTAAAGCTGTATTGTCATGAGTCAAATTTGATCATGTTAGGTTCTTGCATAGGTCCTATAGCATTGATAAGTTTCCACCCTCTTTCCTACATACACACATCTCTCCTGCATACACACAACTCTACTACTATCACACACGCAATTTTCCGAAATACACACACAACTCTCCTCCATACACAAACACAGTTCTAACACATATAGCTTTTCTACAGCTTTGAAGTATGCACTCACACCTCTGTTACATACACGCACTGTTTTGCTACATACTTGTACACAGCTTTCTTACATACACCAACAGCTCTCTTATATACTCATGCAGCTCCACACACAAACACTTATATATATATATATATATATATATATATATATATATATGTGTACACTCATCCATCGTATACATTACCACATCTTGAAATTCCTTCCAGGAATGTGACTGATCACATGACCTGAAAGGTTCAATGGCTAATCAACAACTTTGTTTGATTGGGACCCTATCCATGCCACCTCACATATCAGGAGTGTCGTTCTTCTTTTCATAAAGAGGTCCAAGGGCTAGTCTTGCAGAAGTTTTTTCAGCTACACAGGATGCGCAACATCCGTGCAAGTCCTGGTGACTTTCTCCCCTGCACTGCACCGATCAGATAGATCAGTGTGGGGCAGGAGAAAGGAGAACAGTTCTTTCAGTGATCATGAAGGATGCTGTCAGTGTTTTCCTCCATCAGAATAAGCAGCCTCTAGACTGTAAGAAACACACACATTTTAACATCATTTTGATTGTCTAACATTTACTGCAGCTAAAAATTACATTTGGTTTACAATGCATTTTGCCAGATATGTTGTCACTTGTCAAAGCTAAGAATTTTACATGCTGGGTTTTTTTATGGCACATTTAGCACTGATAAGTTGTCACACTCTTGCTTAATATGTTAACATTCTGTCTGTAAACTGTATATGCATAGCTACCTTTTTGAAGCAATATTGAGATTTACTTAAGAACGTGGGGCCCAATAAATACCATCAATGGTGCCCAGTCCAAGAGATGGTGGATCCTATAGGTAAACACCACCTCATCATGCACTAAAACTTACTAAAAAAAAAAAAGATGTGAAGTTCACACATATAGAAAATGGACATTTTGTGAATACATATTACACGTATTGTAAAATAGATAGAGCTCATATGTAGAGTTTGTTTGATAAACTTTCCTACTACTTTGTCTAAATTAGAAGCAAATTGGTTGAACATTACTTCTACCTAAAATGGCAGAAAACGCACCTATCTTGGTGATGGACAGGACAGCTAGAGGGGATATGGAGGAGGCTGTTATTTTTTTTTTAATAGGTGTACTTTCACCAATTTGCTGATAATTCATTGAAAGTAGATGATCGGTACAATTGCTGCCAATGCATTTTTTAAAGCTGTATTGTCATGAGTCAAATTTGATCATGTTAGGTTCTTGCATAGGTCCTATAGCATTGATAAGTTTCCACCCTCTTTCCTACATACACACATCTCTCCTGCATACACACAACTCTACTACTATCACACACGCAATTTTCCGAAATACACACACAACTCTCCTCCATACACAAACACAGTTCTAACACATATAGCTTTTCTACAGCTTTGAAGTATGCACTCACACCTCTGTTACATACACGCACTGTTTTGCTACATACTTGTACACAGCTTTCTTACATACACCAACAGCTCTCTTATATACTCATGCAGCTCCACACACACAAACACTTATATATATATATATATATATATATATGTACACTCATCCATCGTATACATTACCACATCTTGAAATTCCTTCCAGGAATGTGACTGATCACATGACCTGAAAGGTTCAATGGCTAATCAACAACTTTGTTTGATTGGGACCCTATCCATGCCACCTCACATATCAGGAGTGTCGTTCTTCTTTTCATAAAGAGGTCCAAGGGCTAGTCTTGCAGAAGTTTTTTCAGCTACACAGGATGCGCAACATCCGTGCAAGTCCTGGTGACTTTCTCCCCTGCACTGCACCGATCAGATAGATCAGTGTGGGGCAGGAGAAAGGAGAACAGTTCTTTCAGTGATCATGAAGGATGCTGTCAGTGTTTTCCTCCATCAGAATAAGCAGCCTCTAGACTGTAAGAAACACACACATTTTAACATCATTTTGATTGTCTAAAATTTACTGCAGCTAAAAATTACATTTGGTTTACAATGCATTTTGCCAGATATGTTGTCACTTGTCAAAGCTAAGAATTTTACATGCTGGGTTTTTTTATGGCACATTTAGCACTGATAAGTTGTCACACTCTTGCTTAATATGTTAACATTCTGTCTGTAAACTGTATATGCATAGCTACCTTTTTGAAGCAATATTGAGATTTACTTAAGAACGTGGGGCCCAATAAATACCATCAATGGTGCCCAGTCCAAGAGATGGTGGATCCTATAGGTAAACACCACCTCATCATGCACTAAAACTTACAAAAAAAAAAAAAGATGTGAAGTTCACACATATAGAAAATGGACATTTTGTGAATACATATTACACGTATTGTAAAATAGATAGAGCTCATATGTAGAGTTTGTTTGATAAACTTTCCTACTACTTTGTCTAAATTAGAAGCAAATTGGTTGAACATTACTTCTACCTAAAATGGCAGAAAACGCACCTATCTTGGTGATGGACAGGACAGCTAGAGGGGATATGGAGGAGGCTGTTATTTTTTTTTTAATAGGTGTACTTTCACCAATTTGCTGATAATTCATTGAAAGTAGATGATCGGTACAATTGCTGCCAATGCATTTTTTAAAGCTGTATTGTCATGAGTCAAATTTGATCATGTTAGGTTCTTGCATAGGTCCTATAGCATTGATAAGTTTCCACCCTCTTTCCTACATACACACATCTCTCCTGCATACACACAACTCTACTACTATCACACACGCAATTTTCCGAAATACACACACAACTCTCCTCCATACACAAACACAGTTCTAACACATATAGCTTTTCTACAGCTTTGAAGTATGCACTCACACCTCTGTTACATACACGCACTGTTTTGCTACATACTTGTACACAGCTTTCTTACATACACCAACAGCTCTCTTATATACTCATGCAGCTCCACACACAAACACTTATATATATATATATATATGTACACTCATCCATCGTATACATTACCACATCTTGAAATTCCTTCCAGGAATGTGACTGATCACATGACCTGAAAGGTTCAATGGCTAATCAACAACTTTGTTTGATTGGGACCCTATCCATGCCACCTCACATATCAGGAGTGTCGTTCTTCTTTTCATAAAGAGGTCCAAGGGCTAGTCTTGCAGAAGTTTTTTCAGCTACACAGGATGCGCAACATCCGTGCAAGTCCTGGTGACTTTCTCCCCTGCACTGCACCGATCAGATAGATCAGTGTGGGGCAGGAGAAAGGAGAACAGTTCTTTCAGTGATCATGAAGGATGCTGTCAGTGTTTTCCTCCATCAGAATAAGCAGCCTCTAGACTGTAAGAAACACACACATTTTAACATCATTTTGATTGTCTAAAATTTACTGCAGCTAAAAATTACATTTGGTTTACAATGCATTTTGCCAGATATGTTGTCACTTGTCAAAGCTAAGAATTTTACATGCTGGGTTTTTTTATGGCACATTTAGCACTGATAAGTTGTCACACTCTTGCTTAATATGTTAACATTCTGTCTGTAAACTGTATATGCATAGCTACCTTTTTGAAGCAATATTGAGATTTACTTAAGAACGTGGGGCCCAATAAATACCATCAATGGTGCCCAGTCCAAGAGATGGTGGATCCTATAGGTAAACACCACCTCATCATGCACTAAAACTTACTAAAAAAAAAAAAAGATGTGAAGTTCACACATATAGAAAATGGACATTTTGTGAATACATATTACACGTATTGTAAAATAGATAGAGCTCATATGTAGAGTTTGTTTGATAAACTTTCCTACTACTTTGTCTAAATTAGAAGCAAATTGGTTGAACATTACTTCTACCTAAAATGGCAGAAAACGCACCTATCTTGGTGATGGACAGGACAGCTAGAGGGGATATGGAGGAGGCTGTTATTTTTTTTTTAATAGGTGTACTTTCACCAATTTGCTGATAATTCATTGAAAGTAGATGATCGGTACAATTGCTGCCAATGCATTTTTTAAAGCTGTATTGTCATGAGTCAAATTTGATCATGTTAGGTTCTTGCATAGGTCCTATAGCATTGATAAGTTTCCACCCTCTTTCCTACATACACACATCTCTCCTGCATACACACAACTCTACTACTATCACACACGCAATTTTCCGAAATACACACACAACTCTCCTCCATACACAAACACAGTTCTAACACATATAGCTTTTCTACAGCTTTGAAGTATGCACTCACACCTCTGTTACATACACGCACTGTTTTGCTACATACTTGTACACAGCTTTCTTACATACACCAACAGCTCTCTTATATACTCATGCAGCTCCACACACACAAACACTTATATATATATATATATATATATATATATATGTACACTCATCCATCGTATACATTACCACATCTTGAAATTCCTTCCAGGAATGTGACTGATCACATGACCTGAAAGGTTCAATGGCTAATCAACAACTTTGTTTGATTGGGACCCTATCCATGCCACCTCACATATCAGGAGTGTCGTTCTTCTTTTCATAAAGAGGTCCAAGGGCTAGTCTTGCAGAAGTTTTTTCAGCTACACAGGATGCGCAACATCCGTGCAAGTCCTGGTGACTTTCTCCCCTGCACTGCACCGATCAGATAGATCAGTGTGGGGCAGGAGAAAGGAGAACAGTTCTTTCAGTGATCATGAAGGATGCTGTCAGTGTTTTCCTCCATCAGAATAAGCAGCCTCTAGACTGTAAGAAACACACACATTTTAACATCATTTTGATTGTCTAAAATTTACTGCAGCTAAAAATTACATTTGGTTTACAATGCATTTTGCCAGATATGTTGTCACTTGTCAAAGCTAAGAATTTTACATGCTGGGTTTTTTTATGGCACATTTAGCACTGATAAGTTGTCACACTCTTGCTTAATATGTTAACATTCTGTCTGTAAACTGTATATGCATAGCTACCTTTTTGAAGCAATATTGAGATTTACTTAAGAACGTGGGGCCCAATAAATACCATCAATGGTGCCCAGTCCAAGAGATGGTGGATCCTATAGGTAAACACCACCTCATCATGCACTAAAACTTACAAAAAAAAAAAAAGATGTGAAGTTCACACATATAGAAAATGGACATTTTGTGAATACATATTACACGTATTGTAAAATAGATAGAGCTCATATGTAGAGTTTGTTTGATAAACTTTCCTACTACTTTGTCTAAATTAGAAGCAAATTGGTTGAACATTACTTCTACCTAAAATGGCAGAAAACGCACCTATCTTGGTGATGGACAGGACAGCTAGAGGGGATATGGAGGAGGCTGTTATTTTTTTTTTAATAGGTGTACTTTCACCAATTTGCTGATAATTCATTGAAAGTAGATGATCGGTACAATTGCTGCCAATGCATTTTTTAAAGCTGTATTGTCATGAGTCAAATTTGATCATGTTAGGTTCTTGCATAGGTCCTATAGCATTGATAAGTTTCCACCCTCTTTCCTACATACACACATCTCTCCTGCATACACACAACTCTACTACTATCACACACGCAATTTTCCGAAATACACACACAACTCTCCTCCATACACAAACACAGTTCTAACACATATAGCTTTTCTACAGCTTTGAAGTATGCACTCACACCTCTGTTACATACACGCACTGTTTTGCTACATACTTGTACACAGCTTTCTTACATACACCAACAGCTCTCTTATATACTCATGCAGCTCCACACACAAACACTTATATATATATATATATATGTACACTCATCCATCGTATACATTACCACATCTTGAAATTCCTTCCAGGAATGTGACTGATCACATGACCTGAAAGGTTCAATGGCTAATCAACAACTTTGTTTGATTGGGACCCTATCCATGCCACCTCACATATCAGGAGTGTCGTTCTTCTTTTCATAAAGAGGTCCAAGGGCTAGTCTTGCAGAAGTTTTTTCAGCTACACAGGATGCGCAACATCCGTGCAAGTCCTGGTGACTTTCTCCCCTGCACTGCACCGATCAGATAGATCAGTGTGGGGCAGGAGAAAGGAGAACAGTTCTTTCAGTGATCATGAAGGATGCTGTCAGTGTTTTCCTCCATCAGAATAAGCAGCCTCTAGACTGTAAGAAACACACACATTTTAACATCATTTTGATTGTCTAAAATTTACTGCAGCTAAAAATTACATTTGGTTTACAATGCATTTTGCCAGATATGTTGTCACTTGTCAAAGCTAAGAATTTTACATGCTGGGTTTTTTTATGGCACATTTAGCACTGATAAGTTGTCACACTCTTGCTTAATATGTTAACATTCTGTCTGTAAACTGTATATGCATAGCTACCTTTTTGAAGCAATATTGAGATTTACTTAAGAACGTGGGGCCCAATAAATACCATCAATGGTGCCCAGTCCAAGAGATGGTGGATCCTATAGGTAAACACCACCTCATCATGCACTAAAACTTACAAAAAAAAAAAAAGATGTGAAGTTCACACATATAGAAAATGGACATTTTGTGAATACATATTACACGTATTGTAAAATAGATAGAGCTCATATGTAGAGTTTGTTTGATAAACTTTCCTACTACTTTGTCTAAATTAGAAGCAAATTGGTTGAACATTACTTCTACCTAAAATGGCAGAAAACGCACCTATCTTGGTGATGGACAGGACAGCTAGAGGGGATATGGAGGAGGCTGTTATTTTTTTTTTAATAGGTGTACTTTCACCAATTTGCTGATAATTCATTGAAAGTAGATGATCGGTACAATTGCTGCCAATGCATTTTTTAAAGCTGTATTGTCATGAGTCAAATTTGATCATGTTAGGTTCTTGCATAGGTCCTATAGCATTGATAAGTTTCCACCCTCTTTCCTACATACACACATCTCTCCTGCATACACACAACTCTACTACTATCACACACGCAATTTTCCGAAATACACACACAACTCTCCTCCATACACAAACACAGTTCTAACACATATAGCTTTTCTACAGCTTTGAAGTATGCACTCACACCTCTGTTACATACACGCACTGTTTTGCTACATACTTGTACACAGCTTTCTTACATACACCAACAGCTCTCTTATATACTCATGCAGCTCCACACACAAACACTTATATATATATATATATATGTACACTCATCCATCGTATACATTACCACATCTTGAAATTCCTTCCAGGAATGTGACTGATCACATGACCTGAAAGGTTCAATGGCTAATCAACAACTTTGTTTGATTGGGACCCTATCCATGCCACCTCACATATCAGGAGTGTCGTTCTTCTTTTCATAAAGAGGTCCAAGGGCTAGTCTTGCAGAAGTTTTTTCAGCTACACAGGATGCGCAACATCCGTGCAAGTCCTGGTGACTTTCTCCCCTGCACTGCACCGATCAGATAGATCAGTGTGGGGCAGGAGAAAGGAGAACAGTTCTTTCAGTGATCATGAAGGATGCTGTCAGTGTTTTCCTCCATCAGAATAAGCAGCCTCTAGACTGTAAGAAACACACACATTTTAACATCATTTTGATTGTCTAAAATTTACTGCAGCTAAAAATTACATTTGGTTTACAATGCATTTTGCCAGATATGTTGTCACTTGTCAAAGCTAAGAATTTTACATGCTGGGTTTTTTTATGGCACATTTAGCACTGATAAGTTGTCACACTCTTGCTTAATATGTTAACATTCTGTCTGTAAACTGTATATGCATAGCTACCTTTTTGAAGCAATATTGAGATTTACTTAAGAACGTGGGGCCCAATAAATACCATCAATGGTGCCCAGTCCAAGAGATGGTGGATCCTATAGGTAAACACCACCTCATCATGCACTAAAACTTACTAAAAAAAAAAAAAGATGTGAAGTTCACACATATAGAAAATGGACATTTTGTGAATACATATTACACGTATTGTAAAATAGATAGAGCTCATATGTAGAGTTTGTTTGATAAACTTTCCTACTACTTTGTCTAAATTAGAAGCAAATTGGTTGAACATTACTTCTACCTAAAATGGCAGAAAACGCACCTATCTTGGTGATGGACAGGACAGCTAGAGGGGATATGGAGGAGGCTGTTATTTTTTTTTTAATAGGTGTACTTTCACCAATTTGCTGATAATTCATTGAAAGTAGATGATCGGTACAATTGCTGCCAATGCATTTTTTAAAGCTGTATTGTCATGAGTCAAATTTGATCATGTTAGGTTCTTGCATAGGTCCTATAGCATTGATAAGTTTCCACCCTCTTTCCTACATACACACATCTCTCCTGCATACACACAACTCTACTACTATCACACACGCAATTTTCCGAAATACACACACAACTCTCCTCCATACACAAACACAGTTCTAACACATATAGCTTTTCTACAGCTTTGAAGTATGCACTCACACCTCTGTTACATACACGCACTGTTTTGCTACATACTTGTACACAGCTTTCTTACATACACCAACAGCTCTCTTATATACTCATGCAGCTCCACACACACAAACACTTATATATATATATATATATATATATATATGTACACTCATCCATCGTATACATTACCACATCTTGAAATTCCTTCCAGGAATGTGACTGATCACATGACCTGAAAGGTTCAATGGCTAATCAACAACTTTGTTTGATTGGGACCCTATCCATGCCACCTCACATATCAGGAGTGTCGTTCTTCTTTTCATAAAGAGGTCCAAGGGCTAGTCTTGCAGAAGTTTTTTCAGCTACACAGGATGCGCAACATCCGTGCAAGTCCTGGTGACTTTCT